>NC_046369.1:12430629-12761394 GCF_011125445.2 Fundulus heteroclitus
GATTTTTTTTCTTCTTCTCCCTGCAGTAACAGGAACCTGACTTTAAAAGAATATTTGATAACAGATTATTTTAACAAATAAGAGTTCACAACTATAACACAGTTCTGTACAGGATCGTATTTGAGTCGTGCTGTAATGCTATATCTAGGTGTATGGAAAAAAATGCTCACTGTCTTCTTTTGATTGTCGCCTCAGAACACGATACTGTGTAACGTGGATTTTGTGACCTAATAAAACTTCTTAAAGTGTTCTAATGTTAGAACTTTGGTTTATTTGAAAAGTTAAATCAATCAAAAGAAGAACATAAAATCGCACCTATTGTTTTCTTCTTCTTTCAACTTTTCCCTTTGAGAGGCTAACAAAGGAGTGATTTATCTCCATCTTTTGCTGCATCTTCTCTCACATCAGCTACCTTCATGTCTGTATGTGTAGAGCCTGACAATTACGCAGATAATGTTAGCAGAAATATAAAAAAAAAACAGCTGCTTTTTCATTGTGCTTGCTTTGGTTTGTTCTTCTAATCAAATCGTCGTTTGAAGAGTTTGCAGCCTGCTACTAAAACAACTAAAGGCAAAAACCCTTGAGTGATTCCACATAAATAATTTAACAAAGGACTGATCACACTGATCTCATGAACAGGTTAAGACCTCAGAACACGTCATGGCATCAGAACAAAATATGGTTCTGGTGTGCATAGCAACTTATTGAAATTCTGCCGACAAGCAGATCAAAAACTTAAAAAAAAAAGTTAAATAATGCCTTTCTTGAGTTGTGATGACTAATTGTTGTGCAATAACAGGCAAAACAGAGACTGATTTTTGTAATATGTATTCTGTGTTGGTTATGTGTCCCGCATGGTCCCTCACCGAGCATCCTATTGTCCCACATTTGGTTATGTGAGAGCTGGTCACCCTACTGGGGGATAGTATGCATGTCTCCAAATTGTATCCTGCCTGGACCGTGCTGGTTGCTGGGCGTTTATTGCCGTCGTTGGCAGCTTCTCTCTTTTCTGTAGCCTGGTGGGAAACATTTGAGGCTTGATCTGAAAATTTACGGCAGTAATTAATCCAACACCAGGCTGGCAGTAGGAATGTAATTTAAAGTTCTGAAAGTCACTGTAATTCTGTTGGTGTGCTGCTGTGCGCGTCGCTCCCCGCCGCCATTCTCAGCAAGTAGCTGCAATGTGCAATCCTCTGTAAATTACACACACACTTTTTTGAGTTTTATGATTGTTGTGAGACCGAAGGAAGTTGCAAGTTTTTCTGACCACATTTTTTTTTCTTTTAACAGTGAAAGTAAAGTCTTGCCATGACAGTCGCCGGTGTGGAAGATTAAAAAAAAACCTCATATCACAGTTTAAAGAGTTTTATAATATAATCATAAAATTGTCACAGTGAACTTCAAAGCTTTATGGTGATTAACTGATAGTGGTCAGCACACAAACGCACAAACATTTTAGATTTCATGTGCGTTATTCCTTCTGAATCCAAATGTGAATTTATCTGCACCAGCTTAAAATTCGTTCAACATGAGTGCAGGGTGGCAGTGAAGAGAAAACCATATTTTTTTTTTTTTATGATCCTGTTATACTGCTGATGAGCGGATAAAACCTGTTCCAAACAGCAAAACTAAAGTGACACACATGGAATGAGTGCTGTACTGTCAGAAAGTCTTCTACATTTTCCAAACTTTCTATGATCCCTCCTACATTGTGTTGAATCATTTAGATTGTGCAGCGCTTAGCATCTTTTCTGAACAATAGTAAACATTTAGAAGCTTACCAATATTTGATTTACCAATTGTTTTATCTTGAATTCCTTTGTTCCATGATTAGATGACAACAAATATAAACCATTTCTAATATAGGAAACCCCTTTTGAATTGCATTGGAATAAAAGAGCAATATGCAAATGTGCCAGAATACAATTTAAGAACAAATGGTTACAAGCAGTGTCCGAATTTAACTTTGTTATTCACCGGCCAAGTTGGCCGGTAGATGTAAAAATCAACCGGCCAGGCATATTTTTTACCGGCCAAAATATTAATTTTGACCAGACCTCAACTTTTATAAAAATTAAGAGTGAAATTATGTTAATTATGGGGGGCGTGGTTGGGGGCGTGGCTGACTGGAACCTGGAAGAGAAATCTTTGTTTCCTGAATTAAAAAAATATATATATTGTAGTTGATTATAAAAGACACAATATGAATTATCAGATTCACATCCAGGCGATAAAAAACACTACAGATTATCATTATTCTATCCATGTTGGCCTTATTTGTGAATGAGGCAGAGTTTCATCAAGCCTGTACGGTCAGTGGGGGTTCTAGACCAAATGTAGCAGGGGGGGTCAGGGTGGGGCCAGTGTTTTTTCACAGGGGCACAGAACAAAAGATTTGGGAGGGGAGGGGGGAGGGGGACTTAACAGGTCAACATTTCATCGTTTAAAATATTAAGTAAGCCAAAGAGCCAATTGTGGCTCTGGAACTGCAGGTTGCAGACCCCTGATCTTTTCTCAATACAGCGGGAGCTTAACGTGAAACAGCTTGATTTTAATTATTGTTATTTTTTTTATATATTTTTTTAAAATTATTTTGTTATATTATTATTGGGTAAAACCATAAACGAAAAAAATGCAACTGATCCAAATGACCAGTCAGTCACGTTATCTTTGTCAGCATTTATCATCCTAAGAAATTTAACATCATGTTTTTAGTACAGGGGCCATAACAGGGGGCAGGAACAGTTCTACGTGGGCATAGGCCCCTGTTGGCCCCTGTTCAGAACCGCCCCTGTGTATGGTTCAAAATTTTCCCCTCAGCTGCAACACTTAAAGCACTCAGGGTTCACGCTGCGTCTTTACGCTGATCTCGCTGCTGGATTTTACCCTCGTGCGCTGCGCCCCCGATGTTACAGGTTACATGTAACGTAATTTTGCGCACCTGAATTCAAGCGCAATGCACCACGCCCACGGAAGCACCGCTGGTTCTGTGTCGTTAAAAACAAAAGAGCATGAAAAACAGTTACCGACTCTCCTACTGACTTTAATTGGGACATTTTGGTACGAGTGGAAGGACATTAAACGTAGCGATTCACATTTTGAAGGCTGGCCGCTGATGAAAGCACCTTGCTCCGAGAGGGGGGGGGGGTGGGGGAGGCGCAGTAAGAGCGGTGAAGCACAGAGCCGCAGCGCAGGTAGTTAAAAAAAAATCCGAATAAATAAGAACGAAACTTATAAACAGACTAATTGGCGTTTTAGACTGTATCTGGTTAGCAGATCTGTTTTCTGATCCAGCGTGCAGCCATGACTGGTTCTGAATGTGAAAGAAGCTGAACCAGCTCCGCAGAAGGCGGGTCTAGACTGAGCTTTGGATGGACAGAGCTGTGAACGGATCGTATGGGTTTTGTTATTTTTATGTTACTTTTATTTTATTTGGTACAAACATTTACTCGCCATGTGGCAGCTAGCCCTCTGAAATTCACTCGCCAAACGGGAAATTTACTCGCATTTGGCGACTGGCGAGTGTTAATTTCGGACCCTGGTTACAAGGTTTAAACATTTTTAACATTGTCTTACCATAATAAATATTACACATACAGTAAAACTTCAGTGATGAATAAATTCAGGATTTTGTTAAGCAGTTTAGAATATAATTAATATAGATATGAGTATAAAATAAAAGATATTCTAACCCATAACCCTTTTGAAACACTTGTTTGTAGTTCAGTTAGTTGGATCTCTAGAAACAATATTAAATATTTATGTTATCACGTAAAGCTCTGAATTTCATTTAATCTTGCTGGTTAAACTCTTGTCTCTCTTATAAGGTGAAAATTAGAAACCCAGTTGCATTATAATGAAAAAAGAATACATAAATAACCAATAAAACAAGTAATATATAAACCATTATTCTTCTTGCAATAGTCAAAATCATGTTGTAGTTGCAAAGCCAGATATTGCCCAGCAGGAATAAAGAAATTGGATAAATTCGCCCACACTAAGGATCTAAGGTGGTTATGGTTTTATTGAAATACCAATAAAAAGCATATGTAAATCTAATTGTGTTTTTCTCATTTGCAGATGTAAAGGGAAATGTTTAAACGCTTCTGAATGTCATTGTTCAGTTTGACACCTTCACACTGTGATCCTGTTGTATTAAGTTGTTTTCTTTGACAGCTTGTTATAACTTTCCGTGTTTCACAGAAATAGATTTGTTATGAAAGCTAAAACGAGATATATAGAGGTAGCTGAGAACAACACGACAAGAAAGGATCTCTGTAAAGGTTGCGGGGAAGCAGGGAGTAAAATAGAGCTAAACAATGTGGCACGTCTCTCAGCAGGAGCTTCAGTTTCTACCTGGGGTGAAAAATAAGAGGCAGCAAGGCTTTATTTTTGTAGTAGTTCCCCAACTTGTGCACTAACTGCTTCAATTGTTGTAGTCTTTGCCTTGTTCATGCCGGCACTAGTTTTTCCCCGGGTAAAGTTTTTGAGACATCTGCCCTTTTCTTTCGATGCATATCTTAATGTCTTCTGCCTGGAAGCTTTCAGTGAAACTGAAGCAGAACACAAAATTCATTGTGTGGTGTTGTGGTTTTAAAGGTATCATAATTTATTAACTGATTTTATTATTTAGAAAATTAGAGAGTCAATTTCTAGACTATTTCCTTAAAGGTGGAGTCGCCGATTTTTCCAGAAATGTAAGTCAGAAACGTCCAAGTCCCTTTTTGAATAACTGCACATGCGCAAGACCGTCTTACCTGCTCTTTGGCTCCTCAGGGGGGTCGCATGAAAAAAATCTCCAAAACACACTCTGGTCTTCTTTCTTTCTTCTGAGGCCTTCCTCTTCTTCTACAAAGTCGTACACTGTTTGCTTTTTGCGATTCTCAGCTATTTTCAAAGTTCACCGTGAGAACAGCGGAGCTGCACTCACTTGATTTCTAACATTTAAATGATTTATATCGTCAAACGAATCTCAGCGTCAGACAAGGATAACCTGAATGCAGTTTTCAACACATAACTTCATTGATCAGGGGTGAAAAAGTTATTTTAGCCAGTCTGGTCCTGACTGAAAAATTAACTGTCCTATAAACCTGCCAACATTTTGCGCCAGGCGTTAATAACTACCTGCTGAAGGAATTTTGGTCCCCTCCCCTTTCCAAAATAGTTTTATTTCAACCACACTGTGGGATAGTTGGGCCTAAACAGCTTTGATATCTCTGCTGAATGCTTCTTGAAATAATTAAGAAGTGAATGTTCACAGATTCTTTTTAAATTAGGATATGTGTTAAAATGTGGAAGTTTATTACATTTTTCCCCATATGGTACTCTGGGCCAAGGGTATCTATGAGTGGCTTTGCCTCTTTCCTGGATGAGGCCATTGTAGGAGCTTTTGCTGGCATTACTTCAAAGTGTGTCTTTCCCATAAAAAGTGACTCGGTGCTTCTGTTGGTTTGGTTTCTCCTCCTTGTCTTCTAAACTTTCAGCTGGTTGCAGCGGACGGAAGCTCAAACTGCATTTGGTTACCCTGGTTTTCGTCTCATTGCTGTTAATAGGGAGAAGTCCTTCCACTGTTTCCAAATTCTTGTTAGGAAGGATTTATTGTTGCAAAGTCAGCGACTAAATTCACTTTGCATTGCTTCCTTTATATATATTGTGAATGGGACTATATTACATTACAATTAGGATTGAACTGGACTCCCATGCAGTTGGATCTTATCCGACTTGATGAATGAATTAGTTAAATTGAAATTATTTTAATTTCGATTGAATAAGATTCCATATGCTGTAAAATGGTATGAAATGGATCTGCATGCCCTGTAAAATTTGTCGTGAATTGGTCCCATATAAATAAACTATACTGAATTGAGTTAATTATGGCTACTTTATAAAGCTCAATTTAGTTTACAAAGACAAACTTTATTTTGACCAAATAAATTCAATACCAACTGGCAATTAAATAGAACTGTTGAAGTAAGGTTTTGTAAAGCTTCTAATTGAATTGCATTTATATTGTTGGACATATAGTGTTATTCTACAGAAACAATTATTTGAGGAAAATGTTAAAGCGTAATTTTGGAAGCTTTTGTCCCATGCAATGCACACAAATCTAACAAAATAACCCACTCTTCAGTTGAGTTATGGTGCTATTAGAGCTGAAAGAAGAGATTTGAAAAACATTCCCAAATCTCTTGCTAAAAAATGTAGTCTGAGTCGAGTTTTGTCTGCAGAGGTTAAGACCTTGTGGTTTTCACCTCATTGAGCAGCTAAAGGCATCTCAACAGTTTGCGTCTTCAGGACTTTGAGTTGGTGTAATTGTGTACTTAATGATCTGAGATTTTAATTAACTTTCATATTCCGACTACTGTAATGCTCCTTTTGTCCCTCCTTGCCATTCTCTTTGTCTTCCCTCGTCTCCCTTCATCTCAGGATCCTCTCTTTGTCACACTCTTTCGAGCCGTCTTTATCCCATTCCCTCTCTCTAGAGAGCGCATGTCATTGAGATGGATGTGTGCTCGTGATTGGCTGGGGAGAAACCTCGGTGCCTAAAATACACCAGTTCTGAACAAACTGGCTGTGGTTGTGTTTGCTTATATTTATGAGGTCTGAAGTTTCAATCTGCACTGTCCCCATGAGAATGGCCTTGTTGGAACCAAATTGCTTGACCACAGCAGTTTAAATTGCTATTTTAAGATAGAAAAATTAAACACTATATATATTTTTTAGTTTTTTGGGGGGCAGGGGGGTTGTTTTTTGCGTGAAGGATAAGGAATAGGTTTAGATGTGTAGGTGTAATGATTTAATGCGGGGGAAAAAACAGATGTGGAGCCCTTGATGATTCATGTGGAGCTTATGAGCCACATGAAGCAATCGCTCAGCTGCAATGGCAGTGTGACCTGATTTTCTTTTTTTTTTTTTTTTTTTTTTTTGCCGTTTGTACCAGGCTGTAAAGACCATTGTTTCTTTTCAAATGAATGTTTTTGGACCGGGTGCATACACAAGCGGCACTAAAACAGACTTAACTTTGAATTCTGTTGATCAATCTCTGCTGATCAAGTATAAATGATCAGCAGAGAATGGAAAACAAGTCATTTAATAGAAAATGTATATATTTAAAAACATAGGTTTTCTATCATCTGATGTGTCATAAGCTTGAAACTGGTACAGCTTTTCAAATAGACTGTTAGGACTGATGGTCATTTAACTGCTTTACCATTTCTTATCTGTATGAAATCTGTATCTACATTTTTAAACATAAATGGGTGCCATCTTTCTTGGGACATTTCATACAATTTTTGATAAATGTGATTAAAAGGAATATTCTGCTCATAATCTACTGCTAGATCATCCAAATCCAATCGCTGAGAGCTACTCAGAGACAGGAGCTACGGTCCTACAACTTTTTTATACAACTCTACACACAGTTCTGCAGAGATCTGATAATGAGTCATTCATTAATTCAGATGTGTTCAAATAGGAATGCATCGAAAATGTGGAAGACACTGGCTCTTTAAGACTGGAAATGGAGACCACTGATCTACTTAAAGGAAAGTGGATATATGTCCCACACATGATCTGCATGCTCACTCTAGCTCAGATCATAAAAAAACAATATCAGTTACCATGACTACGCAGACAACACAGCTCTACATCACCATGTCACCAGGTGATTATGAACCCATTCATGCACTGAGTAAATGTCTAGAAGAAATCAATGGATAGCTGTGCCAAAATATTCTTCAATTGAATAAAAACAAAACTGAATTAATAATTTTCAGACTAATAGAGGAGAGATTAAAAGTTAACACACAGCTTCAGTCGCTTAAGCTATAAACCACTGATCAGGCCCGAAATCTGGGTGTGGTGGTGGACACAGACCTGAAGCTCCAAAAACATCTGAAGACAATTACAAAGTTGGCCTTCTATCACCTGAAGAACATTTCCAGGATTAAAGGACTAATGTCTCAGCAGGATCTGGAAAAACTAATCCATGCATTTATTTTTAGTCGAATCAATTACTGCAACGGTGTTTTCACAGGTCTGCCTAAAAAGTGGATCAGACAGCTGCAGCTGATCCAGAACGCTGCTGCCCGCATCCTCACTAAGACTAAGGAAGTAGAGCACATAACCCCAGTTCTAAAGTCCTTACACTGGCTCTCTGTATCTCAGAGAATAGACTTTAAAATACTTTTGTTTGTCTATATATCACTGAATGGCTGAGCACCTAAATACATCACAGACTTGTTATCAGTGTATCAACCCTCCAGACCACTCACGTCTTCTGGCTCCAGCCTGCTCTGCATACCTAGAACATGAACCAAACACGGACAAGCAGCATTTAGTTTGTATTGTCTTTGTACTGAAATGTGCTATACTAGCAAATTTCCCTTGCCTTGCCTAAGACCTCGGTTGTGAAATGGCTTTTTTTGTCTGTCTTCATGCCCTTGTAAATTTTTCCTCACAGTCACAAACCTTCACTGCCCTTAATAAATCACAGTGATGAACAGAACTTCCATGGTTTAGTTTTTCCTCCAGCTGATGTTTTTTTTTTTTTTTAAGTGTGAGGGAACTGTTACCAAGAGACACCATTGGCACAAGAAACGATCCTTGAGGCTTCCAAAGTGATGGATTTTGTGGAAACAGGAAATAGAAACTCTCAGGGAGTAACAACGACTTCAGGTTGTCTGACAACCTGAAGTCATTGTTACTAAAGCTGTTGATTTATCAGCCTGACAGACGCGCCTGTTTCTTAACCTCTTGGTTAATTTCTGTATGTTTACATGAGCACTAATATTCAGTCATGTCAGGACATTAACTGGCCTTTTGTCTACACCTTTAGCAAACCCTGTTTCTGTAATCTTCAGCAGCCCAGTTTCTCCTTTTTTTTCCACTATCACTGGTGAGGTGTTTAAGCAGCACAGGCTCCCCATCTATGAGCCATTCCCTAGATAAAAAAAAGTTTGAAATTATTCCAAAGAAGCTGTACAGTGTTGCAAACCGTTTTCTGAGCTCATTAAAAATACTTTCCACCCTCCAGGCTAGTCAGGTTTGCATTTAAGGGAAAAGAATACCATACAAGAAAGCACCCGCACTGTGAAATGAAAACCCGTGCTGTTCCTCAAGTGTTTTAATTATATGCACTAATTTTTTACGCAGATAGATGCAGCCGTTGCAATGAGAATCACATCTCTGCTGTGTTATTGCAGAGGAAGCTGAATGCACCCGGTAGAGTGTGAGGTGGTTGGTATGGATTTAGTGATGGGGCTGTTTGAGAGAGCAATAGACGGCTTATTAAAGATAAGTGCTCTGTTGTAACGTGGCACACACACTTAACCAGTCAAATGTTGTGTGATGTATTTTTTAAATTGCTGCTGTAATCATTTCCTTAGAAGTAAGTCATGCAGTCCATCAGTCATTTAAAAAGTTTTTTGAAGCTTAATTAACACCGCCACACATAAGATGGTAATTAAACTAGCTATCAAAATGATGAAGTATAAAAGTTGATTATCAGACATTGGTGTGACACTTGTCATGCACTGAGAAGATATACTAAGAATTATAGTGCATAGTGCTGTTTTTCTTTAAACTCCTCCATACAAACACCTTGATTCTTGTAACTGTAATGGTCAGAACTTTTCCAGAAAACACAGCAAGGTGTTGATTGGGTTGCTTGATTGTGTTGTTCAAGCTTCTTGTGTTGCTGTGATGAGGCACTGACTTATTTTGTGCTCTCTTAACACTATTATAATCACTGTATCCATTGACAAACATTTATCATGCTGCTGTGCAACAAACAGTTTAGATTTAGTTAAAAAAAATTATGTTATGCTATATTTAAAACAGAGTCTGCTCTCTGCAGAGCAACAGTTTTTCTTTTTGCACATTTGTGGTGCACGCACTGTCTTTACAAAAACTGGAGTTTTTCTTGGAAAGGAAACAAAAACAGATAAACAAGATCAATATTTTGTACACCCAAGAGAAAGAACAGAACAATCTGAATGGGGATGGTGAATTTATTAGCGAGGGGTGATAGACATAGAAATAAACAGTGTCTTTATAAAAATTTAAATGGGTCATTGAATGCAAAGATCATCAATAAGGACTACAAACGCGTATTTACATGCTGCAGCATGCAGACTGTGCAAAATGCAGTGATATTTTTTTTAAAACCCACTATTCAACAAAATTTATTTGACATTGATTACTGTTTTGTTTATTTACAACATTTTAGTTAAGTTTTTATCTCCATAATCTTGCTTTACTGTACTAATTTTTCGACCAAAGTTCTGATTTCAGAGCACTGAGCAGCTTTTCAGATCATAAAAATAAGTGTCATTGCAGAAGGCTACACTGACAATCCAATCCTTTGTTATTTCTAAAAGGACTGAAACATGCAGATGATTTTAGTGGATGGGTGTGACTGCTGCATGTGTCTGTATGCCGTTGCTGTAGAAACTGAACACAGCATTAAAAGCAAGTTGTTCATAAGATTTGGCAAACATTGACTACCTCCTGCTATACTGCTATTGTTTGACCCTGAACATGACTATTGATACAGGCAGTGGACTCATGCAAAGGTGTCTCAGTCTAATTGTTGATGTATAAATTTGTAGCGCAAACGTTTCAATCAAGCTCATTTCTTAAGCTCAGGAATTATTTTGTTTTAAGCAAGCCGAAAATTCTGCTATGTTTATAACACCCTAAAGCTGATGATGGACATGATTTCTGCTGTTTACTAAAGCAAAACATTGTGTTGCAGCTGACATCCAGAATAAAAAAAAAAAGATTCAAGTGTAGTTTTTTTTTTTTTACACAAATAGCTTAAACATTACGAAAGGAAGTTATATTTTCACGTGATGAGGGTAGGAATAATGTTAGTCAAGCATCGCATTCATAGTTACAGATTTAAATTGTAACCCTACATTTTCATAGATTTTGTTTTTCTTTTATGGTTTTGGTAAGAAAAAGCTCTGAAGCTTGATGTGTTGTGGGAGTCGTTCTTACTTCCTGTGAGGACATCTAGATATGATTACCTGGTCTTCAGGGCAACTGCATTAAAATGCTCTAGCAAAGAAAAAAAAATGTCTTCATGCACATCTATTCACACCGTGTTATAGTTGCATGTAAACTCAAATATACTCGTCGTATTGTGACTTATTTTGACATTATTTACTTTAACCCACCTGACTATTTTCCATCCATCTGTTTGTCTTTGCAGTATGAGTTCAAGGTGAAAAACATCAAGAAGAAGAAAGTTAACGTTGTGGTGTCTACAGATGGCGTCAAGGTTACTTTGAGGAAAAAGAAAAAAGTGAGTGATTTGCTTTCTTATTACTCTTTAGTGGCTGTCAGTAGTGTAAAGAAAGAGCTAATATCTAAGTTAAAGTTTGTAATACAGACTTTCTGCACCACCTGCTTTTGTCCTATTTAGGCCTTAATTTTGACAGTCGTTACTACAGGACAAAAATATTTTTGAAACATGGGTACCCATTTCTTATCATTCTTTAAAATTTTGCCCATCAAACTAGGGGATCCCTGGGAGATATGTCCGACATAAATTGATCCCATTGGTTTTTCGGGCCATACCTTGCCATAGCATTGCAAAACATTACTGAAGTAATTGCCTAACCATAGATGGTAACTGTAAAATATCAAATGGGCACAAAGGAACTTGTTGACTGAAATTTTGACAACTCAAATATGACCCAAAGGATGAAAAGGGTAGAGGTCATGGGGTTAGGGTTAGTTATCTGCAGTAGGGCTGCTCGATTATTGCAAAAATTATAATTACGATTAGTTTGACTGAAATTGAGCTCTTAATTATTTAACAAGAATATTCATCAACTTTAATAACATGAGTTTATTGAGCATGAACAATGGCTGTTTAACAATGTTTTCCTTAGGATTCCAAACATTTTTGAAAAAAATTGACAAAATTAGATAACTTTTACACAAGTTCTAGTGAATGGTCAATGGACCAACAACAGAAACTAATAGCAGGAAGAGCGGTCAGAGTTATAAATAACTCTGGTCTTAACCAGCTGTGAAAGTAAGCCGATACAGTCCAGTACTGTACGCAGGAGACAAGGGTGGGGGAGCGGCTGGCAGAAAGTAATCATTCCGTCTTCTCCAACCACAAACAAAATGTGTCCGGAGAACAACTTCAAACTCCGCCTTCGGCTTGCGTAATTACGCACTAGAGCGCCCTGCGCAATAGAGGTTTGTCTGGTCAAGGCGAAGACTGAGATAAGAAACATGTCACTGTGAAAGGTGATGGCAAAGGGTATAAACCGTAACAGGCTAAAAGAGCATAGAGCTGAAAAGAGGGAAAACATCAGTAGCTGGATGATTCGTGAAGATGCAGCTTGAATCCCTGTGTGCTTCAAGTGTTGCAGCTGAGGGGAAATTTTGGACCATGTAGGCTTGATGAAACTCAGCCTCATTCACCAATGAGGTTATAGACCTACATTGATAAACAAACCTGTAGATTAATGATAATCGGTAGTGTTTTCATTGCCTGGATATGAACCTGATCGTTCAGATTGTGCCTTTCTATGATCAACTACAATATTTTCACAAAAATTGTTATGTTGAGCTGTTTTTGAAGAACTTCTGTTTGCAAAACAACCATATTTCCCCCTTTTTAAAAAAACTGATATTCTCGACTGAACAGTATTTGTACAATCTAAAAACTAGTAATTCAAAAAGGAATAAAAAGTGAAAGCCTGCAAAATGTAAAATAAAATGCAGATCCACAAAAAACAAACAATAAAAACTTTAAAAGCTAACATCTCAAACTGTCTTAAAGGCCAAAAAAAGATCTGTTTTAAGAGAACATTAAACACAAAAAGTGAAATTGCCTGTCTGATATGTAAAGCTTCTTCAATCCAGAGTTTTTTGCAACGACAGAAAGTTTGGTTATCTCTTTGCACTCTTTGTTTTTCTGATGACTATTAAAAACCTATCTGCAGACCTTAGCAAGCGAGACGAAGCATGCATATGAAGCAGATCTGACATATACTGCAAAGCAAGGCCATGAAGTTATTTAAAAACAAATAAAATAATTTTAAAATCAATCTGAATGTGAACCAGCAGCCGATGAATTGCTGCTAAAACTGGAGAAATGTGCTCTCATTTTCTGGTACGAGCAGCAGCACTTGGTCTAGCTGCAGTCAAGCCACTGGGGTTTTGTTAAGCCCAGAGTAAAGCGCAGTGCAGTAATCTAAATTGTAATTAAAGCATAGATCAAAATCTTTAGTCAACTGTCTCAATTTAAAAAAGTTGGACCGGACCACAGACTTTAACTGAGCATCAAAGTTAAGATTACAAGTATTCGCAAGTCTTACATGCATGTCTGTAGCAGTATGTCAGATACTGACTTTAAGGTCCCAGGTCAACACTTATGTTACAGATCAATGCTCCCAAACATCATTAACTTTGTTGACGTCCATGATTTCTGCAATGCCTTTGAGAAGTTTCTTTTTAAACTTATTTTTAAGCTGCCTGTATAAAAAGCTGCCTGTTTAGTTTCTTTTTATACTAAACAGGCAGCTAGAATGGAAAGATGGAGATTTGGTGGCAGCAGACTGATACTTTTTTAGAAGAGTGACAATCAGAAAAAATTGTATTTTTGTGAAAATTTCTTTCACTTTTAACTTTCCATAAATGTTGAGAGATCTGTGAATGGATATCCAAATTGTTTTACTGGAGCCATACAGTAAAAAAAAGGCAATTCTACTCTATGCAAAGGAAATGCAACTAATCATCTGAATTTGAAGAAGTTATTCACTAATAACAATCTGGTTCAATATTCTGGCATATCAAACTAATTAAATTTATTACTAAAAGAACACGTATCTCCAAATTTAGCTCTCAGCTAAAAGGAGCTGAAAAAAACCCACCTTGACCAAAGTTTCTAAAGGTTTTTGGATTTGTTCGTGAAGTACCATCCATGGTTGCTATAATCAAACCATTATATTTCAAGGAGAAGCATTCCCTCTATCTTTTGCTTGTTGTAGACTGAAGGGTCAATCTTTCCACTAATTAAATGGCGTATGGAGGTGTGAAAGGACTAAAAGTTGGATAGGACAAACGGCTCTATGGTGATCGAAACCAATGAATGAGCGGAAATGAAAGGAGCTGAGGGAGTTCAGAGATGACAAGAGAGTCAACGGAAACAAGAGTGGTTTCATCAGCTGCAGAGTAACTGGTGCTTATGGCTATCTACCGAGCTGGAACAATTGCTTTCAGCATAGCACACAAAGTTTACAGTGCCTGCAAAGGTCATGAAAACAATTTGTACATTAAATCAATATAATATTCTGACAGATTAAGTCCCATTTTTTCTTAATATTTTTTTCAGAATGTCAAAGAAATCTCGTACAATTCCTCAACAGATATGCGAGAGCATAATTAAAGGATAAATGTGGAAAAAATAGTTAGTCAGTCAATAGATGGTGGATTTGCCATCACCTGCTCTCTTGTCTCCTAAAATTTGAAATGTCACATTCCAGCCAGTGAGCTATTTACATCGCAGAGGATGGTGGGAGCACTGATGGGCCATGGATGAGAGAGCATGAATGACTCAAGTCAACAAAGCCCTCTGTGGCGACAGAAATAAATATGAATAATTCCTGTGTCCCTGTGGGATGACATTTTGATTGTGACCTTAAACTGAAAGATGGATTTTTTTTCAAATGGACAAATAAAAAATAATTTGAAAAGCACACATGAACTTTTCTTTAATATATTTTTTATTTACACAGGTTTAGTCTTCTGCTGCATGTAATTAAGGACTTTGCCTTTGTCCTAGAAGGGTTCATACCTCTTGAGTTTTAACATTTGTCCTAATTTTTGTACATTACAACTACCAATTTCAATTTATTATGTCCGTATTTTATGCAATAGATGAACAAAAAGCATTGCATAGTTCTGAAATTGAAGGGAAATTACATAAGGTTTTCAAAACAGACACAGCTGCAAACACACAGAACATGGCCATTTATTAAGTGCGTGGGAAAAGAAATTATTAATCAGAAAGCAGCAAAGAGGCCAAAGTAAAGGATAAAATAGCTCACCGCCAGTTTAAAAAAATTCTTTTTACAACAATGATCTACTTTTATATGTTGTGTCCTATAAAATCCCTCTAATATCCATTACATTTTGTAATTGCAATGTGAATACTTTTAACTTTAACTTTTTACTTTTTGCAAGGCTTTGTGTATGTGTCACAATTTGGTCTAAATTAAGCTTCTGATTTGTTTTCAGAAGAAAGAGTGGACCTGGGATGAGAGCAAGATGATTGTAATGCAGGATCCGATTTACAGGTAAGGTTACCTGAATGTGTGCTCTAATAACATTGAATTTAGCTCATCTAATTAGTGGCTTTAAAAGCATTTTCTGACAACAGTAGTTCTATTGTTTAGGGTTTTCCCAAAGGAATTTTACCTGAACTTGATTAAATAGCCTGTGGTGGTTCAAATTTGAGCAAGAGTTTTCTCACGACTACCTGTGAGGAATTGGAAAAACAGAGATGTGGCAGCTCTTTGATGATTGCTCTTACTGACCTCTTACAACATTTTCTAAAGCACGGATGCAAAAAGAGTGTTTAGTTGGAGGAGATTGAACACAGCAGTTTTGAGACAAGGCACCAAAAATGCCACATCATTGTACGAAAAATAAAATGTAAAAAAAAAAATCAGCAAATTAAAATGGATCTGGTCAGCACATCATACGTATAAAATATTGCATTTTTAAAACTATAAATTGTTAAAAGATTCACAATTTCATTATTTGACCATTTCTGTTTTCCAGGACAAAAGGAAATGTCTCTAGAAATCTCATACAGTTGATGCCAGTTGCAGTTGTAAAAGTGTTTAAAAGTGTTCCTATGCCTTTAAAAGTTTAGGTCTCTTCCTCTGCGCTACTTTTTGCCTGTCGCTTTCTGTCTCCATACCGGATAACCTCACTAGGCATTCATGTACTAGCAGCCTAGGCTACCATTAGCGTTAGCCGCCTGGCTGGAACACAGTGCGCTGAATAAATTAACAATGTAACGAAGCCTCGAGGCAGATCATTTTCCCTCTTTGAATTTTATGAATGGAGGTCCTTGAATCATTTGATTAATCATGAGAGCCATACTTTCATTACCAAAAATAAATTATTGAACTAAGTTGAGTTGTCTAAATTTCTTTAGGAGATTTTCACAATTTGCTCCTTTTTGAGTCATTTTTAATCTGATTTGCTGGTGACCATCTCATCGTCTCAATGAGATAATGGGTGGGTACCAGTACAGAAGCTCCAGGGAGATGTGTTAAACTATGGCTCTGCTTCCTGGGCTGGACCTGGGGTTGTCAGCATTTTGGACAACTAATAAATCCAGCCAGATTCATAGAAAGAAAAGCTCCACCATCCAAAGTGGTGTTGATGGCGTCTCCCCAGATCAGAACAGGTTTTCCCCAGAGGGTTAGGGTTTCTATTTATTATTGTAGCCCACATGGCCCAATGTTGGACAGAAAAAAATGTCCAACATTGTTTTAGCAAACTTACACAACGAAGCAACACTAACTTTAATGACCTCCAATTGACCTAACCGGGTGTCATTACTGGCAGTGTGAATAACAATCTTACTGTTTCAGGTAGGATTTAATGTCACCGTTTCTTCCCCTGGCAAACATTTGAGTATTGTTCCTGGTGTCTCTAATGCCACATTTCTGTCTATGGAGCTTCCAATTACCAGAGTCGGGATCTAGGACTACACTACCCTTCGTACTGTCACCCAGCTGGCTTGAGGTCCTGGGTGTGTGGGCTCTGCTGGAAGACCACTGCTATGCTATGCGTGTAGTAGGGCCTCCAATTCTGCACCCTCTTCTCCAAAGCTGCAATAGCTCTACATTTATTATATGTGCCGTTGTCATTAAAGGGGGCAGAGGACCAATTGAACATCAGACACAGAAAGCAGCAGAGAGGGGGAGACTTAGACAGAGACAGATAAGCTTGAGGAGGGATAGGAGAGGAAGCCATAGTAGGGCTAAAGCTAGGCTAGGATAGCGACCTCTTACCACTGCAAGAAAAAAAAAGTATTTATTCAACTGAGCTAACTCTCCCTAATTTGCTGTAACTGTCAATCCATCCATTTTCTAACACGTCTATCCCTTGTGGGGTCGCGAGGGGTGCTGGTGCCTATCCTAGCTGTCAATGGGCGATAGGCGGGGTACAACCCTGGACAGGTCGCCAGTCTATCGCTGTTGCTGATACTAATGATACTTTATTCCCCATCTGATCTTAGTCCTCTGGGTGTTGACTTCCCAGAATTTCTGGATCTGAGGCATCTATGGTCCGCGGTTCTTCTTGATGACTTAACTTGTCTAGGTTTGCAGGATGTCAGACAGGATGTCAGACAGGCAGAATCTGGCTGACAGAACCTGTTCAGATGATTAACATAACCAAAGCATGACGTTAATTACTCTTCCAACTAAACTTGCAGCCTTTTTGACAGGAGCTTTAATAGAGATGGATAACTATGAGTAAAACAGTATGGTTTCCTACTGCTCACGAGCCCCCTATCTCTCTTTGTCTTCGGGGTCCAACTGCCTCCCAGCTGAAGGTTGTTCTCTGCTGCAGGTGAGATAAGACCTCGAAGCAAAGCTCCCTATCGCCTCCCTCAGCTCGCTTCCTCAGCAGCGTACTGTGAGCCAAGATGAGTTGTTTTCTGGTCTTGATGTAAGCCCCTGTTAACAGCCTGAGCGCTGAAATAATTTAGTCGGCTTTGTCTGGGTCTCTGATGTTGAGGAAACTAATAAGCTGAAACGCAGCTCAACTACGCAGTTGAAAGTTTGTAAAACAGCACACTCTCGGTAAGCAAACTTGGAAAGGTAATCAGAATAAGGCTAAAATTATCCAACATAAAAATGATCTGAATAGAAAAAAATAATCTAATCTGGAAACACCACATCCCATAGTTTCCAAAGAGAGCAATCCAAACTGGAGTGACAGCATCACGTACTGTCGGTTGTTTCCTTGTTGGGGGCAAAGTCTTCCACCAAAGCTCTTTTCCCTCTCCTTTCTCTGCTTCTGCTACAGTGATGTCCAGACATCCACCAGGAGGAAAGAAACCTCAATCCTTTGTGAAACTCCCCTTTTTATCCTCCTCTCCCAAAGCTAGGATGGCCCTTGGCCCATCCTACTATCCACTTGTTTGTCAGTTTTTGCTGCAATAAATCTGATTGATCAGATGTTGTTGCATGATCATTTATGGCCTTTCTTCCCCCAGACATGACAACCTCCCCAGGACCGCCAGCTCTGCCTATCTCGGGCATAATTTGTCTGACTGTAGACTCATCTGGAATGTGTCAAGGGCGTAGTTCACTAGAAAGATGTGTCCAGCTTCCCTTATCCTTGTGTGGTTGATTTCTTCTTAACAAGTTTAATGTTGGACAGTCTTGCAGTCCGTTTGACATTTTCCCCTTTTTTAAACAACATTCCTGCTTTTCATGGAATTATTCAAGGACAAAGGGAAATATTTAAGGAAAGAAGACTAAAGGCAGCTTTCAGCTCTGAAATGTAAGCCAGTTTCTTTGGGTAATGCTCCGATTTGTCATAACAAATTCCTCTGTCCAGCCGCTGTTTTGGCTGCTCTTTCTCTTCATTTCATTTTAACCATGAACATTTCTGCTCCCTCTCAGCATCCTTATCTTTGTTTATTGGAACACTTCCTTCGCTCACTTTACAAACTCATTTCTTTATACGTTATGATTCAGAAACATGAAAACCATTTCAAACTCTTAATCATTGAAGTCATTAATGCAGTCAATTCTGATGGATTGATTTCTTGATTTTATAGCTGATTTAATTCTGCAAAGGTAGAAAATAATTACAACATAGCTTCATTCTAAGGCCTTCAGACTACTGAAACTGTATTCACTCCACAGCAGTCGTCACAGCTTTTGCATGAAAACATGGCATGGCCTCACTTATAATAATAGGCTGATGTCATCTAAGCCCTGCTTCTATAGAACAGGAAGTGTCAAAGTTGCAAGAGGTGAATTGACTATGCAGCACAGAGCATGGTTCGAACTGTTTCGTTGGCAGATGAACTGGTAGAATTAGTGGAGACGTTTGATGATAATTTAATTACAAGTATGTTTATGTATGAGGGCATATCCATTATGTTGGTCTAGCCTGACGTGCCTACAGGCTTTTGTCATAACTCAAGGCTATGGCTGTAACCATAAACTCAAGGTCATGCAAATCATTAGCTGCTGGGATGTTGACCTTTAAATCAGCTAGCTGTTGTCTGTCAATACCCCACACTTGTATAAAGTTTCACAGCCCAAAGATGCAGTTTATCAGATTCTTGGGTTCTAGATATATATGTTTGCATGTAAAAAAAAAAATATTGCTGTGTGTTTCAGCATGTCCAAATTTAAGATGCTGTGACTTCTAGGTTTGATGTAAGAAAATGAGTGCATGATGAAACCAGTAAAGTTTGTTTATAGTCTAAAGAGAAAAAATAGAAGAAAATTGAAACCTGTTTGTGGCACACTTTAAATTCTGCATTAGCGCACACAGCCCCCAGGCAGCACAACCGTGAAGCGCATTCCGAAGCGTGTTGAAGGTTTGGACTTTTTGGAAATTATTCTGTCAGAAAGATGGATTCATCCTTGCTGTCTGAGTAAGAATCTCTGAGCTTGGGAATTTGGTTGGAGACGCTTTAGCTTGTTTAACACATCTTTGTTTGATTTATTTTTTTCTTCGTTTTTACTTTTACAGTAACAAAGTTCTGTAAAAAAAAAAGAGGCAGAGAAGTCCGGGGACTGAAAGAGTGAGGCAGAGTGTGCCTCATCTATCAGTCACTGTCTCTTGCTGAACGGAGTCTGACATGGCCTTATGAGATCTGTTTGACTCAGTTAATGGATGGTTGTCCACATAGTTCTCTTATTTTTCAATATGGACCTATGTCAAAGACAAACTTCAGTTGCTGAAAATGTTTCCATCTTTCCAAAGGACAGTAGTGATGACTTGAGTTGGATTTTCTTTACACTGCTGAAGTTTAAGTCTCTTCAGAGGAGTTTCATAAAATTGCTATGATGGATGGTTGAATAGATTTACGGGGACAGAGGGCTCAGCGAAGCCAGAAATGTCTTATTGCAAAAGTTTTTGTGACTGCACTTTTATAACAGTTTCACAATGATTTGACCTCTTCTTGTCAAATTCCCATCCTTCTTTTAACTGCTATCTTGTGTTTGACTTACCCCACCAGGCTTATGTATCATCTGATGAGGCAAAATGGCAAAACCAAAGCACTTGCTCAGGGGCAGTCAGCTTTGTTGCTTTGTTCAAAAACGGTCTGAACAGAAAATGGGTTGTCTTTCTACGTAGGTTGTCTTTCTACGTAGGTTGTCTTTCTACGTAAGTGATATTCTCCAATCGGGGCACACTATCAAGCAAGCAGCCTTAACCTCCACCTCCCCCTCAGCTGATGTACCTGCCATAAGTTGCACTAACATGTCTGACTTGAGAGGAGGAAGGCGGAACAGCGACAGCCCCAGATCAGCGACCCTTTATTGGCTCAAACAGGAGACAGATGCCACTGAAGCCGCGGCGTGTGAATATCCCATAGTCAGCCTCGCATTTGACAGGTTTCCCAAATATGGTTACATGGTAAATAACAACATGACTTAATTTTTTTGACGAAAATCTGTGGAGAAATAACATATGAAGCAATATCAACTACATGAAATGGTTTATACAGTGATGCCATGCCACCTTTAAAGACGAAAATATGGACTGTGGCACTAAAGACATTTTTGGCTGATATTATGATTTAACATTTTGGGATTGCTTTTTTTACCTCACCTATGTTAAAATTACTTCCAGCTTTTAGTAAGCAATGTTATTTTCATGCTCTCTGTGTTCCACAAAAAGGGTTGGTCTTTAAAACGCTGACACATTTTGCCCTAGCTGTGATTTAACTTAAATGAGATGTGGATTATCTTCTAAATGCCTTGATATTGCTTCATTTAAATATAGACAAACAACATCAGCACAAACATGGCATTTGCTCAGCAGTGCAATTTTTAGGAGCAATCTTTTTTTTCATGTAGTTTAAGAATTTTCAGATGCAACAACTCTGCTTTGCACTCACTAATAATTATGGTTTTTTGTTTTTTTTTGAGTGAGTCATAATAGATTGCAGGATCAGTTATTGTCCCAACATTATCAACTAACAGAAATGTCCTATGGTGCCTTTTCATCAGTAAAATTATAAAACTCTATTGTTTATATGAAAATCTTCTTATTGTTTCGATGTATACAAGTTAAACAAAACAGACACTACACATTTTCAACCTTGTATTTGGTCAGGCAAGTCTGCAATTACTGTATTTTACTGTCTATCATCCTGAATATTATATTTCAGAGCTTAATTTCAAATACTGACCCCTCATTATAAAAGGGAAATAGGTTTGTAAATATGGATAACTTTTATCAGTCAGGTGTGAATAAGAAGGCTTCCTAGGATAGGAAAAAACCCCTGTGACAAAACATTGTTCAAATAAAGCCATATGGCTCAAAATATATGTATTAATATATGTCTCAAAGGGCTGACCCAATAAATATTAATATATTTTTTTAATTCTGAGAAGAAAATGCTCTTCAAAGGCCCTGGACAGTTTTAAACACTCCTTTGAGGATTTTTTTTATTTATTTATTTATTCAGTAGCTGTACATCTGAATCACTTAGGTTTCCCAGTTGCTTAGAATATATATTTTTTTATAATTTCCTTTTCATGTTCAACTGCTTTTCCGTCCAGGCTGCCAGCTCCTTGCCACTGAAGCTGTCCACCACCTAATATGAATAAACCTTGCTTGTGGTGAGGCTTACATTATCATCACGTTCAGTTATATCCCTATAAATGTGGCAGGCTTTAACTGGGGGGAAAAAAACACTTCTTCAATGTACACACCACCAACACCAATACATGTAATTTGATGAGTGGCTGGTAATGGCTTTAGCACTAACTGTTATTATTTAAATTTGTTTTTGAAATGGGCAAAACTGAGCTGAGTGTCTCAGTCAGCCTTGGGCAAGACACTTCACCCGCATTGCCTGCCTGTAGTGGTCAGAGAGCCCGGTGGCACCTCTGTCAGTCTGCCCCAGGGCAGCTGCAGCTACTAACATACTACCAGCCAGTGTTGTAGTCAAGTCACTATGCCTCGAGTCCGAGTCCAGGTTCGAGTCACCAGTGTTCAAGTCCGAGTCAAGTCCAAGTCATTAAAAAAAAAATCCGAGTCGAGTCCGAGTCGAGTCCACTACTCATCCGAGTCGAGTCCGAGTCGAGTCACTATTGACGTGTGATGTATGACATGAAGCAGTAACATTCCAATTCACTAATAACTCTTTCGCTGTAGTTACCCTTGGTTTTACTCGGTAAAACTACCGCTTTTTCCAAGTCTAAGATGTCTCCTAACCATGGTTTTTAAACATTGTTGTTATGGAACGCGCAACAGCGACTCGAGGTACGCTGATAGGCCGCATATGAAGGATGTTAAAGCCGCAAGCGGCGTCGATCGGCCCTCGCAGCCAAGCGCACTCCGGCCTATTGGCCACCGCCGCGGCTCCGGCCGGCGGTGTTCGCGCACCGCCGCGGCTCCGGCCGGCGGTGCGGGACACCGCCGCGGCTCCGGCCGCTGGAACGCTGCCCAACGCGTTTGTGGGAATCGCCCAGTGGACGGGCGAGGAAAATGCGTGACAGCATCTGCGGTGGGGGGAGCCGCGGCGGTGCGCTAACCCCGAACGCCGGCCGGCACCGCGGAGGTGCGCGAACACCGCCCGCCAGCCGGAGCCGCGGCGGTGTCCCGCACCGGCCGGCGTTCGGGGTTAGCGCACCGCCGCGGCTCCCCCCACCGCAGATGCTGTCACGCATTTTCCTCGCCCGTCCACTGGGCGATTCCCACAAACGCGTTTGGCAGCGTTCCCCCATTACTCACAACAAATCTGGTGAAGATCGGTCGATGCAGCGAGGAGATCCAGCCGTTGATAATGCATTTGGCCACCGGGCCGGACTAAATTGTTCGGCGGGCCGGAAAATTTATACCGATTCCTGGACGGTGACTACAAACAGAAAAAAAAACGGCCGATGACGCTATGAACGACGAGCAGGAGAAAATCAACGACTTACCTTTCTATCAACTCGGCCCGTTTCCCAGTCTTTCTAAGCCCTCGACACTCAATCCATTGTTTGAGCTGAATGTTGGTATGTTGTTCCACAGTTCTACCAGTAAAATGGGAGCCTGGACATTCTCTTGTGAAAGTTTAACAGCTGAAAAGTCGGTCATATAGTTGTGTCTGTTACATGTGTAATGGCTGGCTGCTACGTGCGCTCTCACACTGTTTGCCCAACCTTAGCGGCAAGGGGCGTTGCTCATGAGATGGTGACGTCACGTGCGCGGCACGACATTTAGATATTAAAATCATACATCAAATAATATTCTAATGACATATTAAAATTATAGCCTAATGATATTAAAAAAAGTCGAGTCTTTTTCTCAATCTCCGAGTCAGAATGATCTGAATGTAGGAGTCCGAGTCCAAGTTCGAGTCATCAGTGCTCAAGTCCAAGTCAAGTCACGAGTCTTTAAATTTAGCTAATGACTCGGACTCGAGTTCGAGTCTCGGACTCGAGTACTACAACACTGCTACCAGCTCACCACCGTGTGAATGTGTGTGTGAATGGGTGAATGACTAAACTGTAGTGTGAAGCGCTTTGGACGTCGTCAGACTAATTAAAGCGTCCAAGTATGCATCCACATAAAAGTAATTACCAATCATTACATGTACAGCATCTAAATTTCTACAAAATAATGTCCATACACTGCAGTTGTGGTCAGTTTTTTTTAATTCCCTTTCTCCCCATTGAACTAAAGAAGCTCTTTTCTTTCTGTGACAAAACAAGCACTGCCGTAAGTGTTGTGATGCATGATTTTTCTGTGTAAATTTCAGACTGCGTTCTAAAGCCACAAAATCAAGTTTTGAGACTTATTATTGTGTAATTTTTATCATGTAAATGGCAGGAAAAACAACAATATTGGTCTCAACAATTGGTCCAAAAAAAATCGGCAACACATATCGGGTATCGGTTAGACTGATGTCAGAATAATCTGTATCGGTATCGGCCTTAAAAAAAACCCTGTATCGGTCGACCTCTAGTTCTTATTGCTCTTATCCAAAGCTAATTCTAACATCAAAATCAGTATGCTAAGGTTTTCCAGCTTTTTTAAATCCACCCATGAACAAACACATGTGAAAGGACGAGCAGGCATGGCACTCTCTCAATTCAGAGAACATGCTGGGAGTCTTTTCTGCATGATAAAATTAAAAGTTCCTAGGTGTACATGTTTCATGCAATCTCAAACAGAATCCAGTTTAAAAACGCCGGAGAGAGCTATGCTTCGTTATGTAAAAAAGCCAGGCATAATTAACTTCAAAGCTCTACAAAAAAAAAAAAAAAATGAACACCATTCATGAACCACATTTGAATCTGCTCGTGCACAGCCCTCAGGCTAAACTATTAAATATTAAATGACTCATTTTCAGCGTAGTTCTAAATATGTCACTTTACATGACTTAATCAGCTTCTTCAAACACAATGCTACAAATACACATTAGACAGCATGAGAGGCGATAAGGTCGTCTTTTGTATTCAACCATACTACAGATCCTATTAAATTGTAAACACGATTTCAATTATCTTGAATATTTGTTTCTGTGGGGCGGAGAGACTATTGACAGGATCTGAAGATACTTGACTGGAAATGTCTAGTTTGGGAACTTTGGAGTCTAACATTTGTTTTTAGCAGATGCATTTCTGTTGGCATCTTCAGACGACGTCCATCGGGGTGTATTGAAGAAGCGGGGAAGCCAGTTAGCGATTCCATCTTCCTTAAAGCTATTGTTATAAAAAGATGTAAACTACTTCCAGGTTGGGGATCTGCTTCAAGTAGATGAATTGAAGTACTTTGGTATCTTTTTACACAAGTGATGTTGAGATAGATTTAATTTGGATTTCACTGGCTGTGATGTGGACACTGTTTGTTCGTCTGTCACGGCAAAAAAAAAATCTTTTTATGTTGAAAACAAAAACAAGCTTGACTTTTAGTCAAGAATAAAGACACAGCTCTTGATTGGTGATAGACAACCATGCTACTCTGTCATAGAATCCCCAGCACCCCATTTTCCTTTAGCACACCTGAAAAAATGCCTAGAGGACAAATGTTAAGCATTTTGAGTGATCTGTTCTTTTCTCTTTCCCATTTTTAAGAGGGACTAGGAGAATTGGGGCCTTGTTTAAAATTTTTCAATTTATACACCATGGAAACCGGGAGTAATGGGTTAGTAATTATGTTTGAAGACAATGACTGCTCAAACAAAATTCTAAAGTATAAACATTAATTTCATATGATTGATTGCAAGAGTCAAAAAAGATCATTGATTTGAAAATATTTTTGGTAGTTATTTTTGATAAATATTCTTTTAATGTGGGTTTTTGTTTTCCTTGATGAAGTAATGTGCACAAATTAAAGCTAGGGTCGGCTATTTTTCCGGAAGTTTCCATTTATGTACTTTTTTTGTGAAATTATAGTACTATAATAAAGATCAATTAACATTGTAATAAAGATCAAAAAAGATACATTTTCATTAAGGCGTTGCACACTTTTTTTAACAAGGGATGCTAATAAATGTGGATGGAAGTGTAAGAGAAGCGGAAAGTGAAACGATTCAAATGAAAAGAACTGGATATGAAAGGTTTTCAGCTATGTGTTTTTTTTTTTGGCTGGTTTGATATCAAGGTTCAAAGACTAAATATTAGATATTGATTGTTTTAACTGCTCCTTTTCTATAATGGATTGACTATTGCCATAAATGCTTTAAGTAGATATATAAAATTTTAGAGCTGAATTAACAAGTGACTCGTTCAGGTGAAAAGTAGAAACCAGGGAGAAGTTTGAGGTTTATTCATTATATATGTGTGTACATGTCAGTCTGGGTTGTAACTTCTCTGGGCTTCAGCTGTGGTAATTGCTGTCATCCTCTATGAAGCTGCCCGCCCTCGCTGTCTGTGAACAGTCTGTCCTAAAACTGCTCAGCTCTGCCCCTTCCTTCCCCCTTCAAACCCTTCCAGAGATAAATTTGTACCCAGCCAATTAGAGTCAAACTTCTGTTTGTGTGTATGCCAGAACACCCTGATTATCTGATATGCGAAATAAGCTCTAATATAAAGTGTACACACACACACTCTTTGATATTTAAGCTGATAACATACAAACACACATATACACACATGTAACACCGGGAAGTTTTTCCCAACCCAGTAATATCTAATGCAGGCTGTCTTAGCTGAAGCGTCGCCTTTCGTTGCTTTTAGATCAGAGACTGTCCGGTCAGATTTGGTGAAATCTTTTAGCGTTATCTGCACTCTAGTAAAACCTGAGGGGAAAAAAGCAAGCCTTTTTCCCTGAACTGAAACACTCTTGAATGACATCATCTGATAGCTCTATTACCCTGATACACAAAAGAACGATCAAGCAGTTTTTGTAACCACAAACCCAGAGTAATGGAGAGGGGGAGCTATATATATATATATATATATATATATATATATATATATATATATATATATATATATATATATATATATATATATATATATATATATATATATATCTCCTCCTCTACAAAATATGATAATTTTAATCAGAAAAAATAGTCTCATTCCTTTTTAGGAAAGGCATGCGTAAATCACTGTAGATCCAAAGCTAAAAACAGGTTTTGCACACTTGCTTTATTAAAAGGTGGTCACCCAGTTTTGCAAATAAAAAAAAAAGGAATATTTTTGATGTCACAATCTTAGAACATGATTTGGGTCATTTTGAAAACACTTGCTGTATTCAGGTAATTTTAATAAATTAATTCAAAACAGATTGTAATGCACAAAAGTCTGCATTTGAGTCAAAGTCTTCAGAAACATGTGGTCCTATTTACTATGAAAAAGATAAAGAGAAAAAAAAAAAGAAAAGGTGTGTTTATTAAAAGATGAGTACCTTGTGTTCTACCTAACATTTTCAATAACTTTCGCTCACATGCTATGTATAATTGCACACTACACCTTTTCAGGGAACGTTTGTTTGGACATCCATGTAACTTGCACAGTCCTTTTACTCAATTGCACAGTATTTTACATCATCCTGTAATTTGACTACTACCAGGCTTTTTGTCTCAAGCATCAATTAACTTGGACATTTAATTTTGAACATTTCAATTTTTGATAATAACTATTTGCACACTATTTTTATCTTCTCAGTGAGCATTTGTCCAATACACTCATGCCACTGTACAGGAGTCTACATTGTCTGGAAAGCGACTGCGACAGTATCTGTCCTTTTGACTCTTGAACTATTTGCACTACACAGCTTCTCAGGACAGGAAGTGTAATTAGTGCAATAAAAAAAGTGAACACTTGTGCCTGTGTGTTATGTGTGCATTCTGAGCCAGTGTCTCACCAAAATTTCATTATTGTTACACACAGTGACAATAAAGATTCCTGATACTTTATTCTTTAACTTGAAAGCAAGAAACCTGAACTGGCCTTGGCTCATTAAGTTTAACTGAGTGTTTTAAAATACTACTATAAGCTAGCATAGTTAAATGTTTGTGAAATATTTGTGTTTACTCTGAATTATACAAAATGGTTAATTATTTTAAGAGTTCTTATTAAGACTACTAGCTTATGATTAGTCTTCCCTTGCCCAGCGAATTCCCAATGAATCCTCTCTTATTTTTTCTTTGCAACTTCACTTGCAAACCCAGCTGTGTGGTTTTAAAAGTTAATGTAATGCTCACAAAAGTTGTATTCATTCAGACTCCAGGGATCGCTGTGTTTCTTCATTGCTGGGTTTTGTCAAAAACGCTGAAAAACAACATGAACCATGACTTTGAACAGCCTCGACACAAAACTTTGTCTCCCGAATATTGGCCAACATCCTTCCCTTCCCCAAGTGAAGCATAAAAGAGAAATTATAAAAGAAGTACTTCTCACATAAAGCAACAGCACCAGCTTGAATCGGTGCAATTTGTTTCTGGACTCATGCATTATTCTTCAAATATGTGCTTTGAATGGCATTTTCAATTTTGTTCTAAGAGTTGGTGAAATTCTCCCATCACTTGGCCGACTTTTATGGCTTCCCTCCTGAGGAAGCAGATGTCACCTGCTTAAATAATGGAGAACCGCAGTTTAGGTTCCTTTTTTTATTGTGATTACCTTAAGTTTATTGCATCTACAATCTTAATCATCCATATTCAAAATGACTTCATCATACAGATTAAGATCAAAATAAAACAGACGTTGCATTCAGAATGTTTTCATATATTCTGCTAGCAAAAAATACATTATTTGCTCTGAAAGTGTAAGGTTTAGAGGAAATAGTCATGTTGTTTTTAATCAGTACATTGTTTTATCGTTCAATTAAATGAGATTTGGCCATCTGAAAGAAGCTTGCATTCATTCAATAACCTTTATTTTATCCCTGTTACCATTGCTAATCCTTAAAGAGATTAGGAAATACCTTTTTTTTCCCCTTATTTCTTCAACAAGACTCCAACCTTGGTAGTTTGCAGCGATAGCTCCCGGTTGAATGTAAATGACAACGAAGGGTGTTTCCCTCTCTGTGCCCGCTCATTGCTCTCCACTGCCTCTGGGCATTCTGTCTACGTTTACATGTGCGTGTTTGGATATAAGCCTGACCTTGGTTCGTGAGTCAGTATTAGCAACAGCATCACATTCTCCTGAGTGAAACGGAGGGCGGCAGCTGAATACAATTTGTGTGTGGAGCCCACGCGGACACTAATCAGTATTGAGAATGTATTAAGCTTGCTTGTCTTTGGAAGGAAAGGTGCCGGGTTAGTGCTCCCTGTTTCGGGCTTTTCTCATTTTTAGAGATGTTTTGTCCTAGAAATGTAAAATCAACACATGAAATTTTTTTTTTTTCCATTTAAAAAAAAATAAAAGTTGTCACTCTTAACTGGATGTAGGCTTCCATAGATGTAAACTCCTCTGGGTTTGAGCCCTTTTCAAAACATCCCTATATTGTGCGTTCAAGGCAGTGCTGTAGGGTGGTGAGAGCCTCATCAGCTACAGTTTACTGCTGCTCTCATAACCTCAAAATATTAGTCTATATATATTATTCTAATATTAAAATTGAGACTAGAACTTGTGACTAGAAGTTTGGCTCCAGACAGAAAAATCTGATAGTGCAGCGAGATGTGTTGTAGACATAAGATTCTTTTTTTTTTTTTTTTGCAATACCGAACGCTGTGCAACTGCTGTAGGATTGGAAGCTGAAGGGAATAAAGCTAAGATTAGCTGAGAAGTGCCAAGCAGAGCTCAATTCAAAGACGTGGAAGCTCAGCGGGAGAACCGGCTGCTGGTCTCATACTAGTTCCAGATGCTGAGGAACAAAGGTGGCCCGTCCAGGCAATGAATGAGAAAGCTGGGCGACATATGAGTCGTCTGTAAAAAGCGGACAAAGCAAGCTGAGGCAAATTCAATCCGACCATTATTTAAATTATTATTCTTTTTGTTTTTGGCATACGCCAGAGTCTACAGACAGTCGAGCTTTGATTTAGTCCGCTTCTGTAATCAAAAACACAAAGCAGTCGGACAATTACAGGTCCGTCTCAATTAATTAGAATGTCATTAAAAAGTTCATTTCAGTAATGCAGTTGAAAAGCAAGCCAGATTTTAAATATTAATTTTGCACAGTGATATGTTTCAAGCGTTTATTTCGGGGCTTTTGTGGCTGATGGCTAATTGAGGTTAAAGTTAAAGGTTAGGGGAAAACATTATAACATTATAAGTCATTAAGATAAAATTTTAATACTAAAATGTAATTATTAGTGCTGTATCTAAGCATCTTAATGGCAAGGTGCGTGGAAGGAAAAGTGTGGTAGGAAAAGTTCCATGACCTTACACGTGAGGAATTTAAAGCAAACCTTTTTAAAGATATGGACCACAACTAAAGTGTGATTACATTAGAATCATTTTACCTTAACCAATGTGAAAAAAGAACTGGATAGTTGCTTAGTTGTTCAAAGTCTTCGTTTAAGATGAAGTACATTTGTATGTTTCATTTGGAAAGTGTTGGTTCCCGAAGTTGGAGGTAGCGTGAAGAGATACCCGACCTAATAATGCAGATGAGCTGAAGACCCCTTTTAAAACAACCTGAGCCTCTTCCACCACTCAGCACCTCCATGCCAAAGGGGAATAAATCCGTTTGGGGGAGTTTAGAAGGGCACAAATGCATGCTTAGCCTTATTCGTTTTTTATTGTTCCCTTTAGGAAGATGGGATTTTTTTTTTATCAGATCAAAATGTGTCTGCCATCTTTTTATGTATACTGCTCAAAAAACATAAAGGGAACACATTGTGTTGTTTAAGTGTTACCTTTAATTTTCTGAGCAGTATATTTTATTTCTCTCCTAAGATGTTTTCCCTTTAGAATTAAGTATCCCTACTTTTCTTTCAAAATCGCTGTTATACCTTGCATTTAAAAAGAGATGAGAGCCCATTCAGTGAAAGAGAAGATCGAAATGGATCTGGAGGAGTAAGTCCTCGTTTAGCTCGGCGAGATAAGAGAGCAACACTAATGAGAAATCTGAACTGTGCAGCAGTTTGACGTCACTGTGACATTTTAGCTGCCAGGTGTATTTTCAATCCACCTATCTGATGGGTCCTGCTGCCCCTCACTCCTGGTACTTTTTAAAATCATTTGGTGTTGTTATCTATCATAATAATTTTTTTTATTGCCATTTTTGGTATACAGTTAATAATGTGACGTTGCCGTAAAAATAGCAGGTTTGTCTCGTGTCTGCATATTCAGGGATGTTTTCTTGCATGTTTTTGTCTTGTTCTTCTTAGATCCCAGAGGAAAGTGTTGTTATTGGAGCACACTCTGCAGGAATGTCAACAGATTTATCCGCTTCTCTCCCTGTGATCATATGTATAAGCTCCACATCAGCTTTGTTTCTCTTATTCATGACTTGCTGCTTTTCCTTTCTTTTCTTTTCTTTTTCTGCCCGGGACTTCCGCTGATGTTTTCTAAGATTTATTTTCCTTTCGGTCTCTGATCCTCCTCCACTCTCTGTAGTTCTCCAGAGACTGTGAAAAGAAAGACAAACTCTGCCTGCTGCTTCATCAGCCTTCTTATTGATTAAAACTCCTGCCAGACATTTGACCTTCTGACATACTGTTATTGCATATATCCTGTGGCCCGCATGGTCTCCGTATGTTTTACATGTATGTGTGGCGCATGAATCTTGGGTAGAAGTGAACATATTCACGACCCATCCCTTTTAGGCCCGGGTCAGTTCAGTAAAACGCTCAAATTCAAAGCAAGATTATTGCATTCCAGGACAAAAGCAATGGGGAGCAGGATCACAATGACCCGAGTAACTGAAACACAAGTGGCTGCCATTAGTGATGCACAAACCTGTCGGCCTATCCTCTTTTCTTAAAACTGCAGTCTTAACTCTTAAATTCAAAAATCTAATTATTGCACCTAAGTATTTTCTTTTTCTTTTCTTTTTGTGGGTGCCAAGAGCATAGCCTTCAGTCTTGCGCTCATATTTTTTTTTTCTTCTAATTTTTATTAATGAGAATAATTTGTTCTAAACTGAATGGGCTCAGTATTCCTTAAATGAGCACCAGCCACGTGTGACTAATCCAGTGGAAGATAATTAATTCTTCATTCAAAACACTGGTGTCCAAATGTTTTGCACAATCAGCAAGTTGAGAGTACTTTTTCCCCACCCCAAAGGAAATAATCGTAGTGGGAATTCTTTTCTTTTTAATTCTTTTTCTTTTTATCTAGATTTAACATGCAATATGTCAATGAACCAAAATATAAACAAGTATGTTATTATTGTTCAAGTTTTGGGTCAAGCATTTTCCATTTTGTAAGTCGAGAAAATCTTTTAAGTCTATTCCCAGCGACAAAAACAAAAAAAAAAACTTTTCCGATTTTAGCCAAGCTTAATGAGTTGGTGTGCCCAAGTCTCTTTATGAGTGAAGTCACTGGATATGTTTGGCCCTACTTACTGTAATATTAAATTAAAGCAAAATAACACACTAATAACACAAAAATACAATTTGGGTTGTGCATAACATTTTCTGTTTCATTAGATTTAAAATTTGTCATTGAAAATCAAATCAATTGCAAAAAAGTGTCCATCTGCATCACCCCCATTTGCTGCTACATTTGTACCATTCATGCACTGCAGTCGGGGGGCCACACGCAAGTTTTCCAAGGACAATAAATCGGTCCTGGGTAGCACGTTGGACATCCCTGACTTGCATTGAAAAAGTTTGGAAGAATACAGCTTTTTATGCAATAGGAGTACATTTATTTTATGGACGTTTTACAATGGAAAAATGATGTAGAAATTTTAATCCAGTAATTGATTGTAAATCCAGGTAGGGCATCAAGTTTCGTTTGTGCATCTGTAAAATTACCATTGTTAGCATTGCTTATCCATCAACAAGCCAATGTTGTTCCCATTCTCATAAACTCATACATAGTAATGTGAATCAGAGATTAAGTCACCCACTCCTGTTGATCCTTTAAGGAAGAACACCAGAATACTTCATAAACAATCCCCCATTCTTGAATAGTTTTGTTGATTTGAACAAAATAGTTTTATGAAATTTTTTTTTTTGTATGGCAAGAAATATAACTTTAGTAACCTCATTTCACTCGAAAAAGCTCAGAATGTGCCTTTATCCAGAGGCAAGCATTTATGCAAGATTTTAGTCAAAACTGCAAGATTTTTAGATTTAAATGGAGCTGAGCTGCTAACCTTTCTCCTTGACTTAAACAGATTCAATCATGCAGCTGCCTGCTAGATGATTAAGCCTGTTCCGATTTGCCAAGTCTTTGCAATAAAATTTCCATTATTTTCTTTGTGTTGGCAAGCAGACTTTGAGCTGACACAACATCTTTTCTGATAATGAATCTGTACTTGTGCCATTTTGTCTTTTTTAATCAAAATACTGCCTGATCTCAGTTCTGTGCAGTTAGCTTACGTCTGTGTCAGATGCATCCTGGTCTGGACAGTGTTAGGTCAGGACTGTTGACTGGGCTGAGTAATAAAATATCCAGGAAAAAGAGCTGAGTTCTGTTTCTGTCCGGGATAACTTTTTTTTTTCTCTCTCTCTTGGAGTGTTGAAGTGTTAAGGTGGTGAAATGCTACACGACTTTTACAGTTGTCACAGATTTCGAAAAGACTATATGTTCACATTAACAGATAGGTTTGATTTCACATCTGATAGACCGGGGATCACACACTTAACAGCTGGGTCTAGTGACGAATCACAGACCAACTTTTCCTAAATGGTCCCCTTAAACTCTCATGGAAACTCTGACTAGGATGACAATTTGAAGGAATAAGCACATCAGTCAGTGGTGGTGAAAGAAGACATTTTTAGAATTTGGACGGTTGATGTTTCTATTAAAATCTCCCATAAACTACAAAAAATGCATTTTAAAATGTGTTAACTTTAACCCACAAGTGAATAAGGCTCGTCTAGTTATGACTATTCTTTATTATATTCAAGGTGAGAACAGGGGTGATCAATCTTTTTGAAACTGATAGTTACTTCTTTGGTACAGAGGCAAACAAAGGGCTACCAGTACTGACCTCTGAACTAAAAGGAGTCAGACCTCACCATAACTTTATGTAAAATAAACACATTTTTCATACTTTCTTATATATATTGTTATTTCTAAATCTACATAAATGCAAGTGTGAATAAACAGGAAGAGTAATAAAATAATGTTTTAGATGAAGCTCACTAGTGGATTGTGGCACCCACAGGCTCGTGGGCGCCACATGTGGTCCACAGGGGCAACACGATGCCTTCGAGGACCATGTTGGTGACCCCTAGAACATACATTTGAGATTATGAGTTTATATGTGGATTTTTGAATGGCTATCAAGGTTATTTTAATCTCAGTAGACAAAAACAGGGGTGTCCCAATACCAGTTTTTTCCAGACCAAGTACAAGTATGAGTACTTCCGTTTAGATACTTGCCGATTCCAAATACCGATACTGTGTACTTAATAAATTGGTACTTATAGATCAAATACAAAAACAAATAACTTAACAATATCGTTAACCATTGAAAATGACTGACCATCAAGAGCGATGAATTCGGTTAGAGCTTCAGTTATCTTCTCTCCTTCTTTTTCTTTTGAAGGGTCAGCAAACAACCTCTTGGTGTACAGCACCACTACCTGGTGTAGAGTGGTATCTAGCCTTTGAGTTGCAGTGTAGCCCAGCCCAGGAGGAAAATCAAGCACAAAATTGATATTGGTCCAGAGTATCGGGTTGCTTTTACAAGTACGAGTATGAGTACTCAACACTGGTATCGGACCCAGTATCGGGACACCACTGGACAAAAATATATTGTTTGGACTGGATTGTGGAAATAAAAATTAAGAATGTGTGATAAATAGGTTTATTCCATGTAAAATATACTCCATGCAGAAAAGTTAATTTGTTAAATTAAGTCCCATTTCCTTTATGTTGAATATGTTTCTTGGTTTATTTCAATAACGCTGTTCATTGTTTACTCTAGGCTTAAATGGCCAAGAATATCTCTGTTGTTGTTGCTTTTGTTGTTTTGTTTGTTTCATGACGATTGAAATTAAAACGTTTATACTCTGGTTATGCCCTGTGCATTTATGTTCATGAGGACGTATAGTTACGCAAATACTTTTACTTTTTCATTTGCTGTCAGTAACACATGTTTGAAGTTGGATCGGTAATCAGTTCACACTATCTGACTGAATCCAGATCCGCCTCAAAAAATGCAAACATGTCTGTTTGATTGTGACTCAGGTTAGATCAGGTCGGTTTCCTTCTAACACATGGAGACCAAGTCGTCCCCCCATCTCATGCTGACAGATCTTTGGGCCAACGCTCCCTGTCGGCTGACACTAGTACAGACTGACAAATACTTTCCCCGACTGGGAATGAGGGGCAAAATATATGGCTTCTTTGTTGAAACTAATGCCTTTCTTTGTGTTTCGCTGTTGGCAAAAAAGAAAACAAATTTAGATACCTGAGTGAAAATAATGTTGTAATCACCAAACTGCATGTGTATAATCTGGTCCAGATTAAAGAAATGCAGTTAACAACTCAATAATCATCATAAATGCATCAGTGAGACACTTTTAGTTTGCAGTTAATCAAACGTTTATATCATATTTAGGAGGCAAAAAATGAATTTGTAAATGAGGAGGAAGCATTATTTTGGAGGGAAATTAAAGAGGCTTTAATTTTTTTTGTCATTGTTTATCACTTGTTTTTATTGTTTCACTTCTGTCAGGCTGCCCCAGGGCAGTTGTGGCTACTAACATAGCTCACCACCGTCAGTGTGTGAATGTGTGCGCGGATGGGTGAGTGACTCTAGCGTAAAGCGCTTTGGGGTCGTCGGACTTGATAAAGCACTATACAAATACAAGACACTTATTGTTTGTTGTGTAATGCATTAATGATGAGACTGGCTGCAAACACGCAGCCATGTAATTATGGGCAAAAAGACTTCCTCTTGTGTTGCTATTGCAACGGTGTTTATCTCTGTAAATGATCTTCCTGCATGCATTAAGGCACATTTTTTGTTGTTTTGTTTCATTGAAGTGTTTCCAGTGCTAAACTGGGGCTGTTCTTTATCGGGTCCATAAAAACAAAGTTAAAAACTTATTTGATTCTTCCACAGCTTGAGAGGCATTTTGCTGCCACGTCATTACGTCACTTAAAATGTCTCAGCTACACAACTCTTTAAAAGATAGATTTGCTAACACCACCTGGTTATACAGCAGACCTCCACTGTTTATGAATGTAGACAAAAATGGTCTTTACTTACTGTTTATAAACAAACAACAAAGATAAGAAGTTACCCGTCAGCTGCTCTTCGAACAAATCTTCCATGGCTTACTTGTTGAACTTGATATCTCATTCAACATTGGCAAAGTATGTTTTCCACCGCTTAAGGAGTATTTATTACATTTGGTAATCTCAAAATAGCCCAAACCTGAACTGTAATATTCTACCAAGACTCTTTAAAACACAGTTACAAACAATTTAACAGGGTTACTTTCATGCAGGTACAGCCATTGGTGACTGGACACATGTTCCTAAACCAATTATCCAAACTCAGTATCTGTCACACCTTCAATCTATGTAACAAGTGTTTATAACAGAGATTAGTTTTTTTTATTTTACTTTTCCTTAAACGTCTTGAAATTGGCTTGTCCCCATGCAGTAAAATTTAGTACTTCACACAATTAGTCTTAGTATGGGAAGTTATGGTTTAAAGTAACCACTTTACAAAATTACGCAAGTAATGTGCAGTTTCCACCAAACTATGAATAAAAATGCTCTTAGCTCTACTTCAACAGAGCACGGATATTTTGCATGGATCTAAGTAAAGATTCTCCATGTTGCAGAAACTGATACCGAAAGTGTTAAATGATTTCCAATAACAGGATGTTAAATGTGGAGAGATATTTAATCCTGTTTAGTTCAGATTTCATGCCTGAACATGATGCTCGTGCAGCAACAGGAAAACACAGACATCTAGGCCGATCTGGCACAGGCACAGTGTTGTATCGATCATAAGTAACTGTGCCACTGGTGATGATGGTGTGTGTGCGTGCGCGTGCTTTTGATTTATAGCTCCTGTGTTTTCACGGGCGGCAATTTATCGGAGGAAAACTGAGCGAGGCATTCCGCAGCAACCTCACTTCATTACTCAAACATCCGATCGTGGGCCTCCTGCGCGACGGATTGAGCCTGGTAACAGGAGGGCCATATTAGCATGGTTAACTGTTAGCGTGAGTGAGTGTGCAGTCATTGGGAATCTAGTTAAACCTGCATTACACTGCGTGTTAATAGTTAATGATTGCTCGGGTGAGCTACTTTACATTTATGGACTACAGAAGCTGCTGGATTTGTTACTGGGACACCAGCAAGTTTGATATGACCCACTCCCATTGGTTCTGTCCTGATCTCACCACTTAACTTTAGCGTGGTGAATAAGACACTTGTCTTCTTTTGTACCTCTCTCTGATTGATTCACAGTGCACACAGGATCTCCATATAAGTCTTTTTCCTTGTTGGTAGACTTCACCCACACATCCTCTATCTTATTGCTCCCTTTTCCGTTAAATGACTGTGGTCTGGTTCAATTGAAGTCAGAGTTCTTTGTTATGTGTTCTATGTTTGTTCTGATGTCATTTCCTTTCACTCTGCTTGTCGGATCTTGTGCAGAACTATTTGATGGCAATGACTTTGTTTCTTTGCTCCTGTATGAAAACACGTAGAATTAAATTAATGAGAATGTCTCATTTCAATTACCATTAGCATGTCAATTTTCTATTGTTTGCACCCTTTTGTGCACTTATCACAATTTGCATCCATAGACATTAACAATGCTGGTTCAGTTTCAGTGCGAAACCTCCAGTCATGGCGAAAAATACAACCAATTCAAAAGTGAATATTGGCAGTGAATTAACATAAGTAATTTCAAAAGTATTCAATGATTTTTTTTTTTACTCCAAGCTGTCAAAAACGATTTTGATTGTGACTGTGCTGTATGCCATAAACGGTGTCTATGATTTGACAGCTGTAGTTGAGCTGTCTGGATGGGAGCTTAGTTACGTAATTTCTTTCTGACAAATACTTTCAAGCGTTAAAAGACACAACTTTTTACCCACACAAGGACAGTGACATGAAATATGTGTCTTTTAAAGACATTTATGGATGTCCACTGCTTGGAGGAAGAAATCCAGAGGTTTGCATAGAAATTTATTTGGAAAAACTGGAGGCAATATTTGCTGGTCAAACAGAGGATAGGAATCAAACCTAACATTCCCTTTACACTATTGCGTCTCTTCACTTTCTTTTCAATGATAACTGAAGACATGACAGCGTAAAAAACATTGGATTTCAGCATCACCTGACCACACATGTGAGATTGTAGTATATTCACTTGAATCACCACAGAACTACAGCTCTTTAGGACATGCTGAAAAATGTCATTGCATGAATGTTTCACACCCCATGTATATTGCTTTTGTGCGCAACTGATGTGACTCAAATATTGAAGCAATAACTCACTAATATTACTTAATGTTCGTGAAGTAATAGTGTAAAAAAAAAGTTAAGTACCCTGTTCTGATTCAACAGAACACTGTGAATCACACACCCTTGATCCCAAAGCACACTAGCAACAGGCATGCATCAGAAAGCAGCAAAGATACTTGGAAGGCTTGGCAAGACTTGATTTCCCCTCAAATCCCCTCCATTGCTCATATTTAGACCCACATATTATATGTTTTTTAGTAGAGAAGGAACCATGGCGGAAAGAGCAGCGTGACAGTAGCCTATATATATATTACTCTGGGGCGTTCACAGTCAAATGTTTTGATACATTCCTATTTCAATACATCTAAACAGTTTAGATTAAAAAAAGTGGAACTTTGAATTGAAACTGATAAATTGAAGTTCTCCTATGTGAGACGGTCTACTTCCACAATGTCTTCTACTGATCAGAATTCCTGTTATTCTACAGAATGAATTCCTTCTGGAAAATGTTGGACATTTAAGGCCTTCAGTTAAACGGCAGGCCTTTTAGGACTCATGAAGTGTTCAGTTCTTGGATCAAAATGAGCCAGTCACAGTTGTAAACAGTTGCTAAAGTCTTCACCAAGGTTCTGATGAAGAATCTTGACCTGTGCATCTCCTTCTCAAAGACCATTTTTCCTGTTTCACTGTAAATGTTTAGAAGAAAAGGTGAGTTGGAGACAGTTTCAGTTCCTGTGCCGAGGATGTGAAATTATTGACTTTCTATGTTTCCAAGAGCCAAAGATTTGAATCTGATATTTTTTTAGATTTGTCCTGTAAAGGTCAATTATTTGGATTTTTTTTAAATTAAAAATTGATTCATATTGGTTCTATTGTGCCATATAGTTTAATCGTTTCATTAGCCAGAAAAACTGCGCTCAAATTCACCCCATGTACTATTAAGCGTTGTGCATTGTCTTTCCATTCGTGTCATTTAAGCAGCAACAGGATAGTGACATTCTCTCTCGTGGATTGTAAGTAAAAACGAGACAGGCAACCCCCTTCATGTTTAAGATGTAAAAGTTTGCTGCTGGCAGTATTTGTAGTCTGATTTATTTTCGCTGTTAACCAGCATTCGTGACTGCCTCTCCTATTCAAAGCTGCTATCTGTTTGATGCGCCTTCACCTGGATGGTTGGCAGCTGTTCTTCCGAGACACGGTGGAGAAAGATGTATCTCCGCCGTCATCTGTGTTCCGCTGAGGGATTTGTCAGCTAAGCCAGCCAGTTAAGCTCACTTTTACTCACTCTCAGCAGAGCTTCAGTAGTCAGGCTGTAACAGTGTTTTATGTGTGTGAGAGTTTTTTTTTTTTTTTTTTTTTTTACTACCGGAACCAATACTTGAGGGAGGTGGGTATCACAAGAGCATGTCCCCAGCTTCTGATAAATCTGGGAATTTAATTTTATCTCTGTGACTGTGACTAAACGTGGAGGCCAATAAAGAAATGAAACGCTAGAATGTAGCTGTACGGTAATGATCCATTTCCATCAAAATGGTTTGATTTTAGTGATTTTTGTTAATATTTTCTGTTTGTGAGCCCTTAACATGTAGCCAAAGCCTTTTTGACACCATTTAGTTTTCTGCACTTCTCTAATCCATTGAGTCTCTTTCACTGACAGTAATTTGTGTGTTTGAAGGCACACTTTCTGTTCTCATCTCTGGCATAATCGTGGGTTTACGAAGTGGCTGATGAGTTTGCAGTTTACAAACCTGGACAGATTTGTTGGAAACTCTGGTAAAGACCTGTAAAAATAGTTATCTTTCATTCCAGTAGGCTTATTTTTAAACTGAACATTATTGAAAGACTCAGCTTCTAAATTGACTGAATTTGTTTGTTGGGGATAAAAGATCCCATGTTAAGAAATGTTTCTAAAAAAAATACTGGCAACACAATGGTTCTCCTGCTGATAGTAATTTGTACAACACCACTTAACTAATTAGATGGTAGCTCAGTCTCCTTTTAAAACAGTGCCAAGGTTGGAGCACAAGGTTTGAAAGAGGGATCTGCATTTCTCTTAGCATAATCCAGAGGAACTTCTCTAGATCATTCATGCCATGCACTCCAACGCGGGTTAGGAAGAGAAGCAGAACCACCGTATGACAGATCCTCCATCATACTTAAGAGTGAGCATCAGATGTTCTTTTAACATAGGACACTGTTCTTTGCTTCAGACTCAACCCAACTCAAGTTTTGTTGCTGAAAAGCTAAATCGTAAGGCTCTTGCAGGGACATGAGTATGCGGACGTCCGCACGAAGTCTGCACAGATTGTAGGTGGACTCACAGAGCTCAGCGTTTATGACTGTGTATGCGGTGTCACACTATAAACTCCTCGGTGGGAAGAAGTCTTCACATCAAACTTGTTTTATATTTGACGCTGATCTTGATACACTGAGCTGCTGCAAGGACCCGCGGCCTCACAACACCTATCTGTACCGTGCTGACAGATGCCCAGTGGGTGGCTGCTGGAGAAAAATAGGCACATAATAGCTCATCAAACATGTTACCATCCCTTCCCTCGATTTGTCCCGCTGGCAGAAACTGGGTAATGTGGGAATTTGTCACAAGAAATGTAGGCAATAGGTACGCTCGACTATAAAGGGTAAAACATCCACGGACGGTCAGCTCTCACAGAATATGATCAAGTATGTGGGGGCCGTTACTGTTATTCGACCAGAGTATACATTTCCAAGTCTCAGCACATTGGATTTTTGTCAGTGTACTGTGATAAAAAAACTAAGTGTTTTTTACACATTTTTATCAGGGGTGCCAACAAATAATTACGGCCTCTCCTCTTTGCTTATGATACTTTAGCATGCATAGTGTCATCTTAAACACCAGGCTCTCATAATGTTATTTGTCTAACGAAAAACTGAGGGAATCTACTTAGAAGCATGAAATTAAACTTATATATTCTCCACTATTGTAAAAGTTGTATTTAAGGCTTTGGCATATTGGTTAACAAACTCAAATTACCAAAGGACTATTGGGAATCTAATAAATGTTTGCTAATGCAGTTTCACAAGTTCACATTTGGCATGCCAGTAACATATTCACCTGGTTTGCTGGACTCACACAACTTTTATCCCAACTGATGTTGCAGCTTTTGAAAACAATGTTGCCATTATATGATTTTGCAAATATTGTGCAGACCTAATATGTTGGATTTTGATGCCGTTTTTCTGGTAAAGGTTTTCTTACTCAGATGGATGAGTTGAAATGTAGTTTCTTGCTACTTCCGTCTGTAATAAATCTCAACAACTAGTATTTAAGATGGATAAGGGCTGTTAGCCATTCAAGTAAATACAGAATTGTCCCATATTTCAAACTTAAGATTTGTTTACTATTTGATTGATAAGTAGGAGACTTTTTCAGAATTTCTAAGAGTGTGGGAACACCTTTTGCTTTTGTTTTTTTGTTTTTTTTATTGCTAACTTTTTATAGCTAACTGTGAAATGGGTAAACCATGATTAGAAGGAAACTCACTGGCTTTATTTCTGCTTCATGCTTTTATCCGTCTTATCGGTCATAAGTCTTGAGTTACATAGCATACGGCCAGTCAGAAGCGTTGTCGGGCAGAGCTCGGAGTATATGCCTCACAATGGGTAGGTTCTAGAGCTGGATTTGAAAAAAAAAATATTCCCACATGTGTATGTAGATTGTTTTTACCTTTACCTGTCACCTGCTCACCTTGATAAGACCCTCATTGTACTTTTCTGTTGATTTTTAAAATTTCTGACTCTTGTATGGATGAAATTAATAATTAAAAAAAACATTACGCAGTCTAGGCCTTGGATACAACTGAGAAATATAACTTAGCATTTTTCTCCCAGCTTTTTTGTTTTGTTTTGCTTTATTTCTATAATCCCTCACTAGCAGTGCGTGTGCTGGAAAATCCTTGTTGAGTCAGTAAGTAGCTTTCATTGGCCGTTTTAATTATTGCCGCATTCTTCACGCTAATAGATCATTTGGGTTCTTGTAGAACCGCAACTACATATTTCTAATAAAGACAGGATGAGGAGTCAGCAGATTAAAGAAAGTAAAAAAACAACAACTCTCTGACAGAAATGGCCCGCGTATTTTATCTTTCTGAGATATTACAAACTCAGACATACAGTAGTGTTGTTTAGGATTTACCACCATCAGCCTAGATTTGTATTTGACACAAAAAAAAATAACTAGTTTTACACGTTGGCAATGACACTGAAGACACTGAAAATTGCATGCCTGGATCCCCAGGTGAGACAACAGATCGCATCCATCAACATGACATTGAAGTAAAATATCTGTCTATCAGTAAGCCGAAAAGAGTGAAGTAATAAAAGTTTCCGTTATTGTGTAAACAAATAACCGTTTCATGGTAAATTTAAAGGTCAGAAATAATTGTTGAAAAAAAAATAGGGTAATTCTACTTCATGCTTAGAATAGAAGCCCCCAGCAATGACTTTATGTGCACGCATTGATCTCTCTCGACGGCCTTTATACGGCATCACTTTGAAAGAGAAATCAGGTACCAGTTCTTTAGCTCAGTGGTGTTTGAATGCGTGATTGAATGAGTCACAGCAGTGTGCTGTTGCTGGCATTTGACCATCTGCTAAGCTGTGTTGATGAAGAACACCAACCATATGACCCAGCCTCTGCCAGTCTGGCTTTCAGAAAATATACCCAAGCAAATACCACAGAAATGTCACCGGGTAAGTAGATGAGACTACTGATTACAAGTGCACAAACACGTGCACAAACACTGACATGCACATGGCCAAACGCTTAGATGTGCATTTAGGCAGAGCCAGCATGCATTTATTTGCATAACCTCCCTTTAATTTTTTACCCTTGTCTGGTTTTTTATTGTCTCAGTGTGATAAATTACTCAACGCATCCTATACCAGGCCTTTTATTATGGCTCTAATTACCCAATTACAAAGCTGTTCCGCCTCATGTGTTTCATACTCTCTACAGTAAGTTGATATTTAAGCTCATTGTAATAACCTGCACAATGAGAACCCCTAATCAGAATCAAGTCACAGCCTGTAATGACAATATAAATAAGGGCTTTGTCGTTTTATCAATATTTTTGTTCACCCTTGAAATATGTAATCATATAAAGACATAAAAAATAGCTCAAAAGAATCCAGGAAACTTTTAAGTGGAGTTTAATGTTGCAATTAAGAATAGTAGAACAGCCTTCTAAAATATTTTAGTATGAATAGAGGTTGGAACTGCTCTATCCAGCTCCTCCAAGAGAATGAAACAAATGATAATAAAAGTAGTTTATGTGAAGGCTATGGTTTAAACCTTTTATCTAAAATCTCTTTAGCATAACATTATTATTTGAATTGGTGCCTTTTACCAGTGACATGTTTCTGCAAAACAAGTATTGAGAAGTGGGGCATGTTAACCAGGCAAAGCAGGAACAGGTGACAAAGGAGGTGGTCTGCATAAATATTTTCTACACATCTGGAGAAATCTCCTGTCACTCTTCCAGTTTCTCTGGCACTTTATATAAAGGACTTCAAAGTGTATTTAAATTGAAAAAAAATGAATAAAAAAATAACAATTTGATTTTTAATATTTGGTAACTTTAATATGCATGAAATGAATGGGAACGTTTGAAGACTAAATTAAACATAGATTTCATGGGGTAATAACAGATGGTGGAGTTAGCAGAAAAGCACACTTTAAATATATTCTTTGCAAAGGACTCAAGAAGCATTAGAGTACTAAGTAAAACCAAGCAAGTGTTAAACAATACATCATTTCATATTCTTCACTGCATATTGGTCTATGTTTGTGAGCTATTGTGCTGAGGTCTTTGGCAAGAACTGCATGCAAATAGGTTCATACAAATGTATTAGAAGTTAAGCTTTGGTTTTTAGGGTTAGCAATTTAAAATATTATAGGTTGCTTGTGGTTTACAGTTTGAAGTATGGCCTTTAATTAAATATGGGGCTAATAGATTTGAGGATGAGTGTCCCTGTGGGGGTATATTTGTTTATATGGGTTTCACGGTTCTGGCAGGCAACTAGAGGGTTGTTGTTTTTTTTTCCGCTTAATCATCAAATTACATTGTAATTGGGAACAAATTATATTTACCCTGTCTCGCACATCTTGCAGACCGCACTAGATTATGTAAAATAGTTTAATTGAACTTGGAACTTTGAAAAAGGAGGCTTGAATTGTCTACAAAGACTTCAGTTTACAAACTTATGTCTGAAGTCACATGAAGCATCAAAAGGTTGTTGGGATTTTTTTTTCTTTTCTTTTGTATATTTCGAAGTTAAAATAAAAACATACAACAGCCTTATATCCAGTGTCTTTGATTCTTATTGCACTTTTCAATATTTGCTCCGCTCTTTGATCTGCTTTATTTTTCCAACCATAGTCTATCATGATTAGTCTGTGTGGATCTCACCACATAGATACTCCTCCCTCCTGCAGGTTATTATTTGTCTTTTTTTGCATTTCCTTTTTCTCTCTGACTTCTCCCTTCTGGTGTTTACATGCTCTGCAGGACATGGTTTGTCTCATCACAACTGGTTTCCATAATATTTCCCCCATGCAGAAAAACTGTTTTTTTTTCCTCAAGTTTAAACTTTACTTTCTTTGTCTTTTACTGAACTTGCTGCTTCCTAGCTGAACAAAAAGCAATAGAAATATTCCTTCTGTTCTGTTCAAATAGCCAGATCCACAAATTTAATCAAGAGGGTTTTTTTTAAAGCGGAAAACAGGTTTTGAACTTTAAAAAGCGTTACAATCTTAATAATATAATAACATTTCATTGCCATTTTAGTGTGTTTTTTTTGTCCATTCTGAACTCTTTGTTTTTCTTATAGGATATTCTACGTTTCACATGACTCGCAGGATTTGAAGATCTTCAGCTACATAGCCAGAGACGGACAGAGCAATGTTTTCCGCTGCAACGTCTTCAAGTCCAAGAAGAAGGTGAGACAAACCATTTCACAAGTTAGGCAAAACCAAGGGTTAAATCTGTCTGCCCCCAGCATATCTACTGTCTTCAATAATGAAGTCGGTAAGGGATTATGTTGATGAAAATGTTAAGTTGGCTAAATGAATACAAATGTATCAGTATAAAACAGCCAGTTACAGTCATCAATCTATGACATTTGGAGCCTGATCAGTCATGCTCACTTCCTAATGCCACCACTGTGTTTACACCAACTATTGTCCATTGTTGGTGTAAACATACCTGTCAAATTCTCATTTATCCTGGTCATGACAACAGCAAACGGGCTTAAATCGGAGGCAACCAGACTTTCATGTTTTTTCTGAAAACATTTCAACACCTATCCAGGAGTCTCCGTCAATTCTGGCGGCTCGCACTTAAGCAACCAGTAGTTGGAGCGCTGCTGTTTTTAAGCACATGGAGGCCCATCATCTAGGCGCATTCCAAGTCAGATGCAAACCAATGACTTGGAATGAAAAAACTTTGGCGTAGACAGATCAGTCTTATCTCCCCTCTCTGCTTCTGTCCCCTTGCCACACAACTGCGGTCCCTGTGTAGGGCGGAGAAGATGTGCTTTATTAATATATAGAAAAAGGAGTGGAGCCCAGCGGTGAGGAACTGAGTCGGTAGAATAGGGTAGGTTCCGGTGTAAAAGGGGCTAAGGTGGTGTAACTCCATCAGCAAATCCAGTTGTGTGTTCTCCATCCTGTTTCTCTGGGGCCAGGATGAGTCGCAGGATACAGATACAGCTTCTCCACCTTGTCTATTTGACCTATGCTGTTTTCTTGACACCACCCGCTGGACCGGAGAGGTACTGCAGTTTTTCCTCACAATATCCCCATTAGGTCATTGGGCTGCTTTACGTAAACAACCCCTGGCAAATGAGAACACCTCAAACTTCAAAGTCCCAGGCTGGGTTTTAAATCCTGAAGCTTGCAATGGAAAAGGGGCTTTTGATTTGATATTTTTCTGTTTTGTGAAATAATTTCTTTTTTTCTGTCATCCCTTTCATATAGAGCTTTGTTCCAGTATGAAAATTAGATAGTAGTGTTATTTTCATTGTAAGTGCAATAGAGTTGAAAGCAATTTCTCTGTCTGATAACCCATACAAAGACGTACTTGGATGAAGCAGGTATCATTTGTGTTTGTGGTGTGAATCTGTCATGAAATGGGTCTGAGGAGATGTTTTCAACTCCTTTGGGTTAAATAACAGCAAGAAAATAGCAAAGAACAGCCCAAGCAGAAGCTGTGCAGCATGGAACATAGTTAGGCAATGTTCTCCCAGTTTTCCACTTCTGCAGCCAATTCGGGGGACTTGTCAGTAAAATCCAGGGGTTAGCTGGGTGAAGCACACACTGTGTCATTATCTCTTCCATACAGACTGACATTGACCTATAAGCGCACGCACACACACACACACACACACACACACACACAGACTCATATTTTGAGCGGAAGGCTAAATGGAAAGTGTCACATATCAAATATCTCATGGGTAGAGAGGATCTTGAGGCCATAGGCTGAAAAACTGTCAGTGTGAATTTGTGCACAAAAGAAGTTTGAAAGAAGTTTGAACCTTAATTAGTTACACCAAATTACTCATCTTTGTATGAAAATTGTTGATTGTTTTAACCTCTTAAGTCCAAGGGTCTATTTTCCCCCAAAAAATGCATGCTCATACTTTATAAGGCATTTCTCAACTTGAACAATGCCTAAACTGTTAATCTTGTTATCAACTAACATAGGCGTCCTGGAGGATGATGTGGATATAAACATTTGAAAGTAAATTATTCTGGGCCTAAGTAAATTATATTTAAATGACCAAAAAATACATTTTGCTTAAAAAAAACTTGTTTTACATACAATACTTTTTACTTTTGCTGTAAAGAAGAAAATGAACACAATAGATTGTAACTACAACATCTTGGTTACATCTGTAGCTAGTTTGGTTGCCACACAACAAGCAATTGAGAAGTTATACATGTTTAGATTGAAAAAAGTCCAGGTGGACCCCTATTGTTTTTGTGCCATTTTGGCAAAATGTTTTAAATTTGAAATTTATTCATGGAATTGAAAATGTGGGATACTACTATATATTTGGTAGATACTTTTGTAGAGGAGTGTCAGATGAAGATTTGGACATATGATTAACGTACGTTGGTCTCAGTCAGCTTGAAAGGGGGGATCGCGGGCTTGCACCCTGTGATGGACTGGCAACTGTCCTAATACTTTAAAAAGATTGAAGCAACAGCAATTGTGACAAACCAGGACGGATGAGGATCCGAGTTTGTCTCAATATCACATAAACTAAAACATTTCCATAGCTCACTGTTGGAGAACTTCAGCAAAAAGTGTAATCTGGGTGTCCTGATGTGTACATACGCAACCATTTAAAGTAATCTACATGCCAACTGGTTCTGACCAAATGGTAGAACCATACCATTTGGTCAGGAAAGACTGGTTGATCTGTTTACCTACAAGTGGGCCTGGAATAAAAACAAATGATGAATATGCAGGAACCTTTTCAAGTTTACTGTCAGACATGGTGGAGGATCTATCATGATATGAGCATGTTTTTCCTCCAAAAGTCCTTGGAAAACTTTTAAAGGCTGTAGCATCACGGACATCATGAAATATCGGGATCTGTCCTTTGTCAGAAAACTAAGGTCCTCATTGGGTCTTCTGGCCAAATCAGCACCAAAATGGTTCATCAAACACACAGTTGACATTTTGCTTTGACAAAACTCAGTTCCATGACCTAAATCTAAAGATCTATTTAAAAAGATTTTGCAAAGACTATAACATCCTTGTGGGATGTTATAGGAAAAAGTGCAAAAAGAGGTTATGCAAAGAAATAAAGAGGGTGCCAAGTTAATACTGAAATAATAAGTATACTGATTTTAGTAAAAGAAATGTACAAATCTACTATTAATCAATGTTCTTAAATTTAGGAAAGCTTCTAATTTATTTGTCTATTTTTGGTGCTGCAATATAATATTAATGCCTTTTGGACATACTTATCAGGGGAAATATAAGTGTGTTTAGAAGGTTTGATTTCAAACAGAACTAATCGAAATTGGAATTTAAAAAAAAAAAAAAAGATTTTACATACTGTATGTAGAAATCTTTATCTACAATAAAAAGGGTTTTATAATCACTGTTGTGCATGCACTGCAGACAGTCTATTAACCAAGTCAATGTTGCCTTAGTGTGGTTTGGGTGCGTAATTGTGTATGGAAGTTAAGATTCACAAAGATGTATTTTCTTTTAGCAGCTATATAGGAAGGTAGCTCTCATTTAAATTACAAAAGCTTCAATTTGGTTATTAATTTTAACACTTTTACCTGGCCTATGTGAAATTCTTCCCTCTATTCTCCCTGATGTTGTCTCGTTCATCCCCCATCGTCTCTCATTAACACTTTAATAGAATCTAATGAATGGCCTGGCCTCTATTATTCAGAAGTGAAGTTCTTGTGATAGAGCAGTGGAGTGTTCATCCAGATACTCAATACTTCTATTGCTAAAAGGTCACTGCGTGTGTGATTGTGCCCTGTACTGCGTTTTTCTCCTGAAGTGGGAGCTTGAGCTCAGAACAGAGTCAAAGGTTGAGTTCTGTTAGAACAAGGGGTCAGGGTGGAGTGTCTCTGTCTGGGTGATGGGACTTTATATCTGCACTTAATAGAAGTGAACTTTTCAGGCTGATGTATGATATTTTATGAAGTTTAGTGATCCCTCTTGGCATTCTGGCATTTATGGCAGTTCTGCGCTTCACAATTTAGAAAGGAGGGGATCAGGGCAATTTTAGATTTAATTTTTCAAAATAACTCGCCAATTTGTGTTCTTACAAAAGACTACTGTAGCTTCCCCATTTTTTTTTTTCCGGGCTACCAGTTTTTATCTTTCCCGGAAGAATGCAATGCATGGCCATTGTCTAAAACATTTAACAATTTATACAAATAATAAAAGGCGCTGCCCTTTGTTTAACAGAACATATGTAAAGGAAGAGACCTGCTGCTAAAATCACTACCACAAGATAGCAGTACTTTACAAAATTACTTTGCTACATTGTCCTAACAGGGTAATATTATTAATAGTACAATTGTTAAAATGTTATAAAACAAGAAATAATACCTAATTTTCTAACTGTGTTTTGTCCAGCCCCAAGAGGTAGTAACGGGTTTGCTCAGAAATAACATTTTGGTTGTTTCCAGTAAAGATCGAGTACAGTATGAGGAAGTACTGTGTTTATTAGCAGTGGTTTTAGTTTCTTCAAAAGGTTATGTTAGAGATAAAAAGACAGCTATCTGTTATAGGGAAATAAGCATAACATATATATAATTTTACAGAAATGACTAATGGAACAAAATAGATGATTGAAATAGACTGAGTTTGGACATTGAAAGAAAAGCAATTTGTTGGTAAATCTGATTTCAGCTCAAAGTGACAGCAAGTGCTTTACACAAGGAATCAATAAGAAGAATAGCACAAAGAAAATAAAAAGAGTCCAGGGTGTTGACAGGGTCTCCGAACTCCCTGGATCCCAACCCAATTGAGCCTCCATGCATTGTTCTTGTATAAGCCTGCTCCATACAGGCCCTACCCAGCTACCCTGAGGACTAAAAGGATCATCTCCTATTGTTGGAGCCAGGACACCCTTAGAGCTTCTGTTTTCATTCAACAGCATGTTGAAGCTGCCAAGGCAGGACAAGACAAACCTGCACTGTCTGTTTATTTGAACCAAACCACACTAAGTGTTCTCTGAGGGAGATTTTGGACCTTAACCAACAGACAAATAGATTAAACTCTGTACATCTCTTTCTAGAGACTGAATGGAGAAGCAGGATGTGTAAGGGTTGCCAAATTAATTTATTTAATCTCCAAATAAAACAGAGGTTTATAAATAACCTTTATTATTTCTAACACAACACTGCTATCAAAAATTGGTGTAAAACACGTGCGAAACCAACCATCTTGTTAAAGCCATACTAAGTAATTTCTGAGTGGCGATCCCCCTACGGGACGTTTTGAAAATAGACGCTGCACCGATCAAGCTCCTGAATTTCACCAGCTAAACGGTAAATGTCGGGCACAAGACAGGACAAAGTTTCGGTCAATTTAAGAATAATCTCAACCCACCAACTTCGGTAGCTTGACTAGTGTAAACAAAACGGCAACACAGAACCACTAGGAAACAAAGGAGCTTTTGAAGGATGAAATGGGATATTTGAGCACACAGATAACGAGTTTTGGCCTACAAAATGAAAACTATGGCTGTTTTTTTTTTAATCATTTATGAGGGATTGCAACAGAAAGGAACACGTGGACATCTGGTCTCACCAGTGCTGTTTCCGCATCTGGAGTCGCAGCTGGCCTAGTAGCACCGCATTCAATGTGAGCCCGGGGTAATGCAGCACGGGTTAAATGTCATCATACCATCTTGCTTTCTGATAGTTCTGCGATACTGTCGTCAGTTGCCACAGCCATCTTTATGTCTGCTGAATGCGCCTGGTGCAAACTTTTGACAGGCTCCAAATGGACAAGTAAACACTATTAGGACGAAAACTTGCCGTATATTAAATCAACTCAAATATAGAATGGCATGTACCCTGAAGTTATAATTCCAAATAGGAAAGTCTGAGCCAACCCAGATTTTATATTTAGTATAGCGGCTCTGGTTAGACAGTGTTGTGAAAGTTACAGGACTAAAATCTGCACTTCTGATAGGTTGTTTCCCATAAACCCAGTAGCACATTCAAAACTCAAAGTTTCTGAGCATGATCCTTTACTGGTGGTTCTTATCCGCTTGTACTGCCAATACTAGTCAGTCTTTTGTCTGAGCACAACAATAGCCACAACTCAATAGAAATCATTCTATATATTTAGCGTGTCCTCATCACCAGATCCAAGTCCCGACTTCTGAATCAATAAATCTTTTTCGTAAAATAAATCATTCTCAGTCAAAATGGATGAAAAAATCCTTTCATTTAAACCACTCCTTTGTAGTTCTGGATGTATAATTATAGTTGTTTTCCTGCTCGAAGGTGAACCTCCACACCAGCCACATCTTTTAAAGCCTCTATTAGGTTTCCTTCCCTGATTTTCATGTAGTTGAGTGGAGCTAAGTATCCATTTTCCAATCTGCTCTGACCATCTTCCCTGTCTCTGCTGAAGCCTAGTATCCCCACACCATGATGCTGTCACCATCACGTGCTACCAAAGGGATGGTATATTCAGGGCATGCATGCTAATAAGTTACTTGTTGGTGTCATCCAACCAGAGCACTATCTTCCACGTGTTTGCCATGTGCCCTGCATGGCATGTGCCAAATCAAAACCAGTTTCTTTCTTTTAGCCATTCTTCCATAAGGGCCAAGGTCGTAGTGCATGGCTAATAATTACTCTCTCAAACCTGAGTTGTGGATCCCTGCGACTCCTACAAAGTAATGGGTTTCTTGGCAGCTTGATTAATTAATGCTAAGGGCTCGGTGGTGTTCCTCCAGCGTATTGTTACTGGGATGATACAAGTGTAGTTTAATTATGGCGGCAAGCACAATGACACTGATCTTTCTGTAACAAAAGCAAATGAAGACATTTGCCTGTAAAGATAAGCTTTGGAATATTCTCACTTTGGTGGGGATTTGAAAGCCAAATGTTAAGTCCCCTACTTATCCCCATCTTCACCAACATTGTGTCTATCCCTTTCTTGGGACCTGACCTTGTCCTCATACATAGACACAGTTCAGAAGACGGCCCAGCAGAGACGGGTTTTTCTCAGGCAACGCAAGACAGATTTATTTTTATAGCACATTTCAGTATAAGGACAATGCAAAGTGCTTTGCATGATTAAAACATAGGAAAATAAAAACTAAATAAAAGCAAGGGTGTTTATCCATTAGTCTGTCGTCGGGGTCATCTACAAAATGAGACAAATCCAAACTGCAACAAACAATTTGTTCCATAGCGAGAGACACATCATGGCTGAGTTTCCCTCGATGCAGGTCTAGGGTCAGGAAAAGACATTAAATGGGTGTGTGTGTGTGTGTGTGTCTATATATATATATATATATATATATATATATATATATATATATATATATATATATATATATATATATATATTAGGGCTGGGCAACGATTAAAATATTTAATCGCGATTAATCGCCCTGATTAATCGCGATTAATCGCGATTAATCGCATTGTATTTACAAACTCCAAGAATGAATTCAAAAGTAGTGTAAAGAGCACTTTTATTTTAATGTTCTGCTGCCATATGAACAAAAGTGTTGTAACATTTGTAGCACTTATTTTATACTGGATATTTTCAACCCATCTATTGAATTTAGTGCACTAGTTGATCTTTTCTTCATAAGAGAACAGCAAGCACTGCAGCCAAAATATGGCCTTTTTTGACCTGCTGTATATTAGCCAGTCCCTAAGCTTGATGTATCATGAAACTGTTGACCTTTTGGGTTTTGTGGTTTTTATTTTATTATTACAATTAAATAATAATAATAATAATAATAATAATAATAATAACAATAATGTTATGTTCAGTGTTTTTTTGCTAATCCACCTCTTATATATTTCAATCCTTATGTAATTTTGTCTGTGTTGTGTGCACCTGCCTGTTGCTTTAATCCTATAAATTTCCCCGTCGTGGGATAAAAAAAAGGATTAGCTAATGTTATCTTATCTTAAATAACACTTTTTAATATATGTACTGGGTTCTTTCAAGGTCTTAATTACATGTCATGTGTGGGCTCCAGTAACATCCATCCATCCATCCATCCATCCACTGATCTACCTGGATGTTCCCTGGAGGACTGAAACGCCTCAGTCAGTGACGTCAGTCTGTGGGTCTGTCGGGGCAGTGAGAGAAGTTTCGTCTCCTCTCTCCGTTTCTGGGGCTCGACGTTTTCATGTTTTTTCACGTGCTTAGATAAATTTGTTGTGTTTCCACTGAAATGAACCGGCTTTTTACAAAACATACAGCTTGATTTCATTTACGGTATTAAAATAAAGCCGAACGGTGCTACTTCCCGTGCTCATGTTTTTTCGCTGCTGCGTTCTCTCTCAGCTGTTTCTTTGTTAAGTTTGTGTGAGAGCTGAGTGGGCGGGCCAGGCTGAGCCTGCGTGCTGATTGGCTGGCGCCGCTGAGCCATGTACGAGAGGGGAGGGGGAGCGGGATAGTGCTGCCGTGTGCCTGCTGACTGACACTGACTGAAAGCATGATGTGAGCAACATGCGTTAATGCGCGATAAAATAAATATCGCCGTTAATAGTCTAATGAATTAACGCGAAATTAACGCGTTAACTTGCCCAGCCCTAATATATATATATATATATATATATATATATATATATATATAAAAGAAAGTAGAGCACATAACCCCAGTTCTAAAGTCCTTACACTGGCTCCCTGTATCTCAGAGAATAGACTTTAAAATACTTCTGTTAGTCTATAAATCCCTGAATGGTTCAGCACCTAAATACATCACAGACTTGTTATCGGTGTATCAACCATCCAGACCACTAAGGTATTCTGACTCCAGCCTACTCTGCATACCTAGAACCAGAACTAAACAAGGAGAAGCAGCATTTAGTTCCTATGCTCCACTTATCTGGAACAAACTTCCAGAAAATTGTAAAGGTGCGGAAAGCCTGAGTTCCTTCAAATCAAGATTAAAAACACATTTGTTTAGGATTGCCTTCAACTGTTCTAGTTAACTGAATCACCACTTCTTTGTTCTAATTTCTATCTACATTTTATTCCTACTTGCTTTTATTCTGTTTTAATTTGCTATATTTTAATCATGTAAAGCACTTTGCATTGTCCCTGTACTGAATTGTGCTATATAAATAAATTTGCCTTTCCTTGCCTTGCCTATATATATATAAAGTCTGTATAATGTGAGTGCTGTGACCAAAGTCAAATTATTTGATTGTGCACACAATCCTGGCCAGTAGGGTTGACTCTGAGATATTATATCAAGTTAGATGGAAAAAAGTGAGAAGATGTTAAAAGGCAAAAAGTGAGCAGGTTATTTCCAGTTCTAATCAGAGTGTAGTAGCTTGTTCCGATACGGCACAGTTAAGATAATAGAATTCAGTGGCCTCTCAGCACTTTATTGATTAACAATTTCTCAGTTAAATGATCCTTTTCTCTTGCTCTCTCGGGCTAATTTGTTGTTACCTTTCATAACTGCCTTCTCCTTTCTTCAGGGGATGGGTTCCACTCCAGATAAGCAAGATTTTGTGGGGATCCTGAATACATGCTGTGTGTTGGCTTTACAAAACTTGTATTTTCTGTAAAGCACAATATCGGACAGCGGCGCAAGAGTTAGGGGAGTCCGTCCTTGGGCAAGACACTTCACCCGCATTGCCTGCTGGCAATGAGGGTCCGGTGGCGCCGATGTATGGCAGCCTCGCATAGCTCACCACTGTCAGGGTCTGAATGTGTGGGTAAATGACTGACTGTAGTGTATAGCGCTTTGGGGCCGTCGGACTCGATAAAGTGCTATACAAGTACAACTATTTACCATTTGTTGTGTAACGCATTGATGATGAGACTGGCTTAGATGCAAACGTGCAAATTTCTCAATTTGCAGACATGTTTTTTTTCCAACATGTCTCTATTTACATCAACCACCTTAAAGCTTGCCTTCTACTCAAGTTGATTAATGCTTTAGTTTCTATCCTTAAGTTTTTACAACAAAAAAAAGATATTATGTTTCGGCCTCTGAATCTTGATCATCTTAATATCTTACTTTTAATTTTACATTAGATCCCCAACATACACTATGCATTTTATCAACATTATTGATGCTGTCCTTATCTTTTTTTCCAAACTAATTCAACACTGAACAATGAAGAAGAATTGCTCGCCGTTGATGCAGAAACACGTGGCATAGGATTTAATTAGAGGGGATTCCCTTGCCCCTCTTTATTTGTTTGCACTTCTTTTGTCGTGGATTTCCTTATATTCCCTTTGGTCCCATCGTCTTTGTTTATGCCAAGACTAAACCTTGGTTGGTATTTCAGGATGAATAATTCAACACACCTCTGATGAGGCCTTATCCTATAGCTTGGGAAAACTTGTCACTACAAGAATCCAGCTTGCTGCCAGTTTGATGTATGGAGAAGGGGGAGATAGAATAACAGGGATAGAGAGACGGTACATTTATTCATTCTAGCTGACAGAGGAAAAGTAATAGGTAGAGAGAAAAAAGCCATGGTGTCAGATGTCCGGTATAAAGACTATTATACATTTTTGCAGAGGAGCAAAGAGGCTTTGCATTGGAGTGACAAATAACTTAGTGGTTTTGTCAGCTGCCAAAACTGGAGATGGGTGAGAGGACTGGATTAAGGAAGAAATGTTTAGAAACAAGGTGGCTGTCTTCATAAAAAATGAACTGATGGCAAAAGATAAGTGATTTGCGAGCCTCTTTCCTTTCAACATTGACAATACTGAGAGCAGTTGCTTACAAGGTTTTCTCAGACACCTCAAGGGCAACTCTAAGTATTTAATGTTCTGTCATCTCTAATGTTAGGAAACAGCAGCTTACAGCTATCAAAGCCTAATTGGTTATTGTCAAAGAAAGATAGTTCTGGTGTTAAAAAAAAAATCACATATTTCACTTTTTGTCTCAGGCTTTGTTTATAATCCTAATTTCAGGCTATGAGCGCTTTAGATTCAGCTACTAGGAAGAAACATAATGTATACAGCAATAGTAGTGAACACTGTGCCCCTTTCCATTTCATATTTCATTAGTTTTGGTCTTTTGGAGCTGATGTTTTCGATTGGGGGGAAAAAAGCAATCCTGTTCAGGATATGTCGTTCCAACCACGCATAAGTTTAAAGGTATATAGCCACGTAATATGCTTATTAAAAAGGTCCAAAAACTCATCATGATAAAATAAAGCTATATACACCAAGCTTCTTGATAGGGTTATGATTGTCCTTTTTTAAGGCTGGACAGAATCCAGCACCAGGCGCAATGAGCAGATATAAACAGATGTGGCACCATCTACCAGCAGTATTGCAGAACAATCATATTGCCTGTTTGCTTACATAAATAATCACTTGTAAATAATGCTGGACCCAGCGTGACCCTCTCTAATGACTCGAGGGGATCGAAGACCAACCATTATTAATTAAATACAGCAATCTACATGAACTTTAAAAGCCTCATATTATAACATTTACTCATATCAATCAACTCTGCGGTCACATCTGAGCAATCGGTGGCTTAAGGAGAGTTAATCTTACACACTGGGGTTTTAAGGTTTATTATTCTGACATTCTTGATATGCTGGGGAGGATTTTTGACCTGACACTTATATATTTTTACCTCCACTTGTTGACTTTCCTAATTTTTTTAAGCATGCTCTGTATAATATTCTTCATGTTCAATACAAGGACTGATCTAAAAAATTCAGACAAAGCAGCCCAAGTAAAAAATTTAAAAAATGCCAAGACATTCAGAAAATTTGGAGACTATAGATCACTACTAGTTTAACAGATCTGAAGAAAACTTTTCATTTTTTATTTAGAAAAATCCGATTTGGAACATGCATTTTGAAGCATCTACATTGTCTGCAAATACTGTGCTGTCCTCTGCCAGGATACCATAGTAGATGTGATGTATTTAGATGTCACATATATAACTATTAGTTACTTTATATTGCCGCACTTATTCATTTGGTATTATTGATAAAACTGTATTCATCTGAATTTGTTAAAAAAAAGCTCTGTTGATGTCATGGATTCCTATTCAAAGGGTAGTTCTACTTGGATTTATGTTGAAATATTTCCATGCAAGTTGATGTTCTCATTGACAAAGGACGTCAAAATTCAGTCAAGTAAATTATGTATGATTCTAGGTTGATGACCGATATGAAGGTGTTCGACTGTCATTAAAAAGAAATGCATTACAGCTGTCAAGTCTGCTCTTGGCAAGCATGAGACGAGGCTTCCGTGTCTCAGGAGGTGGGATTAAATACGTGCTAATCAGAATGTTCGTCTGCTTTGATTTTTTTGCTCAATCACACATATATTTGAGGATACATGGAAAGGAAAATTATTGGGCATGTAAAAATAAATGACACCATGTAGTAATAATTGACCACCAAGATGTGAAAAAGCTCTAACATATTCAAATCAATACCTTTAGCAAAGCAGTCTTAGCAGTTTGTAAAGATGTTGTGTTAAAGTTGTGTCAGAGTAATTCATAGCTACATTTTCTAACAAATTAACTTATGCCCCATGATAAAGTGAACCATTAAAGCACATTTAACCCGAGGTGGGAAATAAAACTTTAATCATTGAAATGCAACCTTTTTTTTTCTACCTAATCAACGATGCCCAAAGTAATTTAGAGACAAATGCAAAGGTCAAAACTCTTCTTTCTTACAGAGACACAGAGAAGCTTGTTCATACTTTTATCACAATTAACCTTCACCGCTTTAATATACCTTTCCCGTTTGCCCCAAGGAGCCCATAAACCAACTGCGGCTTACGCAATGCTCTTGGATCAGCTAAAGTGGTGTAGAGGAGTGTGCTTTCTGCTATAAAGCCCCTACACTGGATTTAAAGGTTTGATAACTAGTTTTGAGATGTTGGTCTTGGAAATAAATTTTTAAACCAGATCTAGACTGCTTTGCTGGTATGCTGAAATATATACAGTATGTGTGATCCTGAGTACTGTGATGCCCACATAGCCAAAGATTAAACACTGCGGCCTTCTGATATTTTATATTTTCATGCCTGCAGCTAAAGCTTTACTTTGGTCTCTGACCTCAATACTAAAGATATCTGTTGTCTCTTCAAAACACAGAACCTATGTTTTTTAAAACTCTCCTTCTTCCTTTCATTTTATGAATTAATGTCCCTACTTCTCTGTCCCTGTGGCCTCTTTCCTGGGTCTTTAGTCACCGCTGTGTCATCTATATCGCAGTTGGGAGTGAAAATCCACAGTGTGACCTAATTTGGTTGAAGTTTCAAAAGCTTTGCCTGCTCAAAGAAGAGAAACTGGTGATTTTACGCTGTCTAATGCAATTTCAATTGTAGTTAAACCCAAAATGATGTATACCCTTAGCAGATTAAGTTTGTAAACTTAATCTTCTAAGGGTGTACATAACTTAAAGTGTAACTCACCCTTATACCAGAGCCTTATTCCGCCCAATCCCATACTTGCAAAAATATGCAGAGAGGAGGCGGTGCCGGGCGAACCAGGAAACGTGCGGGGGTGAGGGCTGGGCGTATTCTGGGCTACTAGTAAAAGCTAAGTAAACTAACTGAATGCTAAGCTATTAAATCGCTAACCTGAAAATCAATTGAACGACCGGAAAACTCACCATTTAAACTCAGACCTACTACAGAGGCACAAGATGGGTTTCTCCAAATTACATCACAAAAACTTTTGAACCAATAGCAATACTGATTCGAAATTCAATGCAAGACACCCGATGAACCTTAGGAGGGCGCCACACTGACGGTTTTAGTCACAAAAGCAGGATTTAAACAAGTATGCAGTAAATTGTCAAGATAATCACAGACAGCACTATAAGACAACCATTTTAACAGTTTATTAGCAAAAACAAAGTTGATTTGGGGGTGAGTTACCCTTTAAAAACATATTGTATTTCTTACATTTTTCTTATGACTGGAAGTAATATCGACTTTTTTGGAAACGCCCAGCCGGAGTCCTGACCTACTGATCAAGAAAATTTTAAAATCGCATGTCAAAAAAATGATAAATTAACCGATTCAAATCTGATTCTGTTTTTACATTGTTGTTTTTAACCTATCAGGAGATGTATCTGCATTTCAGGCATACCATATAAAAACCCAGTTGCCTACTTGTGCACAGGCAGCTTTGCTGAGCAAAAGGCATATCTGGAGATATTAAATTCCCAACTGTTTTTAAATCAGAGTTGCATCTGGCTTCAAAGTAGACAAGTGACATAAATGAAATAGGAACCCGTATTTGTATTACCTTCAACATTCTGGAGTACTCGTATTGGTGCGCGTATTGGTGTGTGTGTAGAGTATGTTTGCGTTTGGGGAAGGTGTGTGCGGTAAATTGTCAGCTGCAAGTGCAAAGCTGTTTGAAAGGGGAGAAGGGTATGGCCATCCTTATTACACTCAGTGCCCGGCACCAGCGAGGGGCGGATTGTCACGTAGGCTGCTGCTGCACTAAGCAGACAGACACCAGGGACCCACACAAAATAGCCATACGCCCAGCATGGAGGCAGGTTGCCAGCAAAGCACTGGAGCAGCAACCCCAAGGCCAAAGAGGCACAGGGAGATACGCAGGGATCCGAACCCCCCTGTCCGACCCCACCGCCTAAGTAGAACCTAACTTGCCCCTTTGCTTCATCCTCAGCATGACGGCTAAATCCTGTCTGTTACCTTTCATGCAGAGGACTAAATAAAAGCGGCACCAGGGGCTATGTGCTGTAAAACCTATAAATTTGTATTGCGTGGAAATGGTTTTGTGCTGCGCTGCGCAGCACAGAGGTTTGGAATGTGCCGCCATCGGTGCCGTCTTCGATCTGAAAGCTCCAGCACAACATTCACCTTTGCCTCCTGTGGTGAGCTCAGTGCATGCCACTTTAGCTCTGAAAGCCACATAATGGTTTGTCTGTTGGGTTACGTCCTAGACTGAAAAATCTGCCATAGCCCAGCATTCAGACATTGTACATTTCTTTAAAGTTGTTGCTTTTTACCAGTGGCCTTTTAACTGTCCTCCTTCAGGAACAAGTGCTGGTTATTTTGCCCCTTTATCTTTTTGTACGTTTTCAGTTTTGTTCCTTTCATGCGGAAGTTTTTCTGGTATAAAAAAGTATTGCATGGAGGCTTTTGAACCATGCCTCCTCTTAAACCAAAAACCGTTTTGTTCCCTCTAATGGACTTGTAGGTGTGTGATTCCAATAATAATATCTACCAGCAGTACATTGCAAAGTTATTTTGGTTTAATCAAGGGTAATCATGTACACTTATTTAGACCTAAAATGTCTTCATTGAGAACAAATTGGTACTGGAGTACAAATGGATCAGAGGAATCAGAAACATGGGAAAGGGACTCTATTATCAGTTCTTGCATACATTTGTACTCCATATACAATTTAGCCTTTTCACCACATTTATCTTAACATTTTATTGCAACTATTAACAAACAAAATAATGTAATAAGTACCAAACGATCTTCTCTAGCATTATTTACAATTATCTAGCTGATGACACTGTTTCTGCATACTGAGAAACAGGTGTGCATTTAAACCAAACACTTTATTGACTGTAGCCCTGCAGCTCGGATGCATTATACCGTTTGCTTAATCCATAACAAAAGTCAGAAAGGGTTTCCGGAAAGAAATATATTTCAGAGCTGATTGCAATCTCAGGTAGTCTTTGTATAAACACAGATTGACAAATGAAAACTTCACAATTGCACCAAGCCCTTCCTATATGTTGTCAGAGAGGGCATTGCAATCAGGTATTATGAACTTAAGCTGAATGTATCCGTGGCTTGGAGCTGCATTCAAAAACCTTGATGTTTAAATTTTCCTCTCTGACACAAAGCTTGCATAAATTTCTCTCTTTTTTTTTTTTTTTTTTTTTTTTATATATTTCCATATACATTTTGTCTGATTTTTACCTCATGCTGCATCTGTTGTGCTTCAGCTGAGGATAAATGGGGTTTGTTGGCTTAGCTTCAGTGCCTAAAACTCAAAACCCTTCCCTTTCTTTACCTCTGTACAGCAACAAACCAGAAAATAGACCTGATAGCAGACGGATATCATCGCAGTTGTTGTCTTTTTTTAAAGCAGGGAACCAGCTGAAAAAATAGCGAGAGAGATAAACACAGCGAAGTCAGCGCATCTGTGGGTAAAGAAACAAATCCTTCAAAACCCATTGTGACATTTCCGAGATTAGAAAGTAAACAAAAACAACCTCTCCGTGTGGAATATCATCAAGCGATACAATCTGGTCTAGTGATACAGAATCCACAATGGATTCCTGCACACAAGGAGATTCAAGGGGAATGAAGTGTCTGAAACTGATGGAAATGAGGCTCACTCCACTCACTCCTAAAATCAAACATGAATAGTGAAGTTTTCTTATATGTGTGTGAAATTATCCGTTAGTAATAAATTGAGCCTCAGCCTCTGGAATGCTGTTCCTTAAGGGTGACTTTGAGGAAAAGAAAAGCTCCACATCCCTTTGGTCCTCAGAGGGCAACTGAAGGGATAGGTCATCCTCTCAACAGTTATTCTGCTGTGGGTACCACTGAATGTAGGATGCTGTCTACACAGTATTTTCTTTTCGAGGGTGGGGGGGAGTAGTTGCACACAATAAATGCCACCGGCTTTTGTTCATTTGAGGCTAAGACACCAAGACCTCAGGTCATCCTTAGATTTATCCCGATCCTATTCAGTGCATTACGCTGGACTGTGCAGGATGCAGGTAGTTCCTTCTTTTAGAGACCTCATGGAACCACCTCAGCCTGCGTTTATATATTAATTTCTTTATTTTAATAGTTGTTTGCTTCTTAAATGGTTTGCGGATGGGGTTGTTTTTGATGCAGTCATGCAGAGAGAGAGAGAGAGACAGATTGTAATTATCTGATTGCAACACCACATTAAAAAAAAAACAGCGTGAGTTTGTTCAGGTCTTGTTTGAGACTGATCCAAGGCTTAGATCTGCAGAAAACCAAAGCTGATATTAAAATATGGAAGAGACAGATCTTGCTCCTTATGTTTAAACTGGGTACCAAACTGTTAGCTGCATTTTACTCTGTTCCAATTGAGCTAAGATGTTTTGTCTCCCAGACATCTTTGATGGGAAAGTCCTCGAGAATTACATTGAGTGAGCAACCATCCATTGAGAGAACCTTCTTGTTCACACTGGTCTTATGCCCTTATGGATAGTAAGAAAAAAAAAAAAAGGAAAAAGGACACGTCATCTTTCTATACCCAGACGTGCTACATCAGATCCATGGATTGATTGAGGCTTTCTCACATTTCACACTGAAAGCTGTTTCAGAAGTGTCCATCCATCCACTACATGTGGTCATCCACTCGGACACCAGGGAATCCTTGGAAGCTCCCTCGGCTGAGAGGTCCGACGTTTGCAAGCTAAACGGCTCTACCTCTCCGCTTCTGTCTCTCTCTCTCTCTGAACACACAGTTACAAAACAGATGGCAAAGGAGCTCTGCCTTATTTTCTAAGTTGTGTGATCCAGATATTCATCCTGGTGGATTACTCCTTAACAATATCCAAGACAATGTTGCACATACAGTGGGGTTATTGAAACATTATATATTTATGTTTTATTTATAATGATGTATTTTTATCATTTACCATTTCTTGCAGCTTTCTTTAAAATGTCAATGTTGCAAACAGGGTGTGTGGCAAGGGGAAAGAGGCTGAAGCCAAGCCCAGGAGGTGTTTCCCTCTTCCAGACTTTTCTAGGCCGGTGTAATCACTAAACCGGGCGCAGAAAATCCAAGCGGGGAGTAGCAAAGTAGGGCAGGCGAAAACGGGCAGGCCAGTAGAACTGAGCCTAAAAACAGGATTTTGACATATTAAAAATAATTTGTTCAGAATTTTCTAAAATTATGTGTAAAAAACTTTGACTGGGACATGTAGGCAGCACTGTAAGACATCCATCTATACAGTTTATTAGCAAAACACAATCGATTTGAAGGTGAGCTACCCTTTAAGCACCAGAACTGTCTATTCTCTGCTTATTGCTAAGTTTGAGTTTCTGCTTGCGTTGAAGTGCATGTTGTAAATGAAGCATGTTTGTTTCTCTGTCTTATGCCCCACTCAGAGCCAGGCCATGCGTATTGTCCGGACAGTTGGCCAAGCGTTCGAGGTTTGTCATAAACTGAGTCTGCAACACACACAGCAAAATGCAGACGGAAAGGCGGACTGCAACGGCGAGAAGAGTGGCGACGATTCTTCTGGTACAAACGCACAATACACACATTCGGAGATCAATAAGCATCCCTTGACCAGTCCATAAATGTTTAAAAATGCTGCTTTGACTTTTTTATGACCTGCGTCAAGGTAGAAAGAAGCAGCCTTACTGCTTGTTTTCCTGCTTTTCATCAGGAAAAAAAAGGGGGCACATTGAACAAAAGAGCTACAGAGTTCAGGGTCAGTGTGGCTTGAGCGCTGAATCTTAATCAAAGTTGTTGAAAAGTATGCATGCAATTGCAGAAGCACCTTGAAGTAAAGTCATGGTAAGAATGAGAAATATCTCATGTTTCTCAGTTTTGTCAAAGACTCATGTTAATGTCTTTCAAAACCAGGTAAACAGCTGTTGAAAAATTAAAGAGGAAATATTTACACTATAACATGGATAAACCTACCACTAAATTGGTTTTAACAAAATTCTGGAAAGATAATAGCAAATGCTATTGTTACACTTTAACCTTGAGGACAAAATAAGATGCCCGAGGACATCCGCTCAGTTGGGATATGATCCAGTCAGAAGCTCTGGCACCAGCTAGTCTGTGTATCCATACCATTCATCACTTTTGATAAGAGCCTCTGACCCCAAGCAGTCTGCTTCAGTATAAAGTGGCTCTGTTTCTCTCATGTCTTCTCCTCTTTATCAAAGGTGTGACAGTGCTGGAGATGCTGCCTTAAAAAAATAAAAAGGACATATTTTGGGGTGGGGGTGGGGGGGGGGGGGTGGGGGGACTACCTCTTCTCTCACTGCATTGGTCGTGCCAATGGTGTGTGATAAATTTAATGTGTAACCGTGAGTCACAACAAGGTATAAACTGGAAAAAGAAGGAAAAATCAAAAACGAGCAGGAGCTATTACCACAGTGTGAGCTGTTCTGAATCTCATCGTAGGGCGTGACTGATGATATTCCTCACTATGTTATACAATTACATAGTTTGGGGGCTTTTTAGGCTTCAATTGCCTCCAGAATTACAAGGAACGTGAAAAGTAAAGATGATGTTATTTATCTGTGTTTTATTTTTCATAACGATGCTTTAGAGCTTCAGTCTAAAGGCTTTATAACAATTTAAATATCAAGAGTTTAGACAGCAGTTCATTTGAATGCGCTTTCCTAAACACAATAACTTTTTTCATTGGATCACAGAGGTCTGTGGTCACTTACCCTGAAGACCGTGTTAACCGTTCTACCTGGTTTGCTAATGACTGCACACCTCCCTTTTTTATCCTAAATGATTTAGTCAAATGCCGCAAGAAGGTCCAGTCAGTGTTCTTGTCTGGTCTTGTTTTCCAAGACCAGACAAGAACACTTGAAATGTATTAGCCAGCAATCATGGCATACTAAAATTTCCATTGCAACATGGATATTGAATATACTAACATAGCATTTGTGAGTTCTTGTGCAACTTTAATCACATTATCTAGTTGCATTGTGTTTTATCAATCTGAACAGATTTGAAAGAAATCTAGACTAAATTGGAGGACATATTGCGGGGAAAGGTTTGGATCAGTTTGTCTTGTAAAGCTCAACGAGCTGAAGTTTGTTGTGCATTTGTGCTGTACAAGTAAACTAAAAATAAATTATGAATACTAAAGTAATTCCATTCAAAGCTGTGTAGTTTTATGACATATTTGGCTACTCTGCTGAGTATATGCAGAGTGGTTGGTAACCAGTAACTCAATTTTCCAGCATCTGATGCAGGACAGCCTTTCCAACCAAGTTCAGGTGGTCTTCTTCTGTTCGTTTAAATGTCTATCAATGATGAGTCGTCTTCTATTAGGGCAGAGATCCCTGAACCGTCTTAGTGCTGTTGCTATCCAGTCAGTCACTTAGTCAAAAGTGTTTACCAACTGGTTAAAGGGTCCTCACATTCTGTTTAACATATGATTGTATAATCCCTTGTAGCAAACAGCCTAGAGAAACATTTTTTTATTTTAATAGGTAGGCGATTGCTTGGATTTGCAAGGTTTTTGGTTCTTATGCAATGCTACTTGTCTCTTAGACAAGTTAAATTAACTTAAAAGCACCCAACTGGTCTGAATGTTTGCTCGTAGCCTTTTTCCTGATTATGTTGTTTTGAAATCTTAACTATTGAACAAATCTTACCTGTATCATGAGCCAAATGTGTCATTTATAACATTCTACTTTTTAGAAAACAGATTGTTATCTGGTCACAGAAACCCTCAGCTGAAATGTGAAAGTTGATTAGAGAGGAGGAGAGGGGATGGAAAACTGGGTTGAGCAGCAGGGAGTGGAGGAGAAAGCAGATTAAATTTCATTGTCCGAGGAACGTTTTCGCAGCAATCGAGAACAATGGTACAGAAACAATCAGTCAAAAACTAAACAATACAATCTTATTAAACTTTTTAAAGAAAAGCGCACAAAAAATGCTAAATGTTATCATTGGTATTAATAAACATTTACTACGTCAATATTCCTAAGTTTGTAATATTATTAACAAACAGATATTAACTAGGCACTGAAGCTAGTTAGGTTATAAGACTCAATTATGAGAAAGAAGAAATAAAATATCAAGGTCAAAAGCAAGAATATGCTATTTCACCCCATCTGTGTAATTCCAAGCTAAAAGTAATTTTCTAGTATTGGCTGTTTTCCTTTATTAATTCACACTCTTTTTGGGACTTTTTCCACAAATACAGTCTTAGTTTTTGACTTGTACTTGTGCTGCTGCATCCACTTCTTAACCGGTTGTATGAAAGAACAGGTTTGGTTTCCCCCAGCCAGAAACGCAGCTCTGTGCCATGTCATTAAATTGCTATGTCTTATAATAAATGTCTGACAGTTCATCTTTTGTATCCTTACGTTCTGTTGAGGATCAAGGTAAAGGAAAACTATTTCTAAATCTGTATCATACCTCAAGCCCCAGCTACACTACTCCAGATATTTAAAAAATCTCCATCTACGTAGTTTACCTTTCCTTTCAGGCATTAACATCTTCAGCTTTCAGTTCAATTTTGATTGGAAAAGACGCAGGAAAAGATCAGACAGACATGAGGAAAAAGACACAAGATTGGCTCCATTTTTGCTGAATTCATTTCAGTTCATTTCTGTCGTCTCACCTGAGAAAAAGGGGCCTAGTCATGTACTACGACTTTATAAATGTCAAGGCCAGTAGCTCACTCCAATTGCATACAAAGGTTTTCCAATGAAATTATTGTGTCCTGTTGCCGTATTATATATTTGTGTCTCGGTTTTGCGCTTCTTTTTTTTTTTTTTTTCCAGGCTCAAACCGACTAACTAAACACTACCAGGACGAATGCTTAGCGTATATTGTTTTATTTGAAGATGAATAGGCCTAGATGGGGTTTTTATGATGAAAATACATGGCTAGGTCCCTTTTTAAACAGCTTTTTAATACACACATCTGATTTATACACAGAAATATTTAGACAATCTGATCAAATAATGTGGACAGATTCAAAGTCAAATACATATATTTCAGTTTGACCAGTTATAGAGCAGTACAGTGAAGTTCAGTTTCTTGGGATCGGTTACAGCTTTAATAGTCAAACAAACCTAGCTAATTACTAATGTTGTATCAGTTCTTCTACCTGAACACATGTTGTGCCAGTGGACAGCTGTTTGCATCGAACATTTAACTTTGCAGCGATCCATCATAGTTTTTCATATCACTATTTATTTATTTTTTAGTTCTCTCTATCTAAAATAATGACATTTTGCTCATTGCTCATTTTAAAGATTCTCCTCGAGGCACAGCTCTCTGTGTCTGGGACCAGCAAGCGATTTTTGTGTCAGTCTTCATTCAATTGGATTAATTCATGATACCTATCAATCAAAGTCACCCCCCTGGCGGCAAAGACGGGCAGATATGAATGTCATTTAAACATCTAGATGCAAACAGAAAAGTTGGACAACAAGAATACAGGAGAGAATGGCACAGTCAACGAACATTAGGTCACCTATCTAATTAAAAAATAAAATTATTTTATGAGGCTTTCGCTGGAGAAAACTAGATGAATAAGAGGACATTAGACAGGATCGACCACACTTAAAAATCCAGCTGCATGGACGGATACATAAATGATAAAAATGTATCACTAGCGGCACTGGTCAAAACTAAACCTCATAACATCTATATATCTTTCTGTCTGTCTAGCTAGCTAGTTAGCTAGCTAGCTATCTAACAATCTGATTTTTATACGTAAACTTACCTCAAACTAGACGTGGATTTCATGCTTTTGTTGTTGCAACACAAAACATTTCTAACGGGAAATATGCTGCCCCTTTCCATATGTTTTAGATTTTTTGAAACGAATTGACAAAGGAACCCTATAGATATATTACAAAAAACTATATAAAACAATTTAATAGCGCTGTATAATAACAAAATCAAATACTGTATGCATTGCAATGTTTGTCGTAACATAAAACAAATCAGAATTATGACACTATTTTTGTGATTTCCTTATGCTTAAGGATAATTAATAATTCTGAATTTTGTAAATAGGAACACTTTAAACAAGGCATTACAATGGGCTCTGCATCTGTTAACAATTTTTAGGGAGTATTAAACTCATCCTTGTCAGTGTATTTCTAAGCAAAGTTCACTTGTTTTCAAGTATTCACTAAAATAAAATTGTTTTAGGGTTAGAGAGCCATTACCCTCCCTTTTAAATTACCAAAATGAGCAAGTCATCCAAATAAAACCTGCTTATTGCCTGTGTATTGACAGTAACAGTTCATAAAGTATCAGCACTCATGCATTAACAGTTAGCCAGTTAGCTTTATTTAAATAACTATTTCTCAAAATAATACTTCAGTAAGCTCTTCTCTCAGTGCCATGGATGTGTTAGCTGACTAGAGATGAAAGTGAGCTGGAAAATTCAGACAACGGCGGGCCGTCATGTCAGCAGATAACACAGAGACTGACAGGAGAGCACATCACTGATAGCAGGGTAGATGAAAAAAAAAGAGTAGGGGATGATGATGAGGTAATGGGGAAAGAGAAGAGTGTAGCTGGGAGCCGGTTATCAAGAATGAAAGGATTTTGTGGGAAGTCTGAAGCTCCTTGTCAAATTGTCGGAAATTAGGTTTAAGTAGAGGGGAGGACTGGAGTGGTGATTGGAAAAACAAAGTAGAGGATCAGTGGGAGAGGAGACAGGTGAGAATGGAAGAGGTTATTGCTGCTACAAGGATAGTGAAAAAGGAGGATGGGTGAGATAAATATAAACCCCATGACATTTTTGAAGACAAAGTTTTTTAAGTTTAACAAAGGTCATGTTGACCGTATTTTTTTGTTTGCATGGATTGTTTAAAAAAAGAAGAAAACAAAGTTGATCAGGAATTCTAGAAATAAAACAAGTGTGTTTTTTTCTCTTTTGCACCTTCTCATCCCTTCTAAGATGCTAAAAAGTAATTAGAGCTGCTTAGAGTTTAGCATTTACTCTCTTGTCGACGGGCAAACTAATGAATAATTTTAAGCATAAAAGTTTTAAAACAATGCACCTCGATAGTATTTTGGGAGAAAACGGCGACTGAAAGAACAAAATAGTGCAATAAATAGATAAAAGGTTTGAGAAAGCACTTTTTTGATGGTTTTGTAAGATGTTGCTTAAAAGCATAAATAATATATTAAGTGGTAACTAATGCTGCTAATTTTAATTTTGGGGACTTCAGACCACATTGAACTGAACAGACTCTCCGATCTACCGATTAAAAGATGACCATTTTGCCCCTTCGCTAAAGCTGCGTAAAGCCAAATAACTTGTACAATCAAGCCTCAGTCCTTGCAGCAGGTCCAGTAATTTAAAAAGGCTGTTTTTTTATGTTAGATCCAGCCTTCCTTTATAAAGTCTAGAACTACTAACTTTACCTTGGTATTTCACTGAAAATATTGCTTCTAAAGATTTCCATCAATGTTAAATGAACGCAGCAGTTTCTCATACACTCCAACAAACCTGGAAAACCTTTGATATAAGTTACAGTCTACGAACTTCATAAGTCTTCGATAACTTTGGTCAAAATACAAATGTTCATTCCAGTAAAAGTAGAGGTTGTATTTGTCTCAATGTGAATAATGTTTCTTACTGGCATGTATGTGTGTCTACCCCATGTGTGCGTGTGTGTGTGCACATGCTCATGCCTCCATGTGTGTTTGTAGGCGTGCGTGCTTATCCACCTGTATGTGTGTGTACTTTCCTCGGCCCAGCCCGGGAGCTAACGGGTGCGGAGCAGACGCCGGCGAGCGTCGCCGAGGAGACGGACATTGATGCCGAAGACGTGGTCCAGGTGCCAACGGCAGAGGACCTAAACCTCAACAGGGGAGTGACGGATCTTGACGCCACCGCCAAGACGCCAGACCAAAACCAATCGGAGAATAAGGTAAATCACACCTGCAAATGTTTCATTACATTGCAGAATATGTTCCTTGGGCCAGCGGAAACTGCCACAAATAATGCTGGTGAAATCACACACGTTAGGCAAAGCAAGGCAAATTTATCTGTATAGCACTTTTCAGTACAAAGACAATCCAAAGTGCTTTACCTGATTAGAATAAAAGCAAGTTGGAATAAAATAAAAACTAAAAACTGTTTCAGTAAAACAGTTCAACTAGAACAGTCAAAGGCAATCCTAAACAAATGTTTTTTTTTTTATCTTGATTTAAAAGAACTCGGGCTTTCCGCACTTTTACAGTTTTCTGGAAGTTTGTTCCAGATAAGTGGAGCATAGGAACTAAACGCTGCTTCTCCACTACTGTATTTGTACAATGGGAGTCATGCTTAGATGAAGTTAAAAGTTGGAAAATTTAGACTTCTGATTATGGTTAGTAGTTTTAAGTCTGTTACTGTGGCGCAGGCTGTTTGTTTTATCTTCAAGACAAAGTAGTAAATTTAATCGGGTTAAATCTTAACTAGAGTGTAGATTCATTGATTTGGAGTCATGCTCCTTGTCCCCCAGCGGGTATATTTGTTTAGTAGTTTAGGAGGACAGACAACACATATGCAACAATCACAACAACAGTAACTGCTCTGCAACCTCTTTCTGTTCACTAATGTTGGTGTTTTTTAGTATTTTTTGTAATTAAGCTTTTTTTGCCTTCTTTTAGTTTACACGCATCACTGCCTTTAAAGCAGTGATGCTAACACAGCTGCCCATGCATCTGGAGATAAAATCAGTCCAGAGTATTGTACTAAACTCTGGCAGAACGTCATTGTTCAAAAATGTCAGATCAGGCTGACTCTAAAGTGTACCAGCTCATAGAAAATCTTCACCCACTCTTTCATATCATTCATTACATTTTTTTGCAAGACTGGCTTGAAACCAGCAAAATCATTTTCTGAAATCTGCTTTCACTTTGGCTTTCGTGGGGCTGAAAATGTGATAGGAAGACATTGTTACTTAAGAGAGGACGGCTGTGAGAAAAGGAATGGTGCTTAGTGGAGTGAGTTATAGAAAGTGAACTGATGGGACAGAGACCAGAAAATGGCAGAAAGATTTTGTTGGTTTCCTTTTTGTTCACCTAATGTTGGGCTTTTTACGGCAGTGTTCACATTTTATTTTTATTTTTTATCAAAGCCCCAACCAGAACCAGATTACACATTTCTAGGCAAATGCCTGAAAGCCAGGTTCATGCCAGGAGACTATCCACTTTAAATTAACGTGAATAGTTCTGCAATGAAATGTGCTTAAAAATCAAGCTAGAATTGCAGCAAAGTTGATGACGGCTACAAAACGTATGGGCTTGAGGAACAACTTTATGGCATGTTTAGCCAAATATTAGTGGGGCGGGGGTGTTTTCATACCTGTTAGGACCTATATATTGTTCCTGGCTGTGGGTGAGTTACAAATAATCCACAATTAGTTTAAGATACTCTGTACACAGTTCTTGTTTTGAAAAATCATCGCAGTTGTGTATAATGGCCCTCTCTGCCTTGGGAAAAGAAACATTCAATGGAATCATTAAAAAAAAAATTATATGTCATTCATGCCTATCATTAGTATGTTTAAACTTGTAAACACAAATGTACATTATATTGCCTAAAGTATTGGCTCTCCCTGGAAATCGCTCAATTCAGGGGTTCAAATCCCATGTGTGTAAAAGCGAGCTTCTAGGCATGCAGACAGCTTTTCTATGTTTTACGAATGGGATGGCTCTCAAGGGCTCTGAATTTCAGTGTGATACCTTGATAGGGTGCCACTCATGCAATAAATCCTGATGTGAAATGTCTGTGCTACAACGTATTCTAATGTTGACTGTTTGTGATATTATGAGAAAGCAATTGGGAATGGGAACAATTGGGAATGACCTGTTAACCTATTGGGAATAAGCCTCTTCACCACAAGGTGTTAGGCCATGCAGTTGAATCAAGCAGGGTCAACAGATGTTTAAGTGCATATAGTGTGTAGGAGTTGCCATCGTTTAGCCAAGGTAAAGCTACAGAGCTTAGTTTTTATAAAACCTTCACATTTGTTGAACCAAAGTGTCCAGGGAGCTTCATGGAACATGTCAAAGCCTTAGATTAGTGCAATGCAAAGCTTAGGGTGGTGTAAAGCGTGCCATGGCTGTACTCTAGAACAGTGAAGACATGTTTTCTAGAGAGATTTATCATGTCTAATTATCTGCCAATTCAGTGGCCACATCTTGGTTTAGCAGTTATTGGGAGAACAGTCTTTACATGACTGCATTTAGTCAACTTTGGTGCAGAGCGAATGTAGTTCAGGAGTCAGGCTCAGCCCCTTGGTTGCATTGAGGGTAACTGGTATACCGCCTTCAGCGTACTGAGAAATCTTTGGAAATGTCATGTTCCCAACTTTGTGAGAACACTTGTAGGGATGGCCACTTCCTGTTGCACTATGAATGCACATGAGAACATGTTCCATAAACACATGGGTGAATCATTTTGGTGTTGCTTGACTGGCTTGGACATTACCGTGACTTCACTAGGACATGTTTGGGATAAATCAGAATATAGACTGCCAGCCAACCCTCCTTCTTCAACATCAGTGTCTTACTTAACAAATGTAATTTTAGAAGAAATAGTCAACATGTACAATAATGCCTTCTTAGAAGAGTTGAAGCTATAAAGCTTGAAAGGGTGGGCTGATATCGCAGTAAAGCCTAGGAATTAAGAATTGGATGTACCCCAAGTTAATTTATTGTTGAAAAGAAATACTAGAGAATACTAACAGCAATATTGTGCATTTCTAAAGGGTCCAATTAAAAACTGTTTTTATTCCCAATTTGAGAAATCCTTAGTGAATTTCAAAGTAGACACATACAGTATATTACTTCCCAACAGCACGCCCACCAATTTTAAGTATTTTGGATGAACAGCTGCTAATTTAAGTGGAAAGGAACTTCATACACAGATTCCTGCATTGATTGGTGATAAGACGTTACTTGGCTGTAATAAACCACAGTTTAATCCAGTTGAAACCAGGTTTGTGTTTGTGTGTGTGTGGCACGTCTGCAGAAATAGCTCTAACTTTTCAGCGGCCGTCTGCAGTGTGTTGGCATCTGAGCCAAGAAAAGTAATCCAGTGCATGTGTTTGTTTAGCCTCATAGTGTAAGAGATTTGAGACCGCTCCGGCAGACTGTCTACTCTCAGGCCTTTGGGAACTCCTCACAAGCATCTATTTAAAACTAGGGAAATGTGTTCCGCACGGTCGGGAGGTTTATGAGCACAACTGTGCAGCTCAGCTGGCAGAGCAGCATAGTAACCTTTGTTTACTTGCTTTGTTTACTACTGTAGTTTAGCAGGAGGGATTTTTGCTCTTGATTGAAGCGGTAGTGGGAGGACATCAATGTGAGATGAATATATTATGCTACTCTATGCCTTGAGAATTTCTTCCAACATTTCAGTGTTTAGATAACTTCTTTAAGTTAAAGGTTTAATTTAAAAAATTATTGTATTTTCAAAAGGAAACTTATACCTATTGTCTGTACACTCTAAAGGAAGTCACTTTCCTTGATTGTGCACACAGTCATGGTCAATAGAACATATTCTGATACATTTTAAAAATGCAACAGGGTTTGTGTCTTTTGCAAAAACATTTACCTTCAAAAGATGCATAAAAATGTGTTTCCCTAATTGCTCATGGTTGGATTTTCTTAATTTTCATCTTTCTTATAGAAAAACCTGTAATTTGAGTAGATCTAGAAAGAGTTTAGTATGATAGTGATTGGTATTTTGTCCTGTTGAATGTAGAAAGCTGGGAGCTATAGTTAATTTGGTTACTTTTATGAAACGTTTTGTTTTTTTTCTTTAGCTTGATTTTGAAAATGATACTCAAAATGATTAAACAAGCAAATAGTAAGGGGCATTAAACATTTCACCAGACCCAAATGAGCTTGGTCAGACAGGGATTCAGAGTCACAGTTTGTGGGATTCGAACTAAGAAATTTGCGGCTCCTCCGGGATGCAAGCTCCCTGCTCTAAACTTGTTCTCCACTCCTCAAACAAATTAATAATGAAAGAATGGCGTACATTTGTATTCAGCCTCCTTTTACTTTAGTGTCAGTATAAATTCAGCTGTTTTGAGAAGGCCTCTGAGGTTTATTAGAGAACATTAGTGAGTGAGCAGCATCATGAAGACCAAGAAACACAGTAGATAAATCAGGGTGAATGTTGTGGAGGGGTTTAAAATGGGGTTAGGTTAGAAAATAATGCCTCATGTTCAACCAGTGAACATGCCACCGTGTCATGTTCGTCCACCTAAACTGACAGCCTAGGCAAGGAAAACATCAATCTGGATGCAATTTACGTAACATTTAGATTATAAGATTATTTTGTCAGAACTTTCCTTTACCAAGGCCATTTTTATTGGAGGGTTTCCATGTTGGTGTCTAAAACAGTGCTAGACAGTAAGCAGGTAACTTCTCCCGTTGCAGAAACTGAGAGTTGCAGAGAAGTTCCCTTTTGTGCAAAAGTAAATAAATCTATGACTTCCGGCATCAAAAGTATAATGAGTAATTTTGAGAGAAACTACACAATCTAACTTGTATAAAGTCGCTAAAAAGAACAGATGGTTGACCGGTCTGCACAGTGGCGCAGTGGGTAGCGCTGGTGCCTTGCAGCAAGAAGGTCCTGGGTTCGAGTACACCCCTGGGTCTTTCTGCATGGAGTTTGCATGTTCTCCCTGTGCATGCGTGGGTTCTCTCCGGGTACTCCGGCTTCCTCCCACAGTCCAAAAAACATGACTGTCAGGTTAATTGGCTTCCCTAAATTGTCCTTAGGTGTGAGTGTGTGTGAATGGTTGTTTGTCCTGTTTGTCTCTCTGTGTTGCCCTGCGACAGACTGGCGACCTGTCCAGGGTGTACCCCGCCTCTCGCCCAGTGAACGCTGGAGATAGGCACCAGCAACCCCGCGACCCCATGAGGGATAAGCGGTTTGGAAAATGGATGGATGGAAATGGATGGTTCAACCAGAGAACATGCCACCGTGTCATGTTCGTCCACCTAAACTGACAGCCTAGGCAAGGAAAACATCAATCTGGATGCAATTTACGTAACATTTAGATTATAAGATTATTTTGTCAGAACTTTCCTTTACCAAGGCCATTTTTATTGGAGGGTTTCCATGTTGGTGTCTAAAACAGTGCTAGACAGTGAGCAGGTTACTTCTCCCGCTGCAGAAACTGAGAGTTGCAGAGAAGTTCCCTTTTGTACAAAAGTAAATAAATCTATGACTTCCGGCATCAAAAGTATAATGAGTAATTTTGAGAGAAACTACACAATCTAACAGAGGGTTGACCGGTCCAATTTGGGGTTCAAACCCCAGTGTTTTTTACTTGCGTTTCACAGCGTTTACATTGCGGAAGTGAATTATGATCCCTTTGAGATCAAAGAGGGATTGGAAAATGAACATTCATTTAATTTAACAAAAGCCAGAGACAGGTTTCTCACATGCAACAACTCCCTTAGTATATGTTAATAATCCAAGAAGGTTGTTGTTGCTTTTAATGTGTGCTATAAAACAGAAAGCTTTACTTTAACTGAAGAATCTACTTCCTCCTTTGACATAGATAAATAAATATGTTACAGTTAATATAGTTACCAGAAAATGTGAGCAGTAGGTGATTTTGATCAGGGTTGTCTGAAAATAACCAATCAATTCAATTTAATGGTGCCAGAAAATTTCCTTGGATCCTGGAAAAGGAACGGGTGGAGGCTGCAAACTAATTAAGAGAGCTAAACAGAACCCCAAGCTAGATAAAACAGCCAGAGATAAAACTGAATGCTTTAAACCAAAATGTTAGAATTACCGAGGCAAAGTTCACGCCTAAATACAGTTGAGAATTGGTGGCAAGATATGAAAATTGGTGGTTGGAGAACTTTGCAAATTGACTTAATGCCAATTAGTAAAAACTGTCAGCCTCTAGATGTGCAGAGCTGGTGGAGATTCACCCCAGATTTGCTGCTACGGTTGCAGTGAAAGGTGTTTCTGCAAAGTATTGATTCATGGGAGCTGTTGAGTTTTAAAAACTGGGTAGACTTTTTAGTCCACTTCAAGCTATGTGCTAATTGGTATTATTCAACCCCAAAACCTCCGTAGAATGTTTTTGTGTGTAACAGAAGAAAATGCCAGGGGTATGAATGCTTGTATGTACCACTATATATTCTCTTTTTTTAACTGGAAGGTCCTCCAAGGCTTTTGCATCCCAACTGAGTCACAAAACTGAGTTCTTCAGCTGTTATACAGTCTTTGAATATCAATAATCCTACAGTCATACATTCTGCAGATTATAGCTCCTTATTAAAAGCAACGTGCCGTGAAATCTCTGAAATGAGCCCTGGGCACTGACCTCAGCCTTCAGGTCACTGCTAGAGTCATGTCTGTATGTGATGCTTTGTCTTGCCTCTGTACACATATGTAGGCTTTCAGTTATTATTTTTTTCTTCAATACATTGTCACTTTGACAGATTAAATAGAAATAAGCCAGGGCAAGTAGAGGAATATATCTGTGAATAAGATGTATGTGTGCTTTCACGTCTGCTGTGCCTTTGCATTAGCAGCCATTTGTATGCATTTTCAGCTGCGAGGGGAGGGATTCGATCCACCGCAGGGGCTCTGTGGAAGCTCATGAAAGGGAAAGCAGCCTGCGAGTGTTAAAGTTCATTCTCTTCCTGTCAACTCCCATTAGACTGACAAATCCCTCAGTGGCCTGTGTTCAAACAGTCCCAGGGGACTTGGAGAGCGCACATCAATCCTACCTTTCACTTTGCGTCTGTAGATTGAGTCAAGGTGTTTTATTTTTTTCAATGGGCTCACCTTCAGGATGCAGGACAGTATTACTACAAGACAAATTGGAATGCCAAAAGCCAAAGCTTAGCAATAAGTGCATTTTACACATCGCAACAGCCCCTACTTTTTTTTTTTTTTTCTGGCATGAGACACCTGCTTATTGATTGCTTTAATAACAAGTGAGCTGGCAAAAGAAAAGCAGCACATGACACAAAATTCTGACCTGATGTAAATGCACACACACACACACACTGAATTACAAGAAATGGCATAATATTGTAAGGCTAAATCCCATATCACTTTGCCTAATCCCTCCACCTTGCAGCTAATAACCCAGGGATAAGGGGGGAGTCAGTTATTTTCTGGATTAAGTAGAGCACAACTTGGTTGAGCTGTCTGGCCCAAGACGCAGATATTTTTTAGGAACGGACTCTGAATCTTTTGGAGGATTTCACCTGATCTAGAAATATTACTTTTAGGGATTTGTTTTGTTTTTATTAGTTTTTGTTAGGTTTTTTTTTTCTTTAATTTTGGTGTGGGGGGGGTGGTCTTCTTACAAATTCAAGTCTTTTATGAATAGGCATTTGCTTTTGCAGATTCCCAATTCAATAAATGTTAGCAATCAATGCCAATCGCATTCTGCAAAACTCAGTGACTTTGAAGTGCCTGTCAGTGACTGTCAACTAGCCCTACATTTTATCACTATTACATAGTCAACATTGGATCCCTCACCAGTGACATTCTGGTGTTTGTATCCATTATGTTGAAAGCAAGAAGTATTTCTTTTAAACATGAGTTTCAACAGTACAGCCTTATGCTTCTAAAGGTAAAGAATGACTTGATGTATGTAGCTGGCCTTCTATTAGGTTGCATTTTACACCTGACAAAGTTTTTCATTTGCTGAAGTGGTAAGCCAGCACTGGAATGTTTACTGCCTGTTTCTATATGACTCATTGATAAATTAGATTGCATGTTATTTCAGTGCAATTCTATTTAAGTGCGTGCAAGCAAAACTTACAAAACAATATGTTTTTCTGCTCCTTGAACTTCATGGTTTACCTTAAACATTCAAAAAGGCAAGGCAAGTTTATTTATGTAGCACTTTTCAGTAACAAGATGACTCAGAGGTCTGCGTCATTCTGAGAGCCATGTACCGAGAAAGTAGGAGGTGACATAAAAATAGGGAACGACAGCAGAAAATGCTGTCTTTCTTTTGCTGTACATGTCACTGAAAAGGCTAAAAGGCACTCAGATTTTCAGAAAAACTCAATCCTCACTCCAGAAACCAAATTTTTTCCACAGTTTAAGACAAAGTCTTGGACGATGTTTGATTAAAAGAAATTGGTCACAAATTGTTTATGTGCCAATGGTGAAGGGTAGCACGCACAACCCATGTACGGAGGCCTAGTTCTCAACATGGCCGTCCCAGGTTTGACTCCAGCCTATGGACCTTTGCTGCATGTCTTCCCCCTCTCTCTCAGCCCCCTTCTGTCAGCCTACTTTTAATAATAATTTATGTGCCACTGTTACAAAAAAATAAGTACAAAAATTAGAAAAAAACGAAATTGTTTCTGCACAGTGCACCAACATCTAAAATAGCTTTAAAAATCCCCAAGAGTAATTAGATTGGTAGTTTCCGGTTTTGTGGGTGGGAGGGGGATTGGGGGGGAGGGGTGCATATCTGAAGGCCTTTTTTGTCCAGCTATGTACAAATTGAAATTTAAAGGTTAGGAACTGCTAAGAATACATATTGCAACTATACTGCTTACAGTATAGTAAAGTTAACTACTGCTGCTGAATTCTCCAGATTTTGTTAGAATTGGTATAAGTGCTAACGATAAACTTGTCCACATGCAATAGATTTAAATAAAAGCACTTATATAATGAAACTAAAGACAAATGTTATGTCTCTAAATAAAATTACTGACAATTGATATCCAATTGGTTTTTAAAGCAAGTCAAGAATGAAGAAGCTGTTTTCAAGTCTGTTAGTTTTTGATTTAATTGTTCCTGAATTGTTTCCCTGATGGAAGTTGGACCTGCAATGCCCAGGTAGGTGGGATCTGTGGCAGTATGTCTGCCCCTTTTCTGGACTGTTTCTGGAAGTATACTGTTTTTAAGGGGACCTTTGCCATGGTTTCTTGGAAATGCCAAGTGGGCCAAGTGGTCACTCAGGATCTCAGGATATCTTTAGGGAATAGCAATGGGCATCGGGTAAAAGCAATCGTTATCCTTCAATGTAATTGAGAAAACAGAAGGCAAGCGTGCTTGCATTTCAAGTGAGGCGATACAGGAAAAGCTCTAGCAAGGTTTTGCCTCTGGCCCACTTTAAGCTGCTGTCAGGCAGGTGTAAGCTCTCTGATCTATGAGTGCGGCGCTACAGGCAGCCAGCCCTCCACTCACAGCACTCTTTCCCCGTCTTTTCCTCCCATCCCATCATTAGTGTGCCTTGATGGATTTAGACCTAACATTGGCAAGATTAACGAACAGGCTTTCCCCTGCAAAGGCTCGTAAACCTCTCTGTCGGCGTTTGTTTTGACTGGTTGTAATACTTGTTGGGAAGTCAGAGGTGTTAGGTGATGGTACAAATTAATGTAACCACTTTAAATTATTGCAATCATCTGGGTCCTAATATAATTAATTGTATATTGCAGAGCAAATTATACAACACGTTCGTTCTTCCACATTAAAACGGCAACTTGGCTGGCTTGGGCATAAGATTTATGTGAGTGAAGCAATTATCGTTAGTAAAACCATTTTAGATAACTAACAACAAAAAATGGGGAGTCAGAATCGGATTGGGTGAGTCTGTGCCGGCATCGATAGAGGGAAAGGCCTAGTTTACAAAACAATGTTTTCTGGTGAAAACGGAACAGTTTGGTTATGTTTGTGCTGTTCATCTACATGACGCGGCCAAATGTTTTTTTTTCTTGTAATGGTTTAAAAACTGGTTCCAGCATTCGCAAACATTTAACTTACCTGTCCAGAAGGAGAGTCGCAACGCCTGCAGGGCTTCTTAGCCCCTTTGCATCCTTAAGTCAGTACCAACGCTCAAAAGCATGACCGATGTTCACCCTCGTAATTGCTTCTTTTTTGGTCTGCTTTGATCTGAGGAATGTAATGGCGAGAAGAAACCATCCCTCAGAGCTATCGCATAGCTACTACGATCTGGCAACGCCTGAGCTCTGTCTGACACGACTTCAACCATCTATTCCTATTAGTGCAGAATCCTTTTGTCTCAAAATTGACAGCGTAATCAGAAATAAATATGTTGGACCTGTCTAAATTTCTAAAACAATTATTTATACCATATATTTATCCATCCATCCATTTTCTAACACGTATATCCCTTGTGGGGTCGCGAGGGGTGCTGGTACCTATCTCCAGCTGTCAATGGGCGAGAGGTGGTGTGCACCCTGGACAGGTCGGCAGCCTATCGCAGGGCACGATATATTTATATATCAGTAAAATACATATTTTTATTATGCACCACTCTAGACGATCTGTGGATGTATTATTTTTGAAAAATTTGTCGTTTTCATGAAAAAGTTCTATCTATGACATTTGATCCACCACGGCTGAGCAAGGACATAATTCAAAGTTACCTTAACCAACAGTTGACTGTTCATTGTCTGTTCTATATCAAAACTTTATTCTCTGGCATCTTGAAGGTTCATTAGTTGCGGTGACCTTTAGGGAGTACACATGCGCATTAATCTCAAGTCACAAACAATGACCATGAGACACGCACTTTGTTGAATGGACTATGAGTGATCTGTTCACTGTACTGTCCCTTCAGAGCTCAGTCTAAGCACCTCCTTCGGCTGAGCTGTTTCAGACTTTTTCACAGATTAGTGGACATCTGTAGTGCCTACCGTTATTAGCTTCAGTAGAGTAAAGCTAGGTTTATACTCAACGTATTGAATAGGGTGTAAGGGTGCGTGCCAAAAGTGATGCAATCATGCTGTACCTGCCCCATTTATTCATTCGAAACGGGGGAATTCAAAGGAGCCCTCACTAAGCAAGTTCATGTGTAGTGACACAGCATTTAACAAAGTTGTGTTGCTTGAAACCTCTAAGTTCTTCCTGATTATTATGTGACATATTATTGGCATCCTTTAAGAGGTGAGTTCACTGGCCAAGTTTGTCGGTACAAACAAGGATTTGGATTTCTGTGTCCATCACTTGCAGTAGGTGTAAAGCAGCCAGCTTTTATTTAGTAAAGCAAAGTGGGTTTTTAAATCTTTAATTAACAAAGATCCATATGGGCTTCACAGACATCCTTCTGTATGCAACAGGTGAACATGTCATCTTCTTCTACTTCTCTAACCCTTAGTTTATTTCTATTTAGCTGCCATAAACACAGCAGCTATTCTTCATGATTGTTTACATTAATGTGTGTGGCCATTTTGGGTGGGTAACATTTACTGTTTCTGTCCCTCCGGAGATTTCCTGCAGATCCAGGAAATGATGGATGGATGGATGGATGGATGGATGGATGGATGGATGGATGGATGGAAGAAAGAAAGGAAGGAAGGAAAAAGTGAAATTTAGTAATAAAGTTACCTTTATGCCCTCCTCCCATTTATTTCAGATCAGAAACTGCATTTATCTCTTGTTCCTAAACTCAGAAAGATGCAGGGTCTCCCCACAATAGAGTTTCTTCTTTTCAACCTTGCCAGACGGAGACTTATCTTTTCAATACTCAAGCAGGTAATAAAAACGCAGCTCCTCATACTGCAAACTCAGCTGGGTTTTATAAAAACGTCTATTGAGCCTTTTTATTAGAACACCAGCTCCCTAGGAACTTTGTCCTATACCTTTGAATTTGTAGACTTTATTTCTAAGTGTGTGTGTTTGTGTGTGTGTGTGTGTGTGTGTGTGTGTGTGTGTGTGTGTGTGTGTGTGTGTGTGTGTGTGTGTGTGTGTGTGTGTGTGTGTGTGTGTGTGCGTGTGTGTGTGTGTGTGTGTGCGTGTGCACGCGCTTATGGGTCAATGTCAGTCTGTGTGTTCATAAAGTCATTCCAGAGATGTTGAAGCAAAAGATAATCAAGTAACAATTTCTTTTGTGCTGAACAAACTATGACAAAGTGTCTATAATCTTTATCACACAATTAAAAAGATACTTATGTTTATCACAAACAGTATCATAATTTGTTGAGTGGGATTTGATATTTCCTTCAGCTTTGTCTGAATGATCATGGTGGTCAATTTGTCTTTATAATTGAAAATTATTTTATGCAAATTTACTAAATCCCATCCTTGATGCTTTTGGTTATTCATCAGACAGCTTAAATTTACCCAATATGACTCAGAGCACCTTTTATACAAATTAACATGTAAATTAATACGCTATTTAAAAAATAATTGAAGTGGCTATTAGATTAAAAGAACATTCCTAACGGGGTTAAACAAATGTAAATATTTCCTGTGCAGCTTTAAGGCTTGAGACTTTTCAGAATTCTCAGTTTTTCGGAAAGCGACCACCTGATGTTAGTCTTGAGATTGAAATTGGAAAGGAAATGAGAAACATTTTGGGGAAAGTATCATTGCCCCATGATCAGCTTTTTTTGGTCAGTAGCAGATTGTTCGTCACCATCGCCTGGGGAGAGGGAGATTTGGTTTTTATTAACCAGCAAAGCTGAAAGGAGAATTCATACATTCAATATATTTGGATTTATATTCCGCTGTCAAGCCTTACTGAAACCTTATTCTGGTTTTATATATAAAAACTAAATCCTATAAAAATATTTATCATGTTAGCAATAAGGATCAGTTCCTAAGGTTGTCTCTTATAATCCTTCTTAAATGAAATTTGCAGCTGACAGTCATGTCGCAAAAATGAATGCCTGAAAACAAAAGAGAATGCATCTTGAAGCATATTTAGTTTCATAGGCTGTCATCACCTTCTCAGTATGTGGAATTTATTCAAGGCAGTGAGCTGTTTGTTGTTAGAGCCAAGAGCCATTGTAATTTTAATCAGGCCTGACCATTTTCATTACAGAGGTATGGGAGTCGTCACAAATCACTGTGGCAGAAAGAACTCTAACAATGATTTTTGGACTTGGTGGTTAACTTTGAGCTAAGATTCAGAAACAAACCAAATAACTCCATTAAATCAGCTAGAGTGTGGGACCCTAAATCCCCGGGAAAAACAAACACCAAACTACATATTACCAAATAAAACTAAATATACGTAACAATAAAAGATCAAATTGAAAGTAACGGACATGAAAAGTTCAGATATTCTGTATAATGGTTGAATGGCATAAAATCATGCACACAAGCATACCTGTTTTATTTGACTTTAAGCGTAAAAAAAAAAGTGTTCATACGGTATAAACACCCATGTGTAGCTGTGCGTGTGGACATGCACCCATGCACATGCAGGTGTAAAAAGGAAAGAAAAGGGTCTCCCGGGCACAAGGGGCGCTCATGAAGGAATGAAAGCTAAACATAGTAGGAGCCACAGCCCTCCTAAGTGCCCAAGCTGTACCATCGCAACAGATCATTTACACCGGCGGAACAGAGGCCCACTACCCAAGCCACGGGGCCCCTAGTCCCCAGGGTAGAATAAGGCAGCAAACCAAATGAGCAGGAGGGGGGGCATGAGACCATTTAGCAACTTCCCATCTCTCCATGGCCCAATGACATGATTAGTGGATGAATGTAATGTTCTGTGTACCTATAAGATATAAGGTAAGAATTCCTTTATTATCCCAAAATTCGGGTTTGACAGTGGCAAAGACACACAGTTACATACAATTGTTAGCAATGAAAATAAAGAAGAAAAAGGAGCAAACTAGTCTAATCTAAAGCAACAGCAAACAGGCTTAAATAGGAAGCAATTGGACTTCCGTTCAGTTCTTTATTAAAAACACCTATCCAGGAGTCTTTGTCAGTCCTAGTGGCTCTTACATGAGCAACCTGTAGTTGGATCACATGGAGGCCCATCCTCCTAAGCGCATTCTAGGTAAGATGCAAATCAATGACCCACCCGTCACTGTTCTGGGTCATTACAACCTATTGCTTGGTGTGAGTGGAGTACTTGGTCACCAACTGCAGGTTGGTCAAGTGTGAGCCACCAGAATTGATAAAGACTCCTGGATAGATGACCTGGATAACTGAGAATTTGCACAGCTAATTTATAGTTAGTTCTAAAGAAACGCTAAGACAAGAGTAAATACCATTGCTGATATTGCACAATTATTGATGTAGTATACTCGGATAAAAATAAGATGAAATATTGAAGTTTAACAGTGGAAAAACTCCAGCCTATATACAGAGCACACAGAAATATAATATGCAAAATGCATGATGGTACAGCAGCATTTCGAAGTAGCTAAGGCATGAGCAAGTGACCTTAACATCTGGGAGACTAAATGATGATCTGATCAGAAATTGTGCAACCATTAGCGTGATGCAAACAGTTACTGACTCTGCTGTAAGCAGCAGAAATTCTAAAGTCTAACAGCAGCCGGGTGTTGTGTGTATATATGGGTGTTGTAGTGTGTTGTGTCTAAAGTGAGAGTTAAACTTGGAGGATTGGCCACACCCTGGGCACACCTCTGCTGCAAATGGTAGGGGCCCCAGGAGTCACACCGACCCTCAAATCCCTAAATGCCTTAGAAATGGTTAAAACTGGGGTGTGGTGAGATGAAACAAGTGGAAGGGAGGGACCAGACTGCTCCTCACAGCCCCACCCAGGGCCTCCCCTCCCCATATCCCAACCCCCTTATTTGAAGAATGAATAGTATGTATATAGGAGCAGATGAGGTGGGTTTCTTTCTTCCTAATTTTGTTTATTTTTTTGCACTTTTTTCTCCCCCTGTTCCCCATTCTCTTCTCTAATTTTCATCATTTCCTTAAAAAAAAAGATTTGGTGTATATATAAAAGTTACTTGGCCCATGTGCCACCGCCAACCCCACCCCTCCCCCACAGTTGTTGGGCCAGCTCAGGCTTAACTGGACCCACGGGACCCAGGCGGCACACGCCGGAACGCGCTGGCAGGACCCGGTACCATGCAAAGGCAGGTCCCACTCCAGGCCCACCTGGTGCTGAAAAGTAAAAGAATATTTAAGGTGACATCTAGAACTAACTGCATTCCAGGGATGTGGACAACAGCGGGTTAGAGAAGTAGAACCATTTGTAACTTAAGATGATCAACACACATCTGCCTTAATTGAACGTATTTGCTTGTATTTAATGAGTATGGTCTTTAACAGCGCATTGTTAGGTGGTATAAGGCTGTGAAAGCTTACTATACAAGTGTTCAACTGGATAAAACAGTGCAAATTAGATGAAATAGAACAATAATCAGGAAATGGTCACAAAGTTAAATTAAACAGGGAATTTTGTCAGTTTTATATGTTCTTCTCTTATGATTTGGTATTATCTAACAGTGTCAAAAGATAGATAAAAATGGTTAAGAGTTAAAGAAATGTGCTCTGAAACTTACAGGTCTAATTTACTTTCCGTTGTCTTTCCAATTTTGAAAACGGCTGAAAGAGCTCTGTGACCCTTATCTATGGAAGCAAGAAACTTAACCAAAGGTGTCAAATGCACACGATCACTCAAGAAAGACCTTCTGTATTCCTTTCCAATACATTAACTTTAAGGGTTGATGGTGTGTTATAAAGTTACGGACAAAGGCACCTTAGAATGATCATGCCCCTTTCTCTTAAGAGCCCTCGATAAAGTTGTAAATCTGCATCCGAGGCTGTCTGCAGTGAGGGAAGCCAGAACCTGACAAGTCGTTCGTCTAGCCTGTGTTTTACTGAGTGTGCGTGGGAAGAAGCAGACTGTTTGACAGTCGGGAAGCAGCTAGTGTAATCGTGGCTGTGGGAGGAGAAATAACGACTTCCTTTGGCCCTCGTCATCTATCTTTAGTTACCTTTCTTTCTAACAAACCCTTTTCTTGTGTAAACAGTCCGAACGAAGAAGAAGGATTCCAGTGGCCTGCACAGAACCACTCTGGGCTCTTGCATGCGTGGGAATTATATGCTAATAGCGAACTGGAAGTCGTATTAGGAAGAATTTTAGTGGTGTTCTGACTTTCTATTTAAATTCTGAGCTCAGTTTGAAACTGGCCTCCGTGCCCTGATTAGCTTTTACCTTGGTAAACAATGTTAGGAAATGCTCCAGAGGAATTTGGTTGTTGATTCTCAATTCAAACAGCAAATATAAAACACAGAGGGAGAAGCTGTTGTGTATGCACCACCCCGAAGTACCTGCTTTTGGGCAGACATCACGGCTTGTCTAAAGCTTTTATCCTTGTTAAGTTTTAATTTTTCCCTCTTATGATCAAAGGAACTGTATGAACCATTGTTTCCAATAAAAAAAAAAAATGTGTATGCACAGCAACCTTGATGCAGTTTCTGGGGAATAAGTGGCATGGAGTCTTCATTTAGGATTGCTATGCATTTGTTGGGTTATCACTGTTTGCTCAAGGAAATTTTATAAGGTAAATCAACGTATTGTGGTAACTTACTAAAATAATTTTTTAACGCTGTCAAACTGTCTTGAGATGAACATGTTGCAAAACGCTACTGTTCAAGCTGATACAGCCACTATGGGCCCGTGTTGGCGAACAATTACTCATTCATAGAGTTCACTGATTTAAACAAGCCTAAATCTGTGCTTAATTTGTTTCACTGTTTGAAGAATAATGTGCATTTGCAGTCCTGGGACATGTTAATAGTTTTTCATCTTTTTGGTAAACTTTGATGTTATATTTAATTCAGATCTTATATTTAATTCAGCTTCTCACCTATATGACAATAGGTTCTAAAATAAATTAGTTGTGTATTCAGATAACAAGAGCACTTCTTGATGGCTTTAATGTAGCAGCTATATGTGTTGTGATTCAAACCATAAGAGCAGTGTCACCTTTGGAGGTCCCCTTTCATTTCATTTAATTTTGTTTATATTGCGATTGCTTGCCTAAAAAGAGAAGAGAAACAACTGGATCACCAAGAATAAACTCAAAGTCAGCCAGAATTTTTTTTTTTTTCAAGAAATCCCAGACTTTGTATCGCCGGTTGTGTGCTGAATGAACCCCGGTAACCAAATCACTTCTTGTTTTGAAATTCTAATATTGTCACTTTTGTAAATTCCTCTAAGTCCATACCTATTTTGGCTATTAAAAATACGTATAGCGTACAGTTTTTCAATGTTAACCATAAAGGTAACATTGTGTAAGCTGTGAAACTGAACCAGCACTCAAACTGCTATTATGCTTTTTTTTAAACGCTGCTAATTTATGAGTGGATGAATAGATTTCCGGGTCCTTCTGTGACTCCTAATGAATAATAGACTGAAGGAGTTTAAAGGTGTGTTTTCCATCTGCGTTGTATCTGCTCTTACTGCTTCCTCTGACACTCTGTTTATGCCTGTGCTTCTCCCTCTTTTCCCTTAGAATGGCATTTGTTCCTGTGTCAACAGTGCTTGAAAGCCGAACATGTCATCATTTTCTCTCTCTGTTACTCTGAGTGCTGACTCATCTCATTCACATTTCCACTTTCTAAATCTTCTCAGTTTGCCTGACAACACTGACAGCTTCAAAGCCACTACTGCAATCCCGTTGAACATCCTACAGTTCACTGCCAAGCTGCGGCTCAGGTGTCTCACGGTAACTCGGAGAAAAGAAAAGGGGGTTTAAGGAACGGCTTGAACACAAATGTTCCATTTGATCCAGGTCGTGCTGTGTAGTTGCCATTCTCACACATCCACTGATCTGTTGGAATGTTTAAATCTCTGACAGGGGAACCTGACAACTTAATCTTGCTTCATAGCCATGTTCTGCTGGGAAACCTCAGGATCTAGTACGACAAAGAAGTTCACCAGAATTCTATGAAAAGAAGATTAGACAAGACTTAGAAGGGTTCTTCAGCTCATATCTGCATGCATGCTATGGACTACTTCTGGGGCGACAGTGGCGCAGGAGTTAGGAAGTTTGTTGTGCAATTGGCGGGTTGCCGGTTCAATCACCCGGCACCTTCACCTCTGCCCGCATGGTAGTCAGAGGGCCCTTGGTGTTGATGTCTCTGTCAGTCTGCCCCAGGGCAGCTGTGGCTACTAACATAGCTCACCAACGTCAGGGTGTGAATGTGTGCATGAATGGGTGATTGACTGTAGCGTGAAGCGCTTTTGGGGTCGTCGGACTAGCTAAAGCGCTATACAAGTATAAGGCATTTACCATTTGCTGTGTTTCAACCAAAAACGGCGTGCATGGTAATTTGTTCCTGGGATTGCCGATCCAACATTGAAGATTGTAAGTGGTGAACACTGCATCTACATGCTACCGACAAATTGTTAAAATTCAGCTTGACCTACACCAGGTATTACCATGTTCCAAGCTGATTGAGCATTTACAGTAAGAGCGTCAGCTAGGCCACCTTCAAATTTGCTTGTAACTTCACTATAGCATTAAACTTAAAACAATGTTGTCTGCTCTGGTGTATATTAAGAGCACAGTGGGCCTCCCAATTTGCATTTTCAGAGAGCAAAAGTTCCATAAGTCAAATGTACACAGTGCCTCTGTAAGGAGTTTGTGATTGTTTTTTAATCGTGGCATCATCATGGAGGGACAGGCTAGTGGTTGGAGAGCTGGACATTTGCGTCTTGGTGAGGCCCCAAAGGTTGGTGGTTAGAAACTCTGGCTATAACTCTGTGTCCCTGAGCAAGACTCTTGATCACAGATTGCTCCCCATGTGCCACTCAGTGCACCCTGCTCCGTAAGGGATGGGTTAAACGCAGAGCCAAATTTCCCCTCTGTGGGACTATAAAAGGAAACATTTATTCATATTGAGGCATCCGTTCCATGGGTTTACACTAACCTGCGTTATATGGTTGTTAAGAGAATTTAATGTTAGACTGGCCATGCTGGCCTTGTTCCAAGGATGCATTGAAAAGGATGCCACAGAGCTGCTGCTAGAAACAAATCAATTAGTACCATGCCACCCTGAAAGAAGACTTGGCTGTGCTGGTTGCTGTGAGACATAAAGGAGAGGGGAAGTTTTTAGGCTACATTGTTATAAACATTTACCAAGTGACTAACTTCACGCTTTAGCGTATCGGTTTGATTGGCCCACAATAATCGGTAAGAAATGATTCAATGAGCTCACTTCACCTACCAAGGTTAACATTATCATTGGCTTGATGATTTATCCCATCAATGATAAATATTGACAACGTTTCTTCTTCCCCAGAAAGACTAACACTGATGGTGGAGGTGCAGAAACAGCCGTTGTATATTGGTTGATTCTGAGTACGTAAAACAAACATCCTAGTGCAGATGAGACTGCTATGACAGTAGATGTGCAGAGTTGTGGTCGCTGCCTTTGAGAAACCGAGCTGATCAGTAATATAACATAACAGCGTCGTGATTTTCACTTGAGCCAGTTTCCAGTGGTGATGGGACAGTCTGAATCAGGTGGGAAGCGTCCAAAACAGTTTGGACTGAAAGGAACACACGGCCACTTAGGAAATCTCCCCTTGATTTCCGCGCCCAAACGTTTCAAGCTGTATTGGTAGCAGAAATTGGAAGCCACATAGTACCCGACTTGTAGTTTTACTCTTGTGATTCATTGGTGCCCATTCAGAGAAAAAAAGAAACTGTCCTGTTGTGCTGTTCCCTTCATCATGTCCCCAAACAGCTTGTCAAGCCGAATAATTAGCCTTTACTAACCTGAAAGAGTCATCGCTGACAGGCCATCAGTCATTTACCCATCTCCTGCAGAGTCTGTCGGGGTGTGTGTGTGTGTGTGTGTGTGTGTGTGTGTGTGTGTGTGTCTGTGTGTCTGTGTGTGTCTGTGTGTGCAGGTGACTGACAGTGTGTTGCCAGAAGGTGTTTAAAGAGCGACAGATGCTAATGTGGCTTCTCACACGTTCCTTGAGGCGGGCCAAGGTTTAATCTAATCAGGCGTCGAGTTGTTATGCTGACTCTACCAAGAGTCACAATTCAAGTCACTTTGAAGCACCTGTTCTTTCCTTGTTAGGGATGGGACATTGTTGAGATTCAATCGGCAACATGCAGAAAAGTGTGTAAGTTTGGCTGCTATGAAGTGTCATAAAGAAAATGCAGAGAAAGCAAAAGTAACACGCTGCAACGGACCAGGCCTTGCAGAGAATCACGAGTAAAGTGCCGCCTTTGTCCTTGAATACAAATATTTTCATTAGTCTGAGCTATATGCCAGTACTGTCTTTCTCTGCAAAATTTGCAGGATTGCTATGAATTGTTTGACTGTTTTACGTATATATAATATCCTAATCTTGTTTACAATGGGAGCAACAACACATTCTTCAACATTCAGCTAAAAAGCATTAATTTGCTTTTTAGATATTGTATTGACACAAATACTATTTTATGTTCCTGTATTTTATAAAGAATTTTTTGTTTTTAAGACCTTGTAGTCATAATTATACTTCTGTATAAGATTCTTAAGATTATATTTATATGGACATATTCCATTTTGTCTCATGTTAAGACAGTAAAATAGACTGATAGTCTAAAAAGAAATCCAAAAGGTGCTATAACCCGGTTGCAAAAACAAAATCTGACAGAAAATCAATTAAGTCACTTGATAAGGAATGTGGACTAGAGATCTGCTCACGATCTTAGAAATGCTGTGAGAAAATGTTGACCAAAGAGCACTAAATGCTGAAATTAAATTAAAAGATAGTTCAACAAAGTTTTACTTCAACAGTATGCACGCTAAAACTTTTAATCATTTGTCAACTAAATTGTATAGAATAAATATAACACTAGAAGTGTAGAAAAAAAATCAATAAATAATGTATTTTGTTCTTTTTTGTTTCAAAACCCTGACGTTTTAACTGGGGTGTGTAGACTTTTTATGTCCATTGTATCCATAGAAATTTAAAGGGCCTGCGCTTTATTCAGTAGGCAATTAAACCACAAGCCTTTTAAATCTTATTGATTTGCCAACATGTCTGTTTTTTAGGCTTGTAGTCTGCAGTTGTCCTCGTAGACAACAATTTGCTCTGGCTACAGCGTGATTAACACAACACATCTGTGAAACCCAAAATTATGCTGACAGGTCGGTCACGTGACGGAAAGAGCACAATGTGAGACTTTTAACGAAAGATTTACAACAATTAGATTGCATGCCACTCAATGGAGGAGCACTGAGTCCCAAAGCTCATTATTGCTGGAGCGAAGCATTCGCTCCGTCCTCATCTAAATTCTCTGTCTGTTCTGCTCATCCACAGTGAAGCAGCTAATCAGCAACTCCACATTTTAAATCCAGGTTCTTGTTTGGATGATGGCTTGTTCTCCAAGGTATTTTAGCGATGCTATTGCGTGTCTTTTTTATTGATTGATTAATCATTTCTCTTTTGTTTTCCCGCCTGCAGGCATTCTCAACTGCAACCTTTTGAATTCAAGTTTTTAAAAGTGAAAGCAAGCTTTTGGTCCCGCTTTAGCCACTTCTTGTTTAAGAAATAGGTATCAGTATGTAGCTTTCTATAATATTTTCCACAAATGTTTTTAAATCACCTACCTCCAACCTGTGAAGCATTCGCTCTTTTAAACAGTCCTAATGTAATGGGTCTGACATAAAATAACCAGTTTAACTATTTAAATAGAATTTTAGAACACGCTACTAGTCACCTTAATACTTTCTTACAATGTCTTGTTAAGACTGACAAAAACTAACAAAGATGACATAGTTTGAAAGACGGAAAATCTAATTTGTTCACCAACTTAAATCTCAAACAGCTATAACCTAACAATGATGCACTCAGCAGATGAATAAGACATGTCACACTTTATATGGTCATTATCCGGTACGAGGGGTGAGTAGAAAATGTATAAAAAACAAAACAAAAGGCAGCCACGTTGTAATGATTGCTTTCTCATACTAGACCCTAACGTTTTGCCAAAGGTAGAAATGACACGCGCTTGTTTTTTCCTTCTATCAGGCTTTGGAGGAGCCTTCTCTTCTGATGTCCAGTCCCAGGATGCTGCTTCCTGCGTCGGGCGCGCTGCCTCCCGGGGCCCCATTGTCTGTGCACCACCAGATCCAGCTGCTCCAGCAGCAGCTCCAGCAGCAACAACAGCAGACTCAGGTGGCTGTAGCACAGGTACGTTTATTTTTTCAACGTTCTTCTAAAAGCATTTTTAGATGCGGGCACTATAAGAGTAGTCATAGCAACCTTCTTCTACAGTAACATGTTTATTTACAGTATTGTTTCTAGACTTTAAAAATAACAGACAATTTTAGTTATGACTTTACTTCATCATCAGTCCCAGTCTGCACTGTGAAAAAACAAGAGGGTGGCCTTGATATGACAGCATTTTGCATACATTTAGGTTTTGCACATATTGTACCTTTGATGCACTGAGGGAAGTTCAGAAAATGTATAATTATTGAAATGATTTGATGCTTACTAATGAGATATGCTATTTGAATAAATCGACAGTATAAGTGAAATGGGAAGAAAAGTGAACTGCACTGTATGGCTGATAGATTTTTCATGTTGAGCATCAACAGTTGAAAAGAGGGCAAATAAACAGGTTTTTGATTCATGAGTTGACCGCCCCGCAGTGATAGTTTGTCTTCTGCATCTAGAAATATGCAAGGCTAGGAAACTCCTGCTACACACCTAAACACCTGATGTGACAGGGCTGCTAAATTCAGGGGCCTGGTTACGCGAACATCTGTTGTGCTTTCTACCTGAATGTCTGTGAACAAACTGCTACCGCAGCTGTCAGCTCGCACGTTAAGTGCAAGCAGGCGTATAATGTCATTATTTATAAGAGAGAAGAACCCAAAGGTTGCTGCTCACTGGCAGAGATACCTGTGTAAATTTTTTTAATGAGTCAGAACTTTGGCACATAATAGGAAGTGTTTCGCCTCCCTTTAAATGGTTTGAATTTTCACTTTGTCAGTTGTTTTTTTTTTCTTTTTTTCTGGGGTGTAAGGGGTATTGCTGAAGTAGTCTGACCCCAGGTCTCTTATTTAGCAAATGGCTTTTCTGAGTTGCTCTCAGAGTGTACCTCCGCACACAATCTAAAATATTTTTTATAGTCTGCAGTAGTTAAAGGATTGTAAAGTTTTAAACTGCATTAACTGCTTCTGGACGCCTTTACACTCAAATTTAATTTTCGTTATTAGACGAATAGTTACTGACCCAAAAAAAAAAAAGACACATTTAACATCTGACTCTTTAAAGCAATTTGTTGCATAGAAACTCTTTGGTGTGACCCTTACCCAATAAAACTAGCTTTAACAAAGAAAATTTGTAAAATAAATGTAATTTAAGTATCTATTTTACAAATTAATACTTTGATGTGTTTTTTTATATTCCACCTATATACATTTAGAGTTGTAATGGATAGATATATAAAATTTAAATGTATACACTGCATGAAAAGTGAGATTTTCGTCACTATGCGGCACTGTAGATTGTCGTGGAAGTTCAGGTTAATGGCTGTTCACGGCAATTTGCAGGCAACACCAAAAACTGCCGTGAATTGTCAGAAATTGACGTGGGCCTACCTTGGGAGTTGTCCCCCCATGACCCCCCTCCTCCTAATTCTAGGGGAGGCTTTAACATGTAAATGAAAATGCTGTGAGCTAAACAAATGTAAATCAGGGTTGCAGGGGGAGTTTTACCCCAAGTGACATTTCTCTAAAAGGTAAGAAAATCTCTGGTACAAATAGATCAGGCTCTATATAACCTAAATATAGACTCTTACATTTTACCTTGAATTGATTTATTTAATTAAAGTATGCTAGATTACTGTGTATGCCATTAGCAATGGCAAATGTTATGTAAAAAAAATACACAAAATAATTTATTTCAAAAATTTGTTTTAATCAGAATCAGTTGGTAAAATGTGAATCAGAATCAGCAAGGTAAAATGTGCATTCCATGCAAACATTTGCACAGTAGTTGAGCTCTAGGAGACTGTGATCTCTGCAGACCTCTCATTCTGATTCTTAGTGGCATGACTACAGTGACCTTTTTTTTGGTCTTACTTAAATGCACAGAGGATGTATTAACTACACATCTCCCAGCAATGTGCTCAACTGGCAGAAATTATGCTGGGTATGACGTGTCTGTTCCCTGCAAGCCCCAAACTTCTATTGGCTTTCGTTCTGCTGACACCAAAACACTGTGCTTCACATAAAGCATATCAGCTGTGTCATTGCATGACAAAGTCCCAACCATTTGTCTTCCTAAAATACTGGCAAATTCTGCACCATATTCACATGTCCATGGCATATGAAGCTGTTGGCTCTGCTGAAATTGCCTCATAATCTGGACTTCAATTGTCCTATTGTTGTGATTAAACTTTCCCAGTATTCCATTAAAACGCTCAAATGAAAGCAGGGTTAACATGGGGTGCAAGTTTTGAATCGCATAAAAATGTGTATGTGTCACTAATTAGGTCAAGAATAGATTATGGGAGTGTGGTATATGGTTCAGCGGCTAAGTAGGTTAAAAAAATGTTACGTTATTCAAGCTAGAGCATTGAGAATTTGTTTAGGGGCAGTTAAATCAACTCCAGTATGTGCTTTACAAATAGAATCAGGAGAAATGCCATTATGTATCAGAAGGCAACAGATAATGGTTAATTACTGGATAAATTTAAAAGGACATAATGAAGATCATCCAGTTATGAAAGTATTAGAAAGTTGTTGGGAAAGACGAAAGGGTCAATTTAATAGTTTTGGATGGATTGGGGATGATAGAGCAAAAACATTTAATGTATATAACAAAGAATTCAGTCCAACAGTATTGTGGGCTTTGAGACCTACATGGATATGGAAATATATTAATATAGATAGATCATTATTAAATATTAAGACAAGAAATATAATAGATATCTGCCAAGAATTTTACAATCAAATACAGATTAAATATAATGATAATTTGCAAATTTATACTGATGGTTCGAAAAATCCAAAAAATGAAGCAACTAGTGTAGCTGTAGTGATTCCTGAATTAAAAATTAATATTTCAAAAAGAACATCTAATTATTTTAGTATATATGCGGTAGAATTATGTGCTATATTATTAGCTTTAGAATGGGTGGAGGATACAAATATAAATAAAATAATAATTTGTAGTGATTCATTATCTGCATTAGTATAGAAAAGGGATGTACAAAGATTTTTCGTTTTTTTTTTTTTTATTCTGGGATCATAAGGATTTGAAGGATATATATTAGGATCCAATAGATGGCAGTAATGCAACAACTATGGATGCAAGCTGTCGTTAAATCCTAAAGAAGAAGAAAAAGAAGAAGAAGAAGAAGAAGACGAAGACGAAGACTTTACTGTGTTTGGATTTTACTGGTATGCCGGACAACGTCTCGCGTTCAACTCCTCTAGGACGCGATCCACAACTTTCAGCCAGTCCGCAGACTGACGAGAAGAAACTGCTGATTGCTATCAGTGGACCGTCTCGTCAGCTTACTCAACATACTGCCGACATGAATGAGAGGTTCACTCAACTGCAGAATTCGGTAAACTCCAGGTTGCTGTCCATAGAGGACAAGATGGCGGCTCTGCAGTCGAAGAACTGTGCTGGAGAGACTAACTCCATCAAGAGAAGACGGATGCACAAAAGCTTGCGGTAAGAATATATTTGACTGCTAGCTAAGCTAAAAGTAGCCTAGCCATAACCCAAAGCTAAGGGTGTATTTTTTGTGATTTACAGTACGCCGTCTTCACAACTCGGAGACAAATTGCAGGCGCTATGAACCGGCGCAAGGGTAAGATTTAAAGAATATGCTTTCATTCTGCGATAAAAGGGAATAGATACGGATAGATACCGATCATAACTGTACATTTTGTTTTCACAGACTAAGCACGCCTCATAATGAGGCAGTTACCTCCTATCTGCTCGGAGCAATAACTGCAAGCCTCGATTTACACTATATTGATAAAGACGACATTGTGTGTAAGGGACTTGTTTTACTGTTTCTCCCTTGTTTTTAATGTTACTGTGACTTGCGTTTGGTTTTTATTCATACCACTCTCATTTGTTTTCCAGCCGCCTGTAAGACGTATTACGAGACGGTACGCAGGAGCTTCAGATATACGCAGCCAGAGAACTCAATGCAGGCGGAAGCTGCCAAGAATTCAGCTCGGAGTCGAGCGAGAAGAAAGAGGGTAAGACTTTATTTGGTGACTATTTTTCAGGTGCATTGATAGATGTGTTGTGTCCATACGCAGTGCATCCCATCGCATAATACTGATTCATTGTTTTGTTTTTTACAGCTGCAGGAATCGAGGCAGAGCGTGCTAGCTGATGAGGAAGTGGAACTCTGGATGTCCGCCACCGTCGACCTCATGTCTGACGAGGAAGATGGCGTCGTTGGCGGGGTCTCTGGATGGATTGTACCGCCGTCATTTCGTAGGCCGGATCTCTCTGAACTCTGTGTGAAGCTGCAGTCCCGGTTAGAGGCGACGCCGAAGTACAGAGACACGCACAGTAGGCGTCTGCACATCGGACCTCCCTCGGAAAGAACGCCGCCAGCAGTTGCCTACAACCCCGAGGAGGCAAACGGACAGTTCACGGGGTAGTAGTTTTTTGGATACGCATGTGTGGGAAGATCCTCGCGTTGTATATAGTTGTGTGTGTGTTTTTTTAATAAAGCTCTTTCTTTGCATAAACATCTTCCTGGCAAATGTTAATTTCCTGTATAAATTCATTCATGTCCTTGAAGGTAGCCTAATGATAGTGTAGTAGCCTACATAAGATAACATAAATATATATATATATATATATATATATATATATATATATATATATATATATATATATATAAACCAACCAATCACGAGTGATTTTACTAGTTTGAAAATAATGGTTTCAGCCAATACTGAGTAAGAACATTCTGGCCTGCCCTGGCCACGTGTGGTTTTGCTGCCAATCAGGAGCGATTTTACTTATTTAAAAATAGTGGTTTCAGCCAATACTGAGTAGGTTATTCAAGCCAGACCTGGCCAGCCGCGCGGGTTCGCTGCATTCATATGCTAATTAGGGCCATTAGTGCAGCTGATCGCTCTCCACATACGTCAGAGTCCGGTTCCGACAATTTGTGGCACTGAAAACGGCAACAAGCACGGGTTGCAAATTGTCGTTAACTGCCGAAAATTAGGGAGATCTGCGGTAGTTTACGGGGACGAAAATCTCACTTTTCATGCAGTGATAAATTTGACATTTACCATGATATACCCTAAGGGTGGATTTTCAAAGTGATAAATACAATCACCCTTCCTGGTATACATCTCTTCTTCCTCAAGAAAGTTTTTTTCTTTTAAGTCTACTTCTAATGCGTGTTGATAACATGAAAAATGGCTACTGATTCTGAACATCTCATTAGGCCATGTGGGAGAGAAAATGTCTTTTTCCAGATACAAAATCTGAATCCAGATTCAGAGTAAAGCTTTAGATAGACTTACATGACTGACTCAGGTCTAATTAGCCAACCATTTGAACCTCAGTTGTCAGATATAATTTTCAGTTTAAAAAAGTCACACTCATCTTGTGAAATGCTTCAGTTGTAAATACAAACTTATGCCAGGTTTTCCTCTGGTTGGCAAACGTTAGAGCTTGAAAAAATTGGATTGAAAATTGAAATGTGAACATAAACAGTCAAATTGATGCAGATGTCCTCTGCACATAGGCGCACACAATGGTTCATTCTTAAACCATGGGGTCATTTTTTTATCAACTTTTTAAAATAACTGCTCTGGCAGAGAGCTTGAAGACTGAGATGAATGACTCAAAAACTGTGGGAGCCCTCAGACCAGATTTCTGTTTCATCTACTTTTTACTAAATACATTATTCTTCTTTGTTAGTTATCTTCACGTTGCTGTTTACGTTTAGTGTCTAGTCAGTTGCGATGACTTGGTGTATGGCTCACAGCTCCTTTTGGTTTTTCCCACCTTAACTGATCAGTGAACAATCTCCTTTGGACAAGGGCTATCTGCATAATAATTTGTCATTGGTTATAAATTATATTAAAATAAAACACAGATTAATTTTGGCTGTGTGTTCTTCTTGTTACATTGCTGACTAGCTAATTGTATTATGAGAGTCTAAATGAACCCTTACCTTGCCCAAAATACAGCACTTTGCTCCAAACATTACTTTGGCCTGTAATGGTGATGTTATTTCCTAAAGTTCCATCTCGTTGCTGGATCTTTTTATTTATATGAAACCACCTGCCGCTATGTTAAACTCTCTTATAAGAGACCAAACATGAGATCTTGAACATCTGAAAGGTTAATTTTAGCCCGTTTATTGATTATTTGTGTAAATGCCTTTTAAGTAAGTCTTACCAAATAGTGAAATAGTGTTGTTGAAAAGGAAACATTCTCCTCTTATCTGTAAATTGTCTGACGTCACAAAGGAATTACTCTGGCTAACCTCAGACTTCATTTAGATCAGTAGCCGGATAAAAGGATGCAGCTCGTCCATTGGCATAAAATCTGCTCCTATCAGCTGACTACCCCATGAGTCTGTCAAATGTTTTCTGTTCAATTTTTATTTTATTTTTTTTGTTGTGTGTGTGTGTTTTTTTTTTTAAGTAAACTCAGTTTATCTCAGTAAATCTATAGAATTAGCCCTTTAGCTCTGGTGCTTCTGGACCTTAGAGCAGCCTTTGATACTATGGACCACTCTGTCCTCCTATCTCGTCCACGACTGTGTTTGTATTCGTATTTGGAGTTCTTGCTGTCAATTTCTGCGACTGTGTCAAAAACCTAGAAATCATTTTCAACAAGGATTTAAAGGTGCATAGTCATGTTATTTGACTTATTTTAAAATGTGTACATTCTGATTGCATACAACGTTTTAATGAAAACTTACATCTGGCTGGCATATTAGTTGTTGTTCTGGTGTTTTATGCTTTGTTTTAGCCAAATTTGTTAGTAAATACATTTTATGTTTACTTACAATATTAACGTAAGTATGTACTGTGCATGCGCAGCAGGGGTTGAAACAAGGAAGCGGCTAACAGCTGTTAGCATCTCCCAGCGAAACAATAAAGAATGGTCCAAGATCCAGTGGGAAAAAATGCAAAAAATTATATGATTCCAAGAGGAAAAAGACTGGAATGTTGCTGGGAATACAGTATGACTGATGTGAGTAAATGTTCTGATATGAGGCTCTTAAAAGTTGCTGTGGATAGGTGTATTTAATTAATAACGGTTGATGTTCGATCACACCGAGCTACAACTTTGCTGCTTGGCATTGTAGAGGGTCAGAGGCCACTTTTATCCACAAAAAAGACCATCCAAACATTATCAGGATGGAAGCTTGGTGTATATAACCTTATTTTAATCATGATCAAACAGTTTTTGGTCTTTTTTAAGCATATAATGTGGCTATATACCCTTTGAAATTTAAGAAGCAAATCACCTCTGTAGTTCAGTCTGGATTTTATCATCTACGCCTTTTAACTGAGGTCAAGCAAACCGCTGTGACCTCGAGAAGGCTGTTCATGCTTTTCTCTGTTCCAGAGCTGAAAATTCAACGCTTTCCATGTCTGTGTCCCCCAGTCACCCCTTAGCAACCTCCAACTTGTCCAGAACGCAGCAGCTCACCTTTAAACTCACCCTCCCAGACAGAAACATGTTATACCTGTCTTATTTTCACTACAATGGCTTCTCATCCATTTTAGGATTTGAACCTTTTATTGTTTGTTTTCAAAGCTCTAACCAGCTTTAGCGCCCTTATTTATCTGAGTTATTGAGGTTTTCTATTGCACCAGGTCCTTGAGGTCAGTCAGCATTTACTCACACTTCCATGGACAAACTACAAACATTGGGGTGATTGAGCTTCTTCTGTGGCTGTACCTCAACTCTGAAATCAGCTTCCACTAAATATTTGATCTGCAACTGAACTTGGTCTTTTTAAAACACAGCTCAAGATTTTTTTTTTTTTTTTATTCAGGCAGGCTTTTACTACCCAAAACTACGTTGGCACTTCTGGTTGTATCTTCCTTGTTTAATCTATTTTGGTTTGTTTACATTCCTTTTAACTTGTTTTTTTGTCTTGTTATATCTTCTTTTATGTTTCCATTGTTATATGTTGATTTTGTTAAGGTCACCAATATTTAGAATATGGAAAGGTCTATACAAATCACTGACTGACATTTTTTTCTTTAGGGGCAGTTCATACACAACCCCCAGAACCACCTAGGCATCCAGAATACTCTGTCAGAGAGCTTGTGAAGCTGATGTTTTCAGGCAGATGTATTCACTGTGGATGCATGAGCTCACATCGAAGTGTTTGCCTGCACACTGGTGAAAATCCTGATCTGTTACTTTGTCTTGGCTCTAAAACATCCCATAGTCTCTCACTGACAAACTATCCATAACATGGCTAAAGTTGCCATAGGCTTCTTTGCAACAGCATTAATAAAGAAATAGAGACCACTATGGTACTTGGAAGATAAAGAAAGAAGAATCATTCTGTACACAGAGCGTGAGTTTGTGTGTTTTTGTTTTTCTGAAGAACTAAAGCCTGCTTTACTTTTAGGTCAGAAAAATTGGGTCGGGTCTGCTGGGTTTGCAGAATTTTTTTTTTTTTTTACCTTTGTCCCAAAAAAAAAAGAAAATCTTACTCTGTTATGTGTAAAACCGATATGTCTCTTAATTTATAATTTACAGGTCTCAGACAGCAGGTCTCGTCTGATTTTACAGAGATGCCGCCTCTAGTGAATTATGCAACCAAAACAAAAAAACTTCACAGAATTGCAGTGAAAAAGGCATAAATGTAATTTAAACAACAATAACACTTCTTGAAAATTCATCTGTTTAAAAGAAAGTGCACAAACATCCTTTATCTAATGCTGTGAGATGTTATGAGATTTTGAGTATAGGTTTATTTAGCTGCATAGGTTGAGTATAGGTTTATTTAGCTCATCAGAAAATACATTCCTCTTTTGTAACTTTGCCGAATTAATCCTCTTTCATTTTGTTGCACCTCTCTTAAAATGATTTTCAGCTTCAACGAACCAAACACTGCTTTATCTCTTCAAATGCGTGTGATGCTGGAAGCGTACTTGAAAAGGGTACGGGTGTCAGAAATGGGCAAAATGCTACTGGCTTTCAAGACAAAGATGCTTTGTATTTTGCATAAAAATGTATAAAGTGAAATGAAGTTAAAAAAAATATATCAAATATAGTTTCTTTGTTTAAAGTTTAAGAGTTTCAGTGTCTTGAAAGTTTATAGAAGTGTCAAATAATTGCCCAAGTTCCAAAAACATGCCTGGTTTTTAAGGTTTCCCAGCCACAATACATCATTCAACATTGAATGTAATTTTTTAACCTTTATTTAATCATGTAAGATTATAATGAACTAGTTTTCATTTACAACTTCGAACTGGGCAAGGGTGTCATTGTAATTGTCAGTAAAAACCATTTTCCTCTGGCTCTGGAAACATAACCAGAAACCATTTCCCAAGTAAACCACGTGTCAACTCTGACTATTCTGGATAGGAAGGTATTTCAGATGAGCAGCGGAAATACTCTTTTCACCTTGATACGATACAAAAGCCCCCCTTCATAGCTGGGCATTTTTGGTTATTCAATTGAATTCAAAAATACTTTTATTTATTAACTTTTAAAAAGACTATTAATCCCAAAAGGAAATTAAATCATGAAATCATTGTAGTCCTGAAAGTTTTATAAGTGTCCCTTCTCCAGCACAACTGATTTAAATAGTTAAAATATCCCTTCAGTCTGCAGAATCCAGGTGATGGTCTCTATGATGAAATCAGCAGTGTTAGAAAAAGAAACAACTGAGACCTGTGGGGAGCCGGTCCCCAAGGCCCAAAACGGCTCACTTATCTTAGTCCTTAATGGCAGAAAAGGTCAAAAGCAGCATTTGTGATTGCATGATGGAGAGTTGCACTGTCAACTATGGCCATTTCTTTCTTTCCTTTTTTTATGGACAATTGCTGCCCCAATCATTAGCCGCCATTTCTCATGCATAAACTTTGTTATGTTTAGCATAAAAAAGAAAGAACACCATGTAAGTCAGGTCCTTAGCTTTCACCTGTTGTGTCTTCTCTCTCTGTCTGCAGCTAATGTTGAGCCACTTCACTTTTAGCTACTTATATCCACTCTTCAGGACGGTTTGGTTTGTCTGTTTAACTCGTTAACAGCTTGTCAGATTTCTTAGATTAGTTTTATTCCAGTCAAGAGTCTGCTAAAGCTCTGCAGAATATTAACAAGCTAAATATTAACAAGGAAGTATTTTCCCTATTGGAGATTTCTTATATTTGTATTTTCATACTTTCATCAACTCCTGACATGTTTGTTTCTTTAATAAATGGAAGTAGGGACATTTATAATCCTTGTTAACTGCCTCTTGTAAAAACACTAGAAACAATCTGTTGCACACTTTTTAAATAGGCTGCAGATAGAAACCAGTCCATTGTTTGCTGTTTTACAACAAACAAGTTGTTGGACTCTTTAAAATTATTTTCCGGTGGTGTCGTTTCACTAGTTTTGCAAATCTGGAAGTTACTAAGTTTAAAAAGCATAATAAATTTAATTTCTCTAACTTATAACTTGTTTCTTTAAATTCAACTTTTCTGTTCTCTAAACATGTAATTCCAGCGAGAGGCATAGTCTCTTTCAAAAGACAGAGCTGGCCGAGAGATAAAACAAATATAGTGTAATACATAAAACCGTTTGTGTGTTGGTGGTAGAGTTCATGGGGTGGTTAATAACTTGAATTACGAATACATTTTGATTTAAGTTACTCAGTGATTAATTTGTACACCATAATCATGACACAACACTTTTACTGTGGGAAATCACAATTTACATCACTGTCAGTCTGCTCTCCACAAGGCAAAAACGTAATATCATGGATTTCCAGAACTCCTTCTGCACTATTTCCAATATTGCTGATTTAATGACACTGATTGTAAATTCAAACTAAAATGAATGAAATAAAATTAATTAAAATTAAAGTGCACTGTTTTTTAAATCAAAACAACATCATCCAGATTGCTCTTGGAAAACTTGATTGTTACCCTCATTAACCCTCATGTTACCCTTATTATGTTTCACTTAAATTTCTTGAAGGAATTGCTATTATGTTCAGATGTGTTAGTCTCAAAAACAACATGACCAGTAAGAATAAATATACATGCTCCTGTCTTTTCAGTACACTTTAAAAGAAAATAGGAAGTAAAAGAATACATTTTTGTTACATTTTAGAAATCTGTTTTTCTTAACCACTTGAAGATTATTCATCTAGAAACTCAGCAGGCTCATACCATAATTTTTTTATGATCATTACTTCTTAACGTTTCTAAATGAATTGACATTTTCACAATTTGCATAAATAACGTTCTTTATGCATTATGCAAATCACTGCGTCTATAACCTTCTTCCCATTCATCTTCTGTTTGTACTTTACAAATCTTGGTTTATTAATCTCCCCAGCTTCATTGCAAAGTGCCGTACGAGCATAAAAAGGTAGAGTGTTTTCTGCTCCCTCATTATGCAAGGAATTATAATAAGAGGTGCAGAGGCGACTGCTTTCACCGCGGACGCCTTCAGCTGCTGAAACCGCCTCAGATTTTATGGCTCTGAGAGGAAAACTGGGGAATCATTTTTTTTGTTGTTGAGACCCGACGAAGAGCCTGAGCAGAGGTCACAGTAAATGGAGGTAAATTAGTGAGATGGCTAGCACTAACCGCTGCTCACTTAGCGATGAGTGGAAGTGGAGATCTTTAATGAAGTCGTGAAATTGAGGGGATGCGATGGTTATCTGTTTCATGATGACAGCTCGCAGTGCAGCTGCTGCTCTAGCGTTTGCCTGATGGAGCTCAGATCTTGGTTCGCTCGGAAATTCAGCGTCTTTTCTCTTACTTGATTTTATGTTTTCTGTTTTTCCTACATCAAACCTCGTGCAAAGTCCTATCTGACTCTGTCAAGAGCTGGTAATACTGTGAAGGATGTCTACAGTGTTCGGTCTGTTTCTGGGATCTTCTCTCACACTTTTGCCTGATTGTCAGATACACCAGTAGTAGCTTCTGGTGCTTCACTTGACTCTTGACCTTGTGCTCTCCCTCCTGGATACAGCAGCTCCGTGCCATCAAATCCTTGGCGTCTGCATCGCTGGTCTGCATCTGTACCAAATGACCGCTAAACCAGATCTTGCTTTCTGACCGGTTCACTTGCCGCCTCCTCTGTCTTCTCAGTGAGTGTACAAAGCTTGGAGATACCCTGACAGTATTGTTAGCCTTTGACTTTTTTCATACTTTCTTACATTACCATAGCCAATGTCAAGGGTTTTCTGTGTTATGCCAACCCAATGTAGCACACATTTGTCAGGTGGTAGTTAAAGCATGCATAGTTTAATTTCTTCATTTAAAAATAACAATATAAAAAATCATTAATTTAAAACCCTGCTAGGAAATCCAGTTTGATCAATTACTTTCCAAACTAGCCTAAAAGACCAAGTTCACTTATGTCTTGTTAAATCTCTGTATAAATCCATCAGTTCGGTGGAGACCTCATAGGTTTGTAAGGGAACATTAGTGGAGAAACTGAATTATAAATACCAAGGAACACACCAGACAAGTCAGGAATAACGCTGCAGAGACGTTAAAAGCAGAGCTAGGCTATAAAACAACATCCCATGGATCATTGTGCAGTGCATCAGAGGGAAACAGGAAATGTATGCCAATTGAAAACACATGTGGAGATAGGGTTGCACATCAACTGGAAGGCTGGGCATTAATCAGAAGGGGCCTCGATGAGCATGGGGACTCTTGAGAACCTCCAGAGATCCACAGCTCAGGTGGGAGAACGTGTTGACAAGACTGTGGAAAAAAATGGGAATGTTCAGAAAGCCAAAAAGAAGTCTTGTTTCCAGTTTGCCACACGCCTCAAAGGGATCACAGCGACCGTGGACTTTGGTGCTCTGGTCAGATGAGAAGGAGGTTAAACCTTTCGGGTTACATTAAAAGCACTGTGTGATGGAAAACTAACGTTGTAAATCATCCTGAATTCACCATCTCCACTGTGAAACATGCCGACGGCTGCCTCAAGCTGCTGGGATGCTTTGCTTCAGCAGGGACAGGGAAGGTGGTCAGAGTGGATGCCGTTGAATACAAGGCGATCCTAGAAAAAAGCAGAAGATCTGAAGCTTATGTTCACCTTCTAGCAGAACAATGACCCCCAAAGAAACATCCAGAGCTCCTATAAAATGGTTTTGATCAAAGTATATTCAGTTATTAGAATGACCTAGTCCAGACCCAGGTCACACTGGGAATCTCTGGCACCACTTAAGAAACAATGTCAGTCCAATCCAACTGAACCATTTTGTAAAGAAGAGCGCAGAAAAATGTCAGTGTTCAGCAAAGCGGATGGAGAGATTCCCCGACAGCCTAACAGCCGCTGCAGTTAGAAGGAAAGGTGGTTCCACAAAGTGTTGACTCAGATGCACAGTTCAGGGTGCATTCACTACTGAGGTTGCATACCTCTCTTGTCAGCAATTTGGAAAAAGCAAACCATAAGAAAGTCAAGTTCAGCTTTAGCTCACCAGTAGTTGTCCTTTCCATTTGGTCAAAAGGTATAAAATGGACCTAAAGAATTTAGTGAGCCAATTTACTGTATTGCCATGTTCAGGCAGAGAAGGAACCACCAGTTTGAAGATTACTGGACCAATCGATGTCCGTCGCCATTCCAGTAACTGTTTCTCCAACACACCTTTCTTCCACATATCTTGCTCTATAAGCACATTTCTAATGGTTTCCATGTCATGGCAGTAAAATGACAATTTCACCATCAAGCTCTTTCTCCAAACTGACAAAAGTGCTGGGAAAGAGCCTGTTGGAGGGTTTTCAAACGTTTTGAGATCAAAGGGAGTTAGCGTGGGCAAGCAAAGCGGTGCTGGTAATCCTGTATAAGGAGTGCATCCTCAGCCTGTTGCGTAACGGCAAACAAGCACTCCTAATCCCCTTGTACTCTCCGAGAGTCGCTGTGTTTCTGTTTTGTATGATAAGGGACTTGTCTGGTAACCCCAGTTTTATTAATTTTAAAATAGAGGAAGTATAATCCTTGAGGTATTTTTTCCATTATGTTTGAGTTCATGTTCTGCAGTATACTCCCACTGTAAATAACTTCTTGTGCGTTGCTCGTTCAAACCTCTCACTGCTCAGAGGCTTCAGAAAAGACCCTAAATTTAGTTTTATGTGACAAAAATAAAACACAGTTGGCCTGAAATCATAAGATTTAAAGTTTTAAATCAATAACTAATGTCTTCCTTAAAGATATTTGGTCCTGAACTGGAAGGATACAAAATGAAAGACTGACTTTATGTGTGATTATGCCAGTAATATGTGTAGCTAAAAAAAAAAATTAAGTGTACCCCTTTCCTGACCCATATGCGAACCCTAACTAGAAGAAGTTAAGTAAGGGTCAGATTATTTAAAATGTGTTGTTTGAAAATGAGAGAAGAAGCTTGGTAGAGAATTTTCCAGCTATTAAAAGAAAAAATGCATTTGGAATACAAAAACTGTCCTTGGTACTGGTCTCTTGGGAAATAGTCTTTGAACAATAAAAGTGATGAAAGGACTGCCTAATTAGAGTTTTAACGAGATGTTCCAGGTGCTCCAAGCTGCTTTAATTTTAGGACACTGATAACAGAGCAGACAGTCACGGTGGTAGAAAGTTCATTACTGGGTACTACCATGGTGAAACAAAAGTCATTCACCTTTGTAATTGGTACTTTGTCTGCACTTTTAGTTAAAGGTTTATCTTCTTGCCCTCAGTATGAAAACTATTTGTTTCCAAAGAAGCAAGATAATGGCCTATATGTGAATTCTGATGTTGCATTTCAGTCTCTTTTCTCGCTGTAGTGTTATGTTGATAAAAAAAAAATTATGATAGGGCCTTTTTATTTAAAATTAGCAAAGACTTACTTTGTTTCTGTTCCCATTATTTCTTAAAGATTCGTTTTGAAGTGATTCTCTTAATGTCAGTACATCAGCCTCCATTTCATTGATGGTGTAGACCTCCTCTTCTTAGACTGACACAAATGCCATGCCTTACGTCATGCCTTAAAGCTCGCATGCACTCAGAAGCCCAAGCACATGTGAGTGATAACCCAGTGTTGGGGGGGGGGGGGGGTTTGCCCCTTTAAAGCTTGCTTTTGCTTTTTTGTCAGACTGATGTTTCAGATCAACAAACAAACGTCAATATTAGACAACGAAAATGGGATTAAATACAAAATGTAGTTTTCAAATGAGGATTGTAATGTATACATATAAAGGTCTTTCTGAACCAAATTGGCCCTGTGTATAAAGTTTGATCTCTTCTCTAAGAGGCTTCTTCAGTCGGTGTTGAAGGTAAAGTCAGTCTTATAAGCAGCGCCTTTACATAGTGACTCAGTAAGATTAAATGTCACAATCAAAGCTGGTTGTTCACATGCAAAAGAGGACCAACGGCCTACCAGCTGATCGTGCTTTGATGGTCACTTATGCTTTCCAGGGGGCCGAGTCATGCTTGCAATAAAAGCATAGTTAAGAGACTGGCCTGGAGGCCTCCACCCTGTTTAATTCTCCTCATAAAAATGGCCGCCTTTACACTCCTTTCAAACTACTGTTCCTCTCTATCCAGAATGAGAAAATCTTCATCCCTGAAAGAGTGACCACTGGCCTGTAGATGAGTATAAACCACATAATCTTGGCCTGCCGATGTTGGTCAGAAGAGCTGTGCCATCCTTTTGTTTCCCCAATGTGTTACTGGTCACAATCCTCCTGGCACTTAAGAGCAAACACACCATTATTCTGGTTTTGCCAGGAGACCGGATCTTTGGGGTGAACCAGTCTTTGCCCTGATGTGTTTTGGGGTTTGATCCAAGGCAGACCAGCAAATAAAATTTCCAATGGCAAAATAAATAAAGGAGGGGCTTCAACAAAATCCACATTTAAATCTATTTGGTGTCCTGTGGAATGACCTCTAACAGTTTGTTAGTGGATGGTAGATTTTACCACCAAGTGTAGCACAACCAAGTATCAGGTAATGGGAGCAATTGTTTTTTTTCACCTAAGGCTTGGATGGTTTGGATTTTATTTTCTCTATCAATAGATAAAATAATAACTTACAACTCCTTTTTTTAATCTGGTCTGGTTATCTTTGTCTAATATGAAAATTTCTCTCATTCTCTGAAGCATTTAAATGACAAGAAAATTGAGAGAAAAAAAGTCTAGCAGATGTAAAAACTGTTTCACAGCAATATACGACAAAGTAATATTCAATATGTATATTTTCTGTAACATTTTTGTTCAGTCTGAACACATAATGTCGTCCGTTGACAATCCAAAATTTCATCACAAGTTCTTTTGGATATATTTCTTCTTCTCAGCTTGAACACAAGGGATTTTTATCACAATTGAGGTTGTTTAAATCCCCACAGCAAGCCTGGGGATTCCTTTGGTAGTTGGTTATGTAAAAGTTGGTAATAGACGACTTTGATTCCTCTGAAACCGTGATGAAATTCTGTTTCTTGATATGCACATACAGCTCTATTTCAGTTTGCACATAAAAAAAAAGGCTTGTCCTCAATTTGGATTCAACATATACGATGAGTAGGCCCCTTCAGACATGGCTATGATATGTGATCCGTCCGCATCACTTGCCTGCCACTAAAGCTAGGTTGAAATACATCCCGAGTCATCAGAGCTTGGTTATCCACTAACCCCATGAAAATAGACATGTAAACCCGTTATACAGCTGGGATTTAGCTGATCAATAAAAAAATACATGCGCAGATCTGGAGACCATGATTTGGGATAAACTAGAATACGTTTTTATTCTCATCAAAATATCAAAATCAAACATAACAAAAATAAGTTGCATGTGTTTTGCTTACAAAAGATAACATTGCACATGATATTTAGGAACATTTTTAAATGGAATTTAATCCCTTGAGAGCATAAGAACAAAAGGTGTTTTTTTTTTTTTTTATCTAAGGCCTTGCTTTAATACTTTGGCGTTACTTGCCTGAATGCTGCAGCTGAAACAGGCTGTGTTGTTGTTAACAATCACTTGCAGTGTTTTTAGCTTCCCTAAAGCCGCAGGAGCAGTGCAGTTGCTCACAAATCACTTCTAAATTACGTCACCTGAATTTTATTCTCATTTTGACATTAACATTGTGGAAATGTGGTTTAATTTGCTGAAGAGCATGTTCTCTACATGAAGCAGTATCGTGCTGCTTACAGATTTGCCTGCTTTTTAAACTCACTCCACTTAGGCGGGGTTGAAATGACGTGTGCATGCCGAAGAGCCTGCAAATATCTTTTGGACTGGTCCAAAATAATACCATACGAAATGTCTAGAAGAAAGTTTAATTTTATCAGCATTGCCGTTACACACATGCCTGCCTTTTCATTTTGTGCTGATGGAATAGAGCACGATATAATATATTAGGTGCCATGTTGCTCATACGCTTTCCTCGTACCCTTTTTAATGAGACAGATAGGGCAGAATTGGGCCCTGAAAACCCTTCAGTCTTCCTCGAGTTCTTTTTTTTTTTTTTTTTTTTTGCAAGCAGCTTTAGGCACAGATTTACCTACCCTGAGGATATATATATATATATAAAAAAAGCTTCATCTCTGATGAACTCATCTGTTCTTGAAGCTGAAAGTTGAAAGAGAAGAACCTCCAAGAAAATAATGACAAAATAGTTTTAGGGTTTTTAAAGGACCAGTTCATGTGCGTAGCTTAGACTCTAGGTTATTCTTTCATACGAGATTTTTGTTAGAGACTTTTTTTTTTTGTTGGAATAAAAAAATAAAATAGCCCTGTGAGCATACAGCCTGACATCTGAACACAAACCAGAACACCCTGTTAAGATATATCCTAATGTCATGATGTCTAATATAGTTATTTTTTTTCATCTCTTGAATATAAAATCTTTTAGTTACACATAATAACAGAACACAGCTCATTGTCATTTTACAGTGTCTGGCCCCATTTCTGGTTCAGTTAGATTTTTTTTACAGATGGTCTCACATTTCCCTTCTGATACACAGTAGAATTCATGGCAGATTCTATAATGGCACTATGCAGACACGGCTACACCTCAATGCTTCACCTTTGTTATGAGGTTCTTTTCCTGTAATTCTGTTTTAGGTGTATTAGGTGTTCTGGTGTCCAATGAGTTCATATTGAGACCTATTTTTCTAAAATGTACTGCTCCAGAACCTCTGATTTTTGTCTACTCTTTCTCTGGCAAAATGTAGTCTGGCCTATGTTTTTGGTTGGAGAGTCAAGGTTTCCTTCTCACACCTCTCCCAGGGAGGTTGAACTTGAACAGTCTCGTTCTGGATGTACACTTTGATGGAAAAAGGTTCAAGAGCCTGCTGTAGGTCCTGCTGTGACATTTTAGGTTTTTAGAGACTACTTTCAGCTTCATGAGGTCTGCTTTTAGGGTGAGCTTGGCTGGATGGCCAGACGTGGGCATGTTGGCAGTGTTTCCTTTACAGTCGATCGGCTTATTACAAATTCTTTTGAGACGTCCTTTAAATCTCCTACCAGCGTCATCCGGTGCCAGAGTCCTTTTTTCTGAACAGAACAATAAGGAGCACACAACTAAATGTTTGAGATTTAAAATGAAAAAGTCACCTTTAAAAAAGCTGAGTTACATTATTCCAGTCATGTGGCCCTAATGTGATACTTATGTGTAAATGTATTAGTTTGAAAAGGTGAGTAAATGTTGGGGGTTTCCTAGTTTAATTCCTTATTAGAAATTAAATATATTTTCTTCAGTTTGTGATTTTTTTTAAATATTAATATATTAATAGTTTTAAAATACAGTGTCAGAATCCACACAACCAAACTCTTGGCTTGACTGAAAGTAAAATAAGATTTTGAAATTGTCAGCAAAGCATTTTTACTCTTTGGTAACCATTTTATCATATGTTCACTCTTCAGTTAAATACTTTTTTATATGCTCCTTTCTGCTTTGCTGAATCTTTTATGTTTTGACAACCACCGGCTTGGTTAATTGTTTGCCGAGTCAGCTAATGTTACCCAGAGGTAAAATTACCACTGATCATTATTAAAATCTTCAGTTATTATCTCTGTTTGTTGCCCAAACACAGGCATGATAAAAATAGTTAATCTGTGAGAGAATGCTATTTGTGTTTCATGTTTGTGCTTTATGTCATTTTCTGCAGCAATATTGAAACTAAAAAGCACATAAAAAGCTAATTGTGTTACATTAAGACATGGTAGGTCCAATAAATTTAATTAACGACCTAAAGCAAAAAGCTATTAATTAGATGTTTATTGTGCTTTATCTGATTTAGATGTCTGACTTTGTGTGGCTCCTTCACAACATGAGACGTTGCGCTATCCTCATGTTGAGGAAACATAAAAACTAAATTAAACTAAAATTAAGCCATTTTTATTGCTTATAACATGTTTCCCTCTGCCAATAATCATTCAGTATCTCAATTAAAGCCAGTGTGGCTCAGCAAGGAATTAACTGCAGGATGAGTGCGAAACGCACACAGCAGCTTCTGTATGAATAACCGAGCAGAGACGGATGTGCTCATATGGCTGTCAACAGACTTGCATGTGTTAGAGCAAAGCCTCTCTCTTCATCACTCAATACGGGGTCCTGTCCGCTGTAAATTACACCAGCCGAGTCATCATTAGGGTGTCGCTCTTTACAAATGGGCTCTGCAAAGGTCACAACACAATCTGGACTCCATGTTTTTGTGCCGCTCACTGCAGGAGTAATAAAAGGAGATGACTTTCCTCCTCTCTGCTTGTTTTTCCTGTGTAAGTGGATGTGGGAGTGGAGGTAGACGATGATGGGAGGCTGTGAAATTTGGCTGAGTCCTCTGCCGCTCAATTCGACTGGCTCCTTGTTAAACAAGATGGGGGGGTGGCTTGGTTTAGTAAGATAAAAACAGTCAAACAAGTTGCCCTGTATGACAGAAACATAGGGCAGGAGAGAAGTGGAAAGAGCAAAAAAATATGAAAGGAACCAAAAATCAAGAAATGAAGGCAAGAAACTGATTGATTTTAAAAATACTAATTTATTTTTTGCATATTTGGTGGGGGAATTTGTGCAGGTTTGCTTTAATTCTGACCAACAGCGTCCAGGACTGGGCTTTCATGGTTGAGGAGCTGGATCCCCAAGCTTTAGATCACCAAGTAAATTGAAAACCGTTGGATGGATCACTGTTGAGCACGTCGCCACTGGACTCTAGAGCAGAATAGGGTTCTCTGAAGTGAAAAATCATGTTTCTCTTTCTGGTAATCAGTCAGATGAATCAGTCAGGATTTGACAGTTGCCAGGAGAGCAGTTCCTGCCTGACTGCATAGATGGTGTGAGCTTAGTGTTCAGGGAACTCAGTCCCAGCAGCTCTTAGTGTTGGGGCATGTGTAACAATTCAGGAAATCAGAACATTTTTTTATTATGTGAAACAATTTATATTCATTAAACCCAACTCATTTCTCCTAATAATGATAATTCTCTACTTATAGCTCATGAAAACAAGACATTTAAGAGTATAATATTGCATCAGACCAATAAAAAACTTGGGCTTAATGAAAAATATGTCTAAAATATACTTAAAGATGCACTTTGCCTTTTATTCTAAAAAAAAACAACAAAAAAAATAAATAAATAAAAGTTCAAACATTGAAGCAGATGATCACAACAAGTGCCTCCAACGTCCGCGAAGAACAAGAAACTGAGGCTAAAATAAACAGGCTCACTAAAATTGGACGAATTTGTGTACTTTGGGCCACTTGATACCAATTCAGCTTTATTTAAACACTACATGCTACCTGATTATGTCCATCCCTTTATTATGGCTTGTTGGAGTTATGAGTAATTCCAACAAGATATTGCACACCTTCTAAAGCAGGGGTGTCAAACTCATTTTGGTTGAGGGGCCGCATACAGCTTAATCTGATCTCAAGAGGGCCACACGTGTTGATTTTTATATTAAATTAATTTCACTTTTACACAATATATTATGAATAACCTCAGCGTTTTTAAGAAAAGTATGTGCAATATCAACAATACATTTACTCAGTTAAACATTTACTTGTGCATTATGCATAAGAACTGATCACAGTGATTATACAATGTTGAAAAACATTTATTCACATTTTTTGGAAGTTAAAAACACTGTCCTACATGACAAAATACATCAAACAGATAAAAATTAAGAAATGATTTAAATTTTTCCTCACCTGAAGCTTAATCTGCTAATTAAAACACAACGCCCCTCGTGGACAATATATGAACTGCATATTTTCAATTAAACAAAGTACATGTTTTTTTCAATAATTGTTTCATCATTCTCTACCTTTTCTTTTTTTTCTTCTTGTTCTTCCTTTCCTCCCCTACTTTCCCATTGTAGTGTCCATATCATTTGAGATATTCCCCGAATGAATCATAATAAAACTATTCACATTCATAAATCAAGCAGCGCACTATGGCAAAAGCAGTACTGCTCCACTTGTGAAAGTCAAATCTGATGAGCTCTTTTTGCCATTAAGACAACAATTCTTATTGCCACATTTAATTTTTTTCCAGACAGGAAAAAAAAAAAAAAAAAAAAATTTTTTTTTTTTTTTTTTTTTTTTTTTTTTTATAATGATAATGCATTTAGTCACAGGGCCGGATCCGGCCCGCGGGCCGTATGTTTGACACCCCTGTTCTAAAGTGTAGATTAACTTAAGCAGTTTGTTTTTTTAACATGAAATTTGATTACTTCAAAGTCCTCCAAAACCAATGATGCTTTGGGGACGTGGTGGGACAGGAGATTTGCATTATGGATGTTCAGTCAACCGATCTGCAGTAACTTTCGGATAAACACGGAGCAAAGTTTCTGAGGAATGTATTCAACACATTGTTGAATTTAAGTGTGAGAAATTAAAGGCAAAATAGGGTTATCCAAGTTGATACCAGCAAGGTGAGTGATCGTACTATTCAGTAAACGGCCAGCCCTCCACCTGGTCGAATAAATCGAAATTGTTTTCATGATTGTTTAAACTGCCAATGACTGTCAGAACGTGCCTAAATCTTGAGGCCACTCCTCAATGTTGCACAGCAGTGTTTCAGAATGTCACGCCGTCCTTGGTGTATTGTTGCATTTCCAATTACTTTGTTATGTAGTGTTTTTTTTTTTATGCTGTTTTCTCCTTTGATATTTGTCGTCACTGACGTCAGGAGCGAAGAGCCTTCATGCTGCCACGGTAACCAGCTGCATGTTACCACACCGCGCTGAAATGAGAAAAAAAAAACAAAAAAAAACAGGAGTCATTACGTGTCTCAATGACTTGTATCTCTGTGAGAGGCCTTGATTCACTCCGCTTTGGAAATGGATAACCGCACCTGCCGGCCCTTCACACAAGCATCGGTCGATTTTGATTAAGTCATTTTTACGCTCAAAGCGGTATATAAAATGTCTTACTGCTGTCAGGAAACAAGGCAATATTATTAATAATGAGCCTTTCCTGACTGTTACATCTTTAACATTTGGCGTTTTTTTTTTTTTTTTTTCTGAATAACATGGAACTCTGGGAGTATTTCCTCTTTTTTGCCTCAGTCCCTCGTTGCGTCTTAGTCGGCCGGTATTTGAAGCTTTCCTAGGCTGTGATCAAGCTCCAAGATTGATCCAAATCAAATCATTCGAAGGTGTCAGAAAATCATTAATAAGTGCCCTTCTTTAATGCTGAGCCTCTTCTAAACTTCTCTCCGGATTAGAGAGTTTGACATTTTCTCCTTTGAACTTCTTGAAAGCAGCTGTGTGGTTCTAGACGTACTGCAAACATTTGATTTGAGGGGCAGAGTTTGAAGTGAAAACAGGGGAGTTGCTGCTGCCACAGGAACCGACTGTGGGTATGGATATGTGCTCGAGTGTGCACGATGATGACTGAATGATGGCTCTCTCCCCTGCCTCCCCCCTTTATATAAATCATTCAGTGTGTAAAACGAGTTTTAGCCTTTTAGGCCTAAATTGAAATGGAGCTAGCTTTAATCCGGCAAACCACAGCAGACTATGGCATTAAGGTTACATGAGGATCAGAGCTGTCACTCGAGCACCATGAGTTGTCTTTGAACATTTTATGAAGGCACAATCATTTCAACACAAAGATCTTACATCTTTCGACAGTCATTAGAATTTTCAGTTGACTGCTGAAGTTTGTTTGGTATGAATACAAGATTTGTATGCATACCAACCCCAAAATGAAAGCTAATCCATCCTGAACATTCTGGGTGAAGCCAATAAGAGTCCTGCACTGATAAACTTTTGCACTTGAAAAACTTTCCTCCTTTTATCTCTTTATTTTGGGATGTAAGAAATAGAAATGACTTCTATTCCAGATGACGTTAAACAGAAAAGTGTTTTGAGATTATCTCTGGTGTAATTTGGTACCGTCTCTCTCTCTCTCTCTCTCTCTCTATCTCTATCTCTATGGATAGATTTTAATTTAGATGTTAATTTAACATAGAGATCTAGTTCTTCTGTTGTATTCTGACCCTTGTTCAGACCTTAACAAATTGTGTAGAAATGTATCCGCCTGAGACATGGTCTCCTGAGCTTTGAAAGAATGATGACATCCTGCCCGAGAAGATTTTAATGTTCTGAAAATCTTTGTCTTCCTCTTAATGTCAGTATGTCTTCTAATCCAATAGTTTTACAGCTAATTTTAGATTAGTTCATTTACAATAACACAGATCCTTCCACCGGTGGAATGTAAACGGTTTTTGCTTGTAAGGATAGTTCAGTTTCAAAAATCGGAAGTTTCTAAAACATGGAGCTGGTATGGACTGGTGGGAGACACTGAATTCACAAAGATACAGCATATGCCAAACATGTAAGTTTTTTTTGTTCTGAATTTAACAGCTGTGAATGCATCTGTTTCAATTGTGAGGTAATAAGTTGATGATTTGTAGATCCACCACACTCTTGTGTTATGGTTGTATCTTTGTTTTTTTAATAACTTTCAAACCTCTTCTAAGAAAGTTGAGAATGTTTGTCGAATGTGAAACTTCTTCCACTCCTAGTATTGTGCTTCTGATCTTGAGCAATGGCCACTTCAGCGGCACTGGATTATCACTGATTGATCTCTTCGATTCTGGCTGTGAGAGCACTCGGATGGTTCTGTGACATTAGCTCCATGCTGCTTTGATTAAACACAATGCAGTTTAAACACACTGCAAAAGAGCAATCATTCTATCTCCTTATTTGACTCAACCAAGTTCTTCAAGCTGATTTCTCAGCAGATTTATAAGAAGCTACCAACACAGCTTGGTGGGGCACTGGACCTAGCATTTAATAATTTGGTGTTTGCCTATGTCAAAGGATGTCTGTAACAATGCTTGGCTGATCGATCTGTTACCTCTCTCTGTTTCCCATCTACTACCTTTCCCCCATTCTTGTTCCCTTTCATCAACCCATGAAGGTGCATCTCCTGAAGGACCAGCTGAACGCCGAGGCCACTGCTCGGCTGGAGGCCCAGGCTCGAGTCCATCAACTGCTGCTCCAGAACAAAGACCTGTTGCAGCACATCTCCCTGCTGGTTAAGCAGATCCAGGAGCTAGAAACCAAGATGGTTGGACCAAATTCCAGTGAGTTGATTTCTCATAGATTTTGGGATTATTGTTGATTGATTTTGTACACTCACGGTAAACATGTATTGATAGGTATGAAAATAGATACATGAGCTTTAAAGCTGGAGAGAAACCCACCACTCCTATTTTTGTGACAAACATAAACTGAAATATAATTAAATTTATGTGCATTTTGTGCCATGAAATGTACACAACTGCTATGGAAATGTTTCAGAAATGACTCCATAATTGTATTATTTAATTGCATGCTAAGCTAAGCAGACACTCTGTCTGCGCTCATGAAGAATAACTCACCTCCGAATGCCAGATGCTTTGAGTGGTTGAGATTACACTGGTGTTGGCCTTTTTTAAATCAATTCGGTTAATCATAATCTGACCACTGGGAGGCAATCAAAGAGGATGTATGCACCTGATTGGCAGGTTTGTGTTAGATATGAAAAAGAAAACAATATTATGCTGTCATGAAAGAAGTAAAAAATTCTTCCCTGTCTTCAAAGCACACTGAAATGTTCATATTCACCATATAAAAAAACAAACTTTACAAAATCGGAGCTCCTCATAAACGACACACTCTTCATAAATATGACAGACCTTGATGTTGCAGAAAATGTGCTCCATTTTTTTCAGTATGAAGAAACAGCAGCTTGCAAGTTAAGGCCTTGACATACCTTTCTGCATGAATAATTATGAGGTGTTTGGACCACTCAACAAGTAGATGTCTCTATTCATACTATTTTTTATTGTCGAGTTGAACACCCACGTTCCACACAGAGATTCAAAGCTCTTTTTTTACTGCACCGTCTGGCTGGTAGCGTTATTGTCTCCGCCGCCACGCACAGACAATGCAGTCACATAAATCTGCGCTGCATGTGGATGTCGGCAAAAACCTCTAGCAGACTCTAGTAGGCGGGTGCCGATGACAAATGTTAGTTCACATAGGCTTTATCAAGCAGATAGTAGAGCGAACTGGGCGGTGTAAATTGGTACTTCAGGTTACTAGTAGGTACAGCATTAGCAACAGAAAAACAGCACAGTAAACCCTGAGCTAAAAGTTCCAAATATGTAACATTAAAAAAACCTCTATATCTGCCAAACTTTCTACACATTTACTGACAGCAGACAAGCATTAGTGTCCACCAATGAAAACAAAAAGATATCCAGGTCATTATATTGTGATTAATCCAAGTATCTGGACATCTATGAGCACGCAATTTGCAGATATCCTGTCTTTTTCAACTCGTTCCACTTTAGCAAGGCTGTTCTGGGTTTGAACTTATGTGTCAGCATCAAGAAAAGCACAGCCAGTTTCAGTGGTCCATTAAATGGGTTAAGTGCACATTTCCTAAAACGCAATCAGTGGGTTGGTCTCCTGTATCTTTACATTATAGTAACACAGTTGAGCTATCCTATCACTGTTAAAGTAAAACATTGGTGCAACATGCATGAGAGAGATGCTCCAGAAGGCTTGTTCAGAGGTGCCAATCCTCAGTAATGTGAGGATCAGACTATTTTTTTAGCATATCAGTCCATGCATCTACCTCTAACATGCATCCACTTACCAAAATCATTAATCAATTGAACAAAAACACAGTATTAGTACAACAAAGGTAAACATACACAACAAAAACAACAATAACAAAAACCTTTAGGCAATGTCCATATTCAACAGCCTCATAACACAGACAATAAAGGACTTAAAGTGGGGATTAGTTCTGGACCAGGGCACAATAAAACGTTGCCCTGATGGCAACAGTATGAATTGTGCAGAAAATCGAGTGAACTGAATTTAGAATTAAAAAACAACAACATGAGTTGCATATATATTTGGCACGTTGTCCATTGCTGTAGCGCAGAACGCTGGCACGTCACTCTGTTCCTCTGTAAAGCTGCTGCTCTTCATTGTGAGAGAGTTGATTAAGTTTCTCTATCGGCCTCTCAGCGTTCAGATTTTTTTTTTAAGACTCAACACACGTCCTGCTGCTGTTCATCTGTCGCCGACCCCCCTCCGTCCTCTCCAATGTCTCTCTTTGCAGCTTTGTGCATTTTAAAGCCTCCTCTTTGACTATTCAGACAGACAACCTTCTCAGCGCTACCGCAGCCCAGCCTGCTCTCCAAATGTCACCCTGCAGGAAACGATCTTTAATCTTATCAGCAAATATTTCAAACATGCAGCTTTACTTATTGTTGCCTACATGAGTTGGACTTCTTAATATGCTTCTCGGCCCACACTCAAACTTTCTGCAGACACACTTAAAACTTTTTTGGACACATAAAATAGAAGAGGTAGGCAGTGGAAACAGATTTTACGCATTTATCGCACAAGAGCTCTCGCAGCACAATTCTGTTCGAGGAACGTTTTTACAGTGCCTTGTAAAAGCCCCCCCCCCCCCCCCCCCCTTAGCTTTGGATGTTTTATTGCCTCTCAACTTGGAATTAAAATGAATTGTTTGAGAGTTTGCATGATTACCTTTACAGAACGTTGCCTACAACTTTGAAGATGTATTTTCTTATTGTGAAGCAAACAACAACTAGGACAAAATAACAGAATGCTTTAGCGTGCATAATGGCTCACCCTTAAAGTCAGTACTTGGTAGAGCAATTACAGTTGCGAGTGGCTTGGGATGAGCTCGCCACATCTTGGCATGGGATTTCTGCCCATGACTTTAACCAAGCTCCTTGGTCTTCATGGTGTAATGTGTGAGGCTTAGTGCTTCTTTAGCCTCTGGGGCCTTTCAGAAATGGGGGTTTATACTGACAGATTATGTGACACTTAAATTGCACACAGTTGGACTTCATTTTACCAACTGTGACTTTTGAAGCCAATTGGTTGCAGCAGAACTTTTATAGCAAAGGGTGTGGGTAGATGTGAACATGCCAAGTTTCTGTTTTTTCTTTTTTTTTGTTGTTGTTATTTTTTTTTGTGTGTGTGTTTTTCTCTTTTGATGTAACCAACTTATTGTGCGTTCACACCGATCATGAATTCGGCTTCGCTTTAATCACCCGACGAAGAGATATAAACAGATGTGGCGCCATCTACCGACAGTATCGCAGAATTATCATAATGCCGGTTTGCTTGATTAATAAATCACTTTTAAATAATGCCAGACCAAGCCTGACCCTTTGAAATGCCTCGCAGTAAAGCGGCAGCTTGGCGTGATCGAAGACCAACCGTTATTAATTAAATACACCGATCCACAGCAACTTTAAGAGCCTCATATCAGGACATTTACTCATGTCAATCAACTCAACTCAACGGTCACATCTGAGCAATCGTCAGTTTCCGCTTCCGCTTCAGTGAACACCAAAATTCATATTGTATTCTTAGTGACATTCCAGTTTTTTCCCTCTTGGAAACATATTTTTTTGTGTTTTTTTTTTTTTTTTCACTGGATCCTTCATTCTTTCGCTGGATGATGCTAATAGTCATTAAAAATAACTAATATGCCAGCAGGATGTGATAATCCTTCATAAAAACTTTGTATGTAACCAGAGTGAGCTACTGACATATAAATTAAGTAAAAGTCAAATAACGTGAGCTAAACTGAGCTAATCTGATTAAACATTATTAGTCACACCTGTCGTTATCCTAAAATCAAAGGGCACCATGACCAAGATGAGAGAAGTTTGTATAAAATATGATTATAACAAGTCTATCCTGCACCTCAACCCAATTAAACACCTTTGAGAAAGATTACAGCAGAGACTGCGTACAAAGTTTTCCATTGAAACACCAGTGCCTGACCTCACAAATATGCTTCTTGTAGAATGGTTAAAGAAAAAAAAAACATCCCATAAAAACACATTCCTAACCATTGCACAAAGGTTTGCCAGAGGATCTGAAGCTGTTAGAGCTTGAAATGTTGGGCAGACATCATATTAAACCCTGTGAATGAAAAATAGAGTCTCTTAATGTGTGTTTGTGCATAGGCAGACCAGTCAATCTTTCTGCAAGGTAGACAGACAGACTGACTATATAGTTTAACGATTTAGCTTCAATTAGCATTGTTTATTTTGGTAATAAAATCTTAGAAATGGCATGAGTGGTATGTTTTTTGCTTGTGCTTTAAAATTTACTGAAAAGATGGACATTGCCTTTTCACCTTTTTAGCTTCAGGTCAGTACTGTGTGCCTCTAAACCATGGTGCAAAAATACTTCACTGAGGTCCAGCATGATGATGAAATACTGTGAAACATATTTGCTTTTCTTGCTGTATAAGCAACTCCAATCATTTATGTTTATTCCTACAATTCATTTTTATCTGAACAACATACATTTGTCTTCTGAGAAGATAGCTGAAAGGACTAGAATGTAAATCAAGCACACTAGTTTATTTAACTTTTCTTGGTCTCTATATATCACCTAGGGCTGGACGACATAGAAAAATAGTAAATCGATAAAATAGAAATCATATTGATTGATATTGACAATTTTCAACAAATTGAAAATATATATTTTAAGTGGAGCCCTGGCCTTGTTATGCTGTTATTTAGTGACCTTTTTAGATGCAGCACACACAAACACTAAATTCAAACTCAACGCTTTATTCAACCAACTTTTTACCAAAACTGCAAGTTTTTTAAACAAGAAAAAAGAACACGTGCTCTCTGAACTTTTTAAAGGGGGCGGGGCTTGGTGACAGAGCATTCCTGGATCCGCGTTTGTGATTGGTTGGGAGGACGTAACGACTGTAATATTAACCTACATGATTAGAATGCAAAAGGAAGGAAAACTGTTATTCTATTGAACTTTTTATTGACCCTTTTTTTCTGTCATCTATATATGTCTATCGATCTATAGATGTTATTGCGTTATCGTTCAGCCCTAATATCACCTGTTCATCTTTTAACCTTGTCTCTTTCCTCCAGTGGGCTCCCAGGACAGTTTGTTGGAGATCACTTTCCGATCCACGATACCTCCAGTGATTTGCGACGCCACCACACCCAAGTCCGAGGTGTCAGACGTCAACATCTCTGCACTCGGCCCTGGTGACGGAACCAGCAATGTCTTTTCCTCTACCAACGGGACTCTGGGAAGCCCACTAGGTAGGGACCAGTGTCTACTCAAACTGGATTGTTTCCGTTTCCTTCCGGGACCGCCGGGGCCTCCGCCTCCTCGACTCCCTTCGCCTCCCTCGTCGCTCAATCCTAGCAAGCCCGTGACTCGAGGTCGAGATGTGCCCGACGCTCCGGCGAGCATCTTATCCAGAGAAGGGAAATCTTTGGACTGCCTGGAGTTCGCCAGGTTTCGCGAGTCGGGTATCGCTTCAGAGTACGAGTCGAACTCGGACGACAGCGATGACAGGGAGGACGAGGGGGAGGACGAGGAGGATGAGGAGATGGAGATCTTTGGCTGGGGAACGGATGTGGAGACATTGAGACTGCTCAATGCTCTCAACAGACAGGGAGCTCCTGACTGTCTCGGAGATGAAATAGCTGTTTGACACTCTTACTGTTTGTACGAAAAAAAAACAAAAAAACAACTCATCTACTCCTGTCTGATTCACTTCAGATTTCTGTGTAAGGCTAACATGTTGTGGACTAACCTCTGTCAGGTGTGCACAATTATGTTATGGGCCTAATATAGTTATACCAGGTATTGACTTATGTTTTTTTTTTTAATCACAGATAGTGTGTTACATTTGCATTTTAGTTTAGTGTTTAGCTTTGCTCAGCTTCTGAACCAATTCTGTTTTTAACTAGCATCACTGTGAAGTTCATGAAATGAAAAGGGTAGCCCGGCATTATATGGTATGCATCAAAGCTACTTATTCGTTTAATTTGCCCTGGTGTGTCGTATATCTCATTGAAATAAATCTAATTAAATATCTACTGTCTCCATTTAGAAGGGTTTTCTCGGTGCAGAGCGCTACAGGTCAAGGAGAATACCTTCTGTCGATAAAGAGTAGAGAAAGAGAACAATTGAAAGTTAAGTTTCAGTTGTCTGTAGGATGGAAAATAATAGAGTATGCTCTTTGAGGTAATATTGTAACAATGACTTTAGGTAAACAAACACCACATTTTCAGTCACAATGCCCGCACCGCTCTTTGATTTAGACTATTTACCACTGTGATCTAATTAAGCTCTTCACCTCTCTGGCAATTATATTATTGAGATGTAAATTACAAACTCGGCACACTAGGAAATATAATAACCCACCATTTATCAAATCAAAGCGGTACGTTCTTATACTGATTCTGTGTTGTTTTAAATTACAATCAAATTTTAACATAATGTTCAGTCGGAGATTTGACCGGTGAAAGTCCTGTACTAACGTCTCAATGTAGGACATAATAAAAAACTTTATCTGGTCTTTACCAAGTTCTAAAACTATTAAAATCATAGCTCAGCTGTACAGAAAGACTCAACAGATTCAAGATTTGCGTTTTTCATAAATAAGGAGGAACTCATGTTCGACCCACCACCGCCATGCGTGACGCTCGCTATGTGGTGTTATTGGCGAAATCCTGTTTGGTTTGCTGTCTCTTAACTAACTAGCAGATTTTACCACTTTGGTAGAATCTGTTCAAAGGACATTTTTTCCAGTCCTGCAGCTCATTCAGATGCAAATTCTGCTGCCATGTTCATTCAGAGACTGGCTTTCTCATTCAAACGTTTCAAAGGAGATATTCTTGTTTAGTCTTATTATAATTGTCATGTCATAAACTTCAAAAGTTAACACGCTAACTGTGCCTCGTCGATTCTGAGATGGAGCTCTTGAGTTTTTTGTTTGTTTTTTTTGCAATTGTTTTGAGGATTGCAGACTCTCTTAAAGTGCACAGTTATCCAGTTGCAGCAATCTTAAGACCACTGGATCTTCGAAAAATACGATTAGACGTTTATCAGGCTGCTACTTTTGTTGGTATATACTGGAAAAAAAACAAAAACTGAAATTGGACATGAACGGAGACATGTAAGCATGTCTCTGTTCATGTTGAGTCGTCGTCAGAAAAATTAACCATTTTAAAACTGCCAGAAGACTCAAATATGAGGTAAAAAACAAACATTAAGTGCTGTTAAGATATAGCAACGTTGAAAGCTACAGGTGGACACTGGGTCATATTAGCGTAGGAGAAAACACAACCCTGTCTCTTATTTTACTGGAGTCGGTACATTAACTAATGCATAAATTCTCAACAAAAGAGTTGGACTGACTAAAGCTTTTACAGCAGCAGTTCATCAGTACAGTCTAGGTTCCACTCTGAGTTCCCCTAATATCTGAAATGTAAAATGCTAAATATAAATACACTGACATAATGTAATAGAACCCAAACCGGAAATAAGAGAGTCCTCTGAAACCTGTTCATATTTGCAGGAGATAGTGTTTAAAACAGCCCTGTAAAGTTAAATATTTGATTAATATTCAGTCTGATCATACAAACCCCAAGAGAGCACATTTTTGTGCAAACACGAGCATCTACTCTAATTTTCCCACAATCAATCATAGTCACTTCCTTTATCTGTTTCCCACCTTTTTGATTACACTTTCAAAGCTTCTTCTGTAAATAGGACACACCGACATGTTTCCTGATTGGGATTCTGGAGCTGAGTTTTGAAGTTGATCTCGGTATTATTTTAACAGCTGGGCATTTAAAAAGTGAGTCTGTGTGTGTGTGCCTTTCTTTTCTTTCTGTCTGTTGTCGAGAAGATTATAGACTATAACGTGGAATCAAGCCACAGCTCAACGTGTCGCTGTGTTTGATATCTGCCTGCAACATATTTGTTTAAGGTTAGTTCAGGGATAAAACCCTGTTTGCGCTGGGAAGAGGGTACCGCAGGGTTGGAAACTGTGGAAAGCAACTCATCTCATCGTGAAACTAATAACCCTTGTTTCGAATTTATTGAGGATCTTTTGCTACCATCTGTACATGGAGGAAGTAGAATCCTTCTTACTCTGTTTGTAATTGCTGGCTACTTTTCAATAGAGATGTGTATCTGTATGTACAGAGCCAGGTTTCTGCGCCACCCAACAGAACTATTCAGCTGTCCTTGTCTTTTTGCCTGCTTTCTTTCTCTCTCCACAGATTCTTCCCGTTTCAACTGTCTGCACTTTCCCCTTCTTTTGTAATTTATGTAAAGCTGGAATTAGTTAGATCTAAAGGAACATTGCTTGTTTGTTTCCTTCATTCAACACCAAAAAAAAAAAAAAAAATCACTCCACAATAGTGGCAGATGGAAGCCAAGAGTCGTCTCGTTTGTTTATATCCAGCTCTGGGTAAAGCCTAAGGGCACAGTGCTGTATTAAAGTATTAATTTTGATTCATGCTGAAAGCTAACAAGTTTCCATTTTGGGATCCAGTTTATCGGAGAAACGCTGCAGTGTTTGGCTCTGCTAGGCCCAACTGAGACTTAATGCGGAGCCGGGCCAAATCTCAAAGTGCTTAACGTCTTTTTCACTCGGCTTTAGCCTGATATGATCAAACCAACCAGTGGGATCCCAGTGAATTACCTTCCATGTTACTGTTTCGTCTTTTGAATCTGTTATTATTTGGGGATCAAAGGGATTTTTTTCCCCCTTTTGTACAGAAAATACTCCACAGTCAGTTCACATACAATAGAGCGCCTTACGCATTTGTTCGCAAGCCAGTCAAACTGCATAGAATGCATTATAATAAACTTTTAATGCAGAATTTCACATATTATATTAAAAAAAACATGTGATGGAATATTTGTTTTGAAACAATCACTCATACCTTAACGATGGAGACTCCTAACAATTCCCATAATGGAGCAAATGGAAGCGAAACTTTTTATTTATTTATGCCTTACACTATAAAGTTAACCAGATTGTATATGAACTTTAGATAAATCATTTACAAGTTCTTGTTGTTCTGGGGTAAATCTGTGATGAGAGAGGCCCATTTCACTCACTTTACCAAAACCGCAAAGGAGAAAAAGAGAGATAGTCTTAAAAAAACTGCAGCAAACAGTGAAAAGTTGCGGTAAGCAAGTGTCCATAAAAACCATTGGATGCAATCTACCTGTTGTTTGGGAGTCTTTTTCTTTTCTACCATAACAAATGCACATGGATGGAGTTTGTAACAGGAAGCTGTGTTCATATGAGAATATGATTGTTTTTTTTTTGTTTTTTTTTTGTTGTCAAAAAAAAACAGTCAGGGTGGGAATAGCATGAAACAAAAGACAAATATCCCATTGTTAAGTAGAGTGGAGGACCTGTGATGCTGTGGAGTGAGAGGCAACATCAACATCTTAAAATACCTGGATATTTTTTAAATAAACTATGGTGTCCAGAAATGGGTAATTGAAGACAGACCTTCTTTTTAACCTTCCATGCCCAAAGGATGTACATCTGATATATTTTCCCTTCCCAATTAATGCAGTCAATTAAAAGATTGAATTTTTATTTTTACATAGAAGGGCATGTGTATTTCTCAAACATACCGAATCCTAAACCTGATAAAAACTTAATCTAACAGTGGGAAAAGCTGTTATCCAAGTTCACATCAGTACAATTCTGACTTAAATGTGATTAAATCAGAAGGACACAAACACAACAGTACAATGTGCCACAAGTTGAAAAGATTTCATCTCATACTTTTCATTTTTCTACTTTGCGAATAAAAAAAAAGAAATTTGTCTGAGCTGCTTAGTAATCTGCTTGGATACCCTTTCGTCTTTATTAAAGTCGTGACAAGACATAAAAGGGAGACAGATGGAGAGTGATGAGCAGCAAAGATTTTTGGTTGAAATCAGATGGGAGGACATAAAAGTTCGGGATCATCGCTTAACAGGCCACGTCTGGTCCATATAAATTCATTTCCGAGAAATTACTCAGATACACAGGGGACGGACAATTCTGCGTGTGAGAAGTGCAAAGAACAACTTTTATGCTTTAGTGTTTTCTACATCTTTTAATTTATCTTCATCTTCCTCACCCATCTTGTTTTTTCATTGCTATCAATTTTGACTTTAACTTATTCAAACCTTATTTGAGCTGCCAACCCATTCAACATTAAATAACGTTATTTAAATCATTGTGTAGATTCCCATTTCTCGAGGCCAAGACCATTCTTCCTGCTTGGACATAAGGCAATTAGAGTTCAGAGGAAGGCAGTCTTGTTGAATTTTATTGAATCATTTAGGTTACATGCATTTATTCAATGGATATCTAAATTTAACTCAATGCATATTGAGATTATTCTAGCATTTCATCAGTTGATTTTTTTATCTTGACTGTGGTAATTTGAAGTATTAATATAGTTTTATGGAATCACACACATATTAGAATTATGTAGACGTATGATTCCTAATGAGCAAAGGTTGGAAAAATAAGTTTAATTTAAAAAAAACACACCAAAAAACTAAAATTGGGATTTATTTTCTATGTGACTGCTGCCTTTCATGTTTATGAAGAATCATAGATTATAACTTCTTAATTTATTCAAACATAAAGCAATTTTATAGTGGGGTTTTTTTTTTTTTTTTGGCCTAGCCGCATTTATAGTTTTGGAAGTTTTAGGAACAGATTGGAAAAAATATATATATTTTTTTCTTTACTACATCATATTTGACTTTCAAATAATTACTTAATTGTTAACGTTACAAGCTAACACTATCAGATAATTTCCTGTTGATTCATTTTAGTACTGGCTTAATATTACTCAATAACTACAATTTTACTATAAAATAAATACTCCATAGTTTGAAACCTATTGCGAACTTTAACTTCCAGCTTGTAATTTCTGTAACCACACTGTATTGCCCAGTAATGACGTTTTCATTTGCAAGTCATAGAAAAAATAAAACACTTCTTTCTTTTGTCCCCCATTGGGGAAACAGCCTGAAACTACTACCCAATCCACTATCCCCTTATTACCTAGCTGTAATAGGAAGTGCTACTAACATTTCTTTCAGCATTATTCACTCACGCTATTCCTGTTTCGATATCTAAAGCTGCCGTAGTCTGCTCTGACTTTGACTTCAGGGGTAAATGTTATTCGGTTTCCTTTTTTTTTTCTTTTTTTCACATCTGTATTTCTTGGAAGTTGCGGGTCACCTTTACCGTGTTCTCCTGTTATCATCTGAACTCAGCTTTTCCTCTGACCTCTCCATAAAGGCAGACACACATTTGTTTTTACGTCGTGTACTATTGCTGCTTCATCCATTATTGATTTATGTTTTGTGACAGTGGTAAAAAAAAAAAAAAAAAAAAAGTATAGCCCTCAGCCTTTCATCTTGGCAGATGGGGAGATTTATTTATTTTTTGTCTCATGCTTCTGGAAAACCGACTTGTGAGAGCAACTTGTCAGATGATGTTAACCAACCTTTTGGTGCTCCCAAGTGATAACAGAGGCAACCTATTTAATACGGCATATTGAGATAGAAATTGCAACATGTTTAAATGTTGTAAGTATAACAAATAGAAATAGAAGGAATAAAAACAGGTATTCCTTCAGGTTAAACTTTTTTTTTTTAGCATAATCAAAATTCCTCAAATATCTCAAACTCTTCTTCCAGCCAGCCATAACTAAATGTCGAAGTCGTTTGCATCTGAAAGCCACGTCGCCAACTTGTCCCAACAGCGCGGCTCTGGGGTTGGTGACGTGTATCGATTCCTCCGTCAAAGACGCATGTTGTTTGAAACTGAGGTTAAAGACTGGGACAGCGAAGGGGGCACTGCAGATCAATATACAACACAGTCTGTCACCTGCTGATACACACACACACACAGCACCCTTACAGGTTCAGACACAGGTAACCAACACCTGACACACACACACACACACACAACCTCTGGAGCTTAACGCGGCTTGGTTTAACATTCCCGGTTCGTTCTTATTTTGAATAGGAAACGCTTCAACTCATTTCATTCAGACTGTCGGCACACTGTATAACCAGCTCATAAAAACATAAGATAGTGATCAATAGGAAGCTAAAAGGAAACATCTAGTGGTAAAGTGGTAGAATGCATATAATTAAATTTAGTCTAACTTTCAAAGCATGAATGCAATTAAATTCCTGCAATTAAAATCCTGCAAACGTTAATACGATCAAGTCACTGTGTTAAACTCCGTCAAAGATAGAGACAATAATACATTCTAACAATACATTTTATTTAAAAGCGCCTTTCAGAACACTCAAGGACCTTGTACAAATCTAACAGGGTGACTAGAGGAAATCATGATCAAATCAATACGCATTAAAAAGATACAATTAAAGGCAATTACAGTGAGTAGGCATTCTTGAACTGATGTGTCTTGAGTTTGGACTTGAAGTGGGAAAAAGTGTCAGTATTGCAATTGTCTAGAGGAAGAGAGTTCCCATTACACACATGTTTACACAATATGGAATACCAAAGGGTAATAGTTACCATTGTTGTTAATTAGATTATATCAGAACAGGGCTTGCTGACGTGTATGTAATGTTTGGTATGGCTGTAATTATTTAGACATGACGGGGCATCAGTTTATAGTTACTCATAACTGTTTAGAATCAAAGTGTAGCCGTAGAAAGTCATAAAACACAAAGTATATTCCAAGTCTGTCCTCTGTAAAGGCACTAACTAAATTATCCGTTAATGTGAAGCTGCTTTGGGTCAATGTATCAATAGCTATGTGTGTACCAGAAGAGCCGCAGGAATAAACAACAAGCCAAGCTATTATTTTTCTGACCTCAACATTAATGGTAAGAGCTAAAAAAAGATTTTATCAGATTAAATTAATGTGATATGTATATAGAGAGAAGATTGAACCTAAAGGCAGTTATATCCAAATAGCGTTTTCTAGAGAATTTTTTTTTTTTTTAATCAAACATTCCTTCCCCACATCCCTTCAACACATCGCTCAGCCGGATGCCGCTGCTTTCTTTACATCTGTCTAAAGGATTTAGTGTCTCTACACTCAAACGGCTCTGAGTAGATTTCGGCTCTGCAGTGGATCCACATGTGGTGGCAATCCGCTTTGATGTTGCCGTGATGCAGAACTAGGCGCTCTGTTGTATGACTGTGTTGCTTGATCCATAATCTGCAACAGGTGGAACTCCACGTGTGAATGGCCAACATGCAAAGCTGATTAAAACAAATGTTCTATCGCTGGAACATCTGTCTTTAGGGACACCTTTCCTGTCCGTTTCTTTCTCTGTTTCGAATTTCTCCTTTTGCATGACCTAAGATGTATTGATCCCAATGGACTAAAACCTTTCGGCAGCCAGGTGGTGTATTTTATTTGTTAGTGTCTGGTTTGCCTTTGAAAGTAAATGGCCAGAGGTGCAGTTCCTTCTCAACAGCTGTGCAATTACCATAAAATAAAACAGCAGGATACAAAAATTGGGTATTTCAAACGCAAGATTTCACCAAATAGGACATTTTTAAGATAATATTCCTTTATTGTCCCATTGATGGGGACGTTCTTGTGTGACAGTGGCAAAGGCACAGATAGATTTACACACAATTAATGGTAACGAAAAGAAAGAACAAGCCAGTCTAATCTAAGGTTAGTTTTTATCAAGCAGCTAAAACAAAATAAATAGTTTCAGTGTGGTGAACTTTCAGGTCCCACTGTATTATAGGGGTTCGTAAGATGGCCTGAGTAACTGTAAACTGACACAAGGATCTGAGTTTTAGGGGGTTTGTTGGCTTTGATAGACACCATGCTGGATGAGAAACTTGGAAAGATTCTGATTCCTTGTCAATTTTGTTTTACTCAAGAATAAAGCTCTGACAGAGGACATATCCTAGCTGTATATGCTTTATCTTTATTTTTGGGAGCCAGACTGTGACTCTTAAACTCAATCCGTCATGATAGATGGTAAACTAGCAATAAAATAGGTGCAAAGGCTAAAGAAGAAGTGAGGAGGATAACAATAGTGTTCAGAACCTCAATCCTGTCGGAATCTCTTTGTATTCCTTTTGATGGTTTTTCGTTTATTGATTTCTATACATGTTTTGCCACTCTTAAATACCATATTATGCTGCTGTCATCTGGATTGTGGGGAATGCCTGTGTAACAATCACTCAAATGTCTTGTAAATCCACGATTAAACAGTCTATAAATTATAAACAGAAGGGTGGAATCATGGTTAGTCATGATGGAGCTAACTGATTCGACTGGGTCCATTTTTCTGATTATTCTTGGCCGCTGTGGCAGACGATTTGGGCGATTCTTGCAGGTCCCGGACAGATATGTAGCTGGGACCAGAAAATAAATTTGTCCGTTTGAACCCGTCCTGGCTCTCTTCATGGTCCATTTCCATATGTTTTTATTTGCTAAATTATCTTGAAACCAAGATTGTCTGGAGTCGTAAGGATTACAATTAACAAACCTCTGGAAAAGACAAAACTAGTGAATTGAATATCAGAGAAACCCAAAAATAGGCATACTTTGAGTGCATTAGCTATACTCACCAATATTCTGTTCTCCAGAGTAACGCCTACTATGTTGGTTCAAAACAAAGTTTGTTTAAAACAAATTCAGAATCTATGATTCTTTGTTTTACTGTACGTGAATTCTTTGTTTTATGTAAAGTGAGTCTGATTTATTCAAGTCTTAGTCTGGGCAACTCAACAGAGCGTCTTGTGTCCTTTCAGCGTTTCTTGTGTGCCGTTGTCTCCTATAGAAAATTAATGTCTTGGATACGCTAACATATAATTTAATATCTGTTTTATAAACTATAAATCTACCATTTCTATATATGGCAGTCAAGTTTTGACAACCTTCAAACTATTTTGCTCAATAAGGAAAATACTATTCAGAATCAAGCTGAGAGACTAATTACTAAAACTTGCACTTACAAAGTTTGAAAACTCAAATGTCATGTATTGTAAGATTAATCAATCAGTCATCTTTATTCTAGACGCAAGGTTGGCCCATAGCAGAGTAAAATCAGAAAGATTAAAAACATACAAAAAGATAGCAGGTTCTGAAAAACAAGAAAAAAAACAGCACAATACTGTTAATTGAGTCACAAATAAATGTTGATTCCACAATCTCCAGGTAAATGTGACCGTACTCAGTGCAGGTTTTACTAAAACTGCAATTATGCCGTTGAATGACACAGCCTACCTGTACATAAGGTTTCTAAGCACAGCAGAACGTTTGGGTCCAGCAACATTTGCAAACACAACGCCAGCACTACTCCATCTAGCTAGTTCGTACGCTTTCTGCATGCTGCCTCTTTTGTGCTGTCACCACAAATGGGAGTACATGAGGCTTTAAACAGAGCTATTTTTGCAGAGGGAGAGAACATACCAAATTTTAATTCTAATAATTCTTCTTGGTATTATACTTTATGTCAAAGACATAGCCATATGAGAGCTAAATAAATACATAAAAATAAATATAGAAAGATTTTTTTTGATATAATATATCCACAAGAGTGAAATAGCTTTTTTTGTGTCCAAACGATACAGATGGAGCAAAACATGCTTGGACTCCCAATGGTTAAGCTTTCAGTTAGAAATGTTTCAGTATAAGAGGTGTTTAAATCTCCACGCAATATTTCATTGAGCTCCATTCATCAGATGTGTCTCAATACTGAGGTCTGCCACTATTATGTGGTCAGAAATGATCAGAATGGATTATGTGCAGTGCTGCGGTCCGTTGCTACAGTGGGATATCACACAAAGTCGTTTGTGTTTTTTTGTGATCGAGTTTGCTGACTTGCCATTAGCTCCGCCTTATAGTAACAAATGTAACACAAGTCGATCTGTCACACATCTTCATTACGTACAACTGTCAGAGATCATTTCTGCTTTTCATTTATTTATTTTTTTCTTAGACCACTTTTTGGAAGGCGCGCACATATACCTCGCTGTCCCTGTGATGTTAAGATCAAATGGATGCTGCGACTCAACAAATCTTGGGATCGCTAATTCATCCCTCCAGAAACCCCGGGGCTGTGTTCGCTTTTTAGCGCCCCGTTCGTATGAGCATGAGTCAAAATCTCTAAAGCTGACACAAAGAGAAGCAGATAAGAGCAAACTCAAACGGAAAACATGGCACAGATATTGCATTTTTTTTTTTTATTCAAAACAATTCTTTGTCTTTTAAACCTTCACTTGCCCTTCTGTCTCTCAGCCCCCCCCCGCTCCAGGGAGTTGTTTGGTCAGACAGAAGGTGATTTAGCAAAGGACTGAATGAATTATTGATCTGGTGGCTTAGATATGTAGCAGACTGAAAGCACCCAAACATGTCTGGCTACATTCGGTGCTCCTGGAGCGTGCCGTTTTTATTTTTCTTAATTTCTAAGATCTGCGTTTATCACCATCAGACTGGACTCCCAGGTATATTTGTATCTGAATGTGTTTTTTTTTTCTCTCCCGAAAACTGGGCAGTCATTTTCCCTAAACATTTAGGATCAAGTGCCAGTAAACGCTCTCGTTATATGTAGTTTTATTTTGTATTCTGTAGGAGAGAGTACACAGCCCATATTTGTAGCACAGTACGTAAAAAGGAAGCAGTTGAGAAAAATGCCCATTTTCCCTCTGTAATTAGAGGGCAGAATGTGCTGTGGCGCAGTAAGGACTACTGTAAGCTGAGAAGCTCATCCAGATCAGTTTTTGGGTATTTCTGTTTGTTGCTAACAGATAGTTTCCACCTCCCTAATCCCTCTCGGTACCACCTGAAGTGTGGTACGGTGTAAGCACGCTGCGCTTGTCTCGCTGATAATGATCCCGCTCCATCTCTTTTTTGGATTCATTATGTGGCTGCAGCCTAAGGATGCCCTGCTCAAGTCGCACTGGGAACTGCTTTTGCTGCAGCGATCCCACGGAAAGGTTCGATCTTTTATCTGCTTAACTGATTCATTTTTAGAAAGCCGTAATTCTCAACCCCTCTCTCCAGTTGTCAGGCGAGTACCCTCACAGTAAAAGACTGCACTTTAATAGCGTTCTAATTGTACAATTCATTAGGAGTCCCTCTGTGGTGCAACGGGCGAAGTCTCCATATTTTAATACAGGGAGGCTGGAGGTGCCCAGAAAGGGCATCTGGCATAAAGACTATTGGTCCGTGTGCAAGCTGTAACCACTTGCGGTGGCGACCCCCGGAAAAAGGAAGCCGCTGAAAGGACTCGCATGTCTTTCATCGTGGCTTTTTTTTTTTACCCATCTTCTCTGAACCGTACATCTTAAAATTTAAATTTTCCATTGATAAAAATATATACCAATGTTGGCGTTCAATTTTCAAAATACAGTTCTTTTATCTGTAACCTATAATAAATCGATACACATTTATGTTAATCTTTTGCTTTATTTCTGTATTTTTTTTGTGTATTTTCCAGAACCAAATGGTTAAACAGCAACAAACTGGATTTGTGAGCGCAAGTTTGACTTTAACAGGGAATTTCTCTGATCCACGCAGGTTTAAAATGATGTCTACAGGATCAGTTATATAAATGTATACACCACACTGAATGTTTAGGTAAAAAGTCCCGTAGGAAATCCAACAAAAGCCGCGCCCTAAGTGTTCCCATGAGCAAGCCTCTGCCATTAATCTGGTTGGACTTTTGTCGAATCTGCTCATCAGAATTCGAGGAGTTCTTTTAAACTGTTTAACCTGATGAGTGTCTGACTTTTAAGCATTTTTTTCATATCAAAGTTATGGTCACGGCTTATGATGGTGCTATTTCAGAATCATAATGTTAGCCCGAATCATCCATTTCAGAACAATTTTGAGTTGTTTGTGGTCGTTGACCCGTTGGTACACCTCGTCTGGGTCAGGTCTGACCCAAACCGTCACCTTGAGATGATGGAAATTTGTAAAGATGTTCAGGGAGCGCCTAGAAACCAGTATGTTTCCACTCGTTTGAACAAGTGGAAACATACTGCAACACCTGTATCGATGTCCACAGTGAAGGCAGTTTGACATCACCACACTACTCCAGGATAGAGTGGCGACAGCAAAACAACATTCTGTGATTTATTTACAAAATGTACAGAAAATAATGGAGGAAACGAAAAGTGATTAAAGAAAATCTACACCAGAACGAACAGACGGAGAAATCCAGCGGCAGGGAGGTGATCGCAGATGGAATTATGTTCAAGTAGAGTTTATCGTTGTGTTGTAGGTCTAATGTCTACAACACAACACCTCTGACCTCTGGTGCTCTCCCAAAATCCTTTATCATCAGCCACCACGACCTCTGATATTTAGATATTTGGCCACATTGGTAAAAAGTGTATTTGGGGCAGTCAAGGTGAAGCTTACAGGCTGAACCAACCTTCATGTTGGCATTATGCTGTGGGGCTATTGGGTTTTTAGTGGTTCTAGTGCATTGTACAAAGGGGATGGAAGACTGACGAACAAGTGTCGCCTTAATTCAACAATCAGGAGTTCCACCCCAACAAATCTTACATATTTGAGCTGCAGATGGAAGATTAACCCAACAAACAAGGAAATGTTCGGCTAAAGGCAAGATGTCGGTCAGAGTTCGGCCAGATTGATCTGAAACCTTTAATTAGTCTGAGACCGACCCACACTAGAACCCACCCACTTTAATCATTCATGTTATACAGAACCCAAGAGGAGAATTGATGAGATCCTCCGTGCATCTTTAGTAGGGAAGAGCTTGCGATTTTTTTGTTGTTTTTTTCCCCCTCCTGTCAGACAGAAGGTATGATTGGCCCGAATCGTAGTTTAATGCTTCCTCGCTCAGACACATCCGGACACACACGCATCCTAATGAAGCCCAGCGAGAGCTGCTATTGAATAGCGGCGGTAATGACCCTGTCTGGCCTGAAGATTATGGTGTTTGTGTTCAAGTGAGCTTGTTTCAGGTTGCTTATCCACTCAGCGCAGCGCTCGCTGCTCACATTTTCATCTCGCTGTGATGCGTCGCCCTCTCATCTGTTCCCCCAGACTGTCTGATTGCATTCTCTTCTTGTTTTTTAGCAAGAGTCGGATCAGATACGGGTGCACCAAAGTGGAAAAACACATAAAACTGTCATGATTCTCCAAATCCAGATCGGGCATTTCCTTTTTATGGTGTCAACAAAGTTGGAAAAAGTAAAGCTTCTATTTAGTAGTGTAGTGTATTTGGACGTTTTCAAACGCAAGCATTTGGAAAAGGTGAATTTAAATGAATTGGCAGCAGTTTAGGATGAAGTCTGGACCTTTACCGATTACTATATCTTCTGTTTTTACTTTGCATTGCAGTGAATGTGCATCCTTTGACCAGCTATTGCTGTTGCATTTCAATAATAAACGGCCAACGGTTTGACAAAATCCCACTTGATTCTTCCTTTTGGAGAAGGCTTTCCATTTTCTGCAGAGTTGCAGATGATTGCGTTATCCTCACAATGGATTCAGTCTGGTTCCTTCGCAAGCCTCGGCTCCCCTTGGTAAACAGCTAAATGTCTCGTTTTACCGCTCTGATTCTCCTCTTGACCTGGTTCTCCGTGTGACTAATTTCATGTCAGCGAGGAACATGATGACATAAGGATGTAACCGATTCCATGTCTACGCGCCGCATCTCGCCATCTCCAGTTGTAATCTGGCTATTGTCCTATTAATCAGCAGCCATTTGACAAGACAGAATGCAAATGAATGCTAATTGTGGCACTCGGCGCTCCCAGGCCTGTTTGTGACTTAAAAGACAAGCTCGTGCACCAATTTGCAGAGATTTTCCTTAAGAACATCTCGGTATATTGAGTTTTAATTTCTTACATTCCACTCTCCTTTCCATTTGTAAGCATTATCCTTGACCTCTGTTGTAATGCTCATTTCAGTGCTCCAGTACTATTGTTGCTTTTTTAAAAGAGTGCTTTGTGCCTTCTCGGGGAGTGTAGAGGGTAAACAGAGCAGATGTGTTGGAAACACCAGGAAATTAGTTGTTGTTTAGCTCCCCACAGCAGCACAGTCAGCAGTTTGAACTCCATCAGAGGTTGTGACACGCAGCCCATTGAGGCCGACTCCCATTAGATCCGAACAGCCAGACGTGCATGTTTTGCAGTCGCGGGTGCATTATAACATTTGGCAAAAAAAAAAAAGATAAAGTTTCTGTAAGAAGGAGGTTTTCTTTCAAAAAACGTGTCATTTTGAACAACAGACGTCTCGGCTTTGATATATTTTCAGTCAGATTTAATGCCTTAATAGTGTTAGCATCTTTGCATCTATTCTGCTAGGGATACACTAACGAGAGATTGGCTTGCTGATGTTGAATTTGAGAATTATAAAGAACAGAATAGCTCCTTCTTTTCAGAATAAATTGATATTTAATACTTCACTATACATTTTTCATGGTACAATAATGCCCTTTTATAATAGAGCCCAGGTCATTAAAGCATCTACATACCTTAATGTGAGGTTAAATAGTGGTATTACTGGGTCATTGCAGCAATATTCCATATGCTGTTTGGTCAGTTCTGCAGCAGAGGAAAAAAAATTTTTTAAATCCAGAACATTCCATGACAGACAGATTTAAACTTTTTAAAATAGTAAAACATTGCAACTCTGCAGTAGAAGGTTTGGTCGTCTCTTATCTGTTGACTCCTAACTCTCCTTTGTGACTTCCTGGAGAAACAGCAGACGTGTGTCAGTAACGTGGCTATTTTTCTTCTATTTTTAATCATCTATATTCTCTATGTGTTAGTGTTTGAAGGTCCCACAGTATATGCTTGTCAGCTTCGTCTGAGTTGTGGCACTTGATTAATGAGCATTAGAATTTCGATCCGGCCGTCCGCAATCACATTTGGCTTCCTCGCAGGGGGCCGCTGTTATTGCGCAAGACCGTGCTTTTTTATTGTAGAAATTAACACACATTTACTTGTGAATCAGAGACTTTATAATGTAATTAACATTTTATTTTGTTCTTTTTTGATAAAGTTTTCTGGCTTTACTTAGAACTTGCACAACAAAAAAGCCTTGATTAGGGGACAAAAGTGACGCACGGCATCAATTCAAGACTTTCAACGGCAGTGTATGGTGCTAATTACGTCTTGTTTTCTTTTATGTCTTTGTAAAAAAAAAAAAAAAAAAAGAAACGGTCTTCCTTTTTTCGTCTGCACAAACCACAGTGAAGCTGCAGCACAGAAGATTGGGCCGTCTCTAATTACAAGTATGTGGATTATTCCTTTCTGAAATTCATTTTCCTGTTAAGTGTTGCAGCTGATGGTAGTAAATCAGAGCACAATGAGTGAGCGGCGAATCAAACAAATCGCCTGTTGACCGGCCCCAGCTTACTGAATCCAGTCCCGTTGCTGAAATGGCAGGGCCTTTGTAAGGCAGAGCTGCTATTCAGGATGCAAACAACGCAGAGAGGGGGGAAAATATGCTGTGTGTGCTCATTAATTGATGTGTATTTATTTAAATTAGTTTATTTCCCAGAACACACTAACGTTAAACAGTATGGCTACGGTCCAGTTTCCTTCCAACGTTGCAGAAGTTCCTAAATTGTTCTGTTTTATCCAAGGCCAAACATACTTTGCAGAGTGGCACAAAATCAGGAATTCAGCTATGTCAGTTATACTAAATACCTTATAGTTGTTGATGTTTTTTTTTTTTTTTTTTATCTCCGGACTCACTGATTGGTGTTAGGACAAGTGCTCCTAGCTGCCAGAAACTGACCTATTGCTCCTGTCCCTAAGGTGAAAGCTGACTGTTGATTTATTTTCCTTTACATGAATATCATTCCTTTTGATTCCCATTTGGGCGAGTTCATTCTTTCACTTTGAAATCGCTTTGGAAAATCCCATCTGCTATGCTCGTATAAATATCAGAGGTGCTTAAATATAGTAATGAACAGCTCTGCTGACTTCTGCTTCAAGCTGATGAATGTTAATCAGACAGAAGAATCAGGATGTGAAGCATTGACCGAAGACGCTTAGTATGCAGCAAACCGGATTTGCTCGGCTGACACAATGAGCTTTTGTGGTGTAACTAAAACTATATTCCCTTGTTACATTTGTATTGTTTATCTATTGCCATGGTTGGGACGGCCCAACCTCTCGTCACCCCGGGAATATTGACATTTGGACACAGAAGAATTGTCAAGTCTTTGGCAAACGGCAGATTTGCATTCATCCATAGGAAACGGCACCCTTCAGGGAAGGCTCGGGGACAGTCCAGTTTAGAAGTGGATGTAAATAGCTGCGATAAGACACTATTTGTATGTAAATGTAGCAGGCACAGAAATTTAAAGCAGTTTCCAAACAGTTGAAGTTGAAGCAGGATGCGGTCCAGAGGAAAAAAACTGCAGAATGTGAAGTAAGTGTTGCCCATTAATAAATATTTATTTAAATGTAAATCTTAAAAAAAAAATAATGCATCTGAATAGAAATGTTTCCGAAAGCAGACAGCATACAACTGACATTTTTAAATGAATGTCCTGTTTTTCGTTGCAACCGTGCCTTTGATTTGCCAGTTTATTGCCAGTTTATTGCTCTTGTCCTGTTGTTGAGGCAACATCTGCCAGTCCTTCTAGGCCAGAGCTATCCAAACATTTTGTCACGTTAGCCAAAATCAGCAAAGCAATAAAGTGTGGTTATTGAAAAACAAAAGGCACATAATATTCTAAGAAAATCTTAATTTGTTGGTTTTGCCCAAATTAAAACTAGAACGCCTCAATCTGCATCAACAGCCTATACTTGTGTGGGCAAATTTGTATCACTGAGTAACTGGGGTCACAAAGTCAGACCACACCTGATTATAGGCAGTATGGTTATAGGAAGGCAGTAATAACACAATTTATGGTTGTTGGGTTGTCGTCAATCCAGAATGGATAGAGAACACACCTTTCTGCAAATCCTAATAGAAGCTGTTTGTCCTTTCATCAATTGGAAAAAAAAAATCTAAAAAGATTTTAATAAAAATAAAAGCACCTCTAAATTATCACCATCCTGTCAAACTGGTGGGTGTTGTATTCAGAGACTCAATAGTAAGTGAATATATAGATTTTTTGGAAATGAATGAATGCTCAATATAAATTGTAGCAGATTGAATAAATAAGTAATACTGACGTGCATGAGTAAAGCATAAATCAACAGTTAAACACACAAATAAATAAATGATATCAAAAAAATAAATCCAGATATCGTGTCTTAGTTTGTAACTGAAATTAGGAAGCGATATTTCTGGATCCAATAAGTCAGTATGTTTAGAGCTTGTGTAGAGTTGATCTTTTCCTTCCTCACTGCACAAAGAACCAGCCTTGCTTAAAAATCTCCAAAGCTCCAGCATTCCCCATCCCAAAGCTATTAGTAAAATGCAATCAAAGACAGAAAAATATTGCTATGTGTCACCCTAAAGAAGGAAAAATCATAAAAAAAGTTTTACTAAAGTAACCACCACCACCATAAGTCAACCTGGCGTTTTACGTTTAGAAATGTTCTGTTAGACCGTTCTTTGTCTGCGGATGTTTGTCTTCGCTGCTGCTCATCTGCCTGAGAGGCAGATTGAACCTGGAATAGATAGAAAGCAGTGAAAAATCTATGAAGGCTGTAGATATCTACATATGAAAGCAGCCTGATTGCACACAGAAACACGAGGAAACACATACCATCCATCATAGATTTAAGATTTGGAGGGTTGACTTACTCTTTACCTTAGCTCTGCAGAATTTGATTTGCAGTCCTTGTTTTTGGGTAGCTGCATGTTGGTATAAATCATGCATTTTTTTTCTTTCCCCTTTTCATATCTCCAGGAAGTTAATGGACTTTACATTACATTGATTTGTACTAAGGGGTTAGATATCCTCAAGCGTCTGGCTAATGGGCCTTTCTAGAGATCTCGATTGGAATGGTAAATGGAATACTTGAGTGCAAAAGAGGTGTCAGTGTTGGCCTTTGATTTTGAATTTGTCTCAATGTTTTTCCTCCATTCGTCTGTGTCTAGAGGAGATTTGAATCAGCAACATTTTTTTGCTCCCAAGCAGATTTTGAATAATGTGCACCATTTAGGGGGGTGAACTGATCGGAAATCTGATGCTTCTCTGTCTTATTAAATGCCTTCCGAGAAATATTTCTCTCCAAGAGGTAAGATTATCAGCGAACTGAACGTGAACGTGAACGCCTTTCTGTTTTGCTGTCCGTAAGTGCATCTTGACTCCTTCCTGCATGATTGTGATTACTGTCTGCTTTTTTTGTGTTCACTGCAGTAGACCTTTGTTTTGTTTTGTGAACCATCCTTTGATCATGTGACATGGTGGTACTGTAGCCTTTATCATTTAAACCCCACATGTGTGCATTTTTGTGAAACACACTTTTATCCTGCTTTGATGACGCAATGTGGGTTTGTTTTAAGCAAAGCTGCAGAGACGCAAGTTTCCAGTTCTTTAATGAGCTCAGACAATAAAGAGTAGCCTAAATTAGTTTAAATGAAATACATATGTATATGCCAGTTATTACTCTTTCTGGGAAGGCCTGAGAATTATGGAAAAGGAAGTAATAGCATGTAAGTGTTTTCAGGTCTGGCAACATGTTTTAAACAATCCATCCGTTAGGATTTCTAGGCTTGGCTAAGTCCATCCATCCATCCATCCATCCATCCATCCGTCCGTCCGTCCATCCAACCACCCATCCATCCATCCATCCACCCACCCATCCATCCATCCATTCACCCACCCATCCATCCATCCATTCACCCTCCCATCCATCCATCCATCCACCCACCCACCCACCCATCCATCCATCCATTCACCCTCCCATCCATCCATCCATCCATCCATTCACCCTCCCATCCATCCATCCATCCAGCCAGGCAGCCAGCCAGGCACCCTCCCATCCATCCATTCACCCTCCCATCCATCCATCCATCCATTCACCCTCCCATCATCCATCCATCCATCCATCCATTCATCCATCCATCCATCCATCCATCCATCCATCTTATCCACCCACCCATCCATCCATCCATACATACATCTATCCATCCATCCATACATCTATCCATCCACCCATCCATCCATCCATCTACCCACCCACCCATCCATACATCTATCCATCCATCCATCCATACATCTATCCATCCATACATACATCCATCCATCCATCCATCCATCCATCTTATCCACCCACCCATCCATCCATCCATCCATACATACATCTATCCATCCATCCATACATAAATCTATCCATCCATCCATCCATACATCTATCCATCCATACATCCATCCATCCATCCATCCATCCATCCATCTTATCCACCCACCCATCCATCCATCCATACATACATCTATCCATCCATCCATACATACATCTATCCATCCACCCATCCATCCATACATCTATCCATCCATCCATCCATACATCTATCCATCCATACATACATACATCTATCGATCCATCTATACGTTAAATTTGGGCCATGTGGAGGGCTGTGGATGCTGAAATGACATAATTTGGCGGTGCGACGCCGTCTGGGCATCCTAGATGTGTCAAGCACACATCAAGCTTTACTCTGAGTTGCTCCATCTGTCCATATATCCAGCATTCACCCTTTCATCAATCCACTTAGCGCAGTGGTTTTAGCGGATTCTGCATTTAAAAGCTGAGCCCTGTATAGAACCTTGGTGTTTCCGATTTATAAATTAGCAAAAAAGAAAATAGGAAAACTTGTCTAGAAAAATAGGACTTTTTACCTAAAAAAAAATGCGTAAGAACCCTGAAGGGAATCCTAAGAATATAATGATAATAATTTAAGATTTTTTTTATATATTGTGGCAGCATACTTTAAGTATTTTTAGTGTTGTGGCATGGAATTAGCTCCTCATCATTTCAGTTAGAATCTCATCTTTCTTATTTTACTGTTTGAAGTGTTTGCAGCTTTGCAGCATCTGCTTTTCATTAAGCACATTGTCTTGTTCCAGTTTAGGTTATGTCTACCTTCTTAACTCTCTCTCTCTGTTCTTTTGTTCTTTGCGTTTGCACAGTTGATCAGAGTTTGTTTGAGAACTCCATTGCCCAGAAGCAGAGCCCTCAGACCTCCAGAGCAGGCCAACACTCCACCCGACGCTCGTCAGCCTCGGCTAATTCACACTCTGGCTCCACCTTCACCGACTCTCCATCCTCTGGAGGACAGCAACGGCTGAAAAACCTCGGCAAGGCGGTCGGGGCAAAGGTCAGTGCATCGTAAGCTGATTTGTAGCAATAACCTCTGCGGGTACTCTAAAATACCCACGTAACTTATTCTTCCTTCAAATCTGAATTTATCCTTTGTCCCTCAGGTCAACGACCTGCTGAGAAGAAAGGAGCCCAGTCACCTTGGGGACATCGGGGTCACTGAGGTCAATAAGAACGTCGGTGCTGTTTGGAGCTGCATGGACCAGCTTGGCCACAATTCTGCCAGCAGGTGTGCAAATATTCTCACACAACCACAATTCCATCATTTAGATGTATCCGATTTGAATCTTTTCTCGTTTTAATCACACCCAAAGTTTCAGTTCAGATATTTATTTTTAAGATACATTTTTAAACAGTCAAATTAATTATATTAACTTGATCAAGTTCAACAACACAAATCTGCCACACGAGGTCCCTCAGGGTTCTCTTTTTGGGGCAAATCTTCTTGTCTTATATGATGATCTCTCTTTGACAACGTAATATAAATTTAGCAAAATCCTGTAACACACATGTCAGTAAGCCTCAATTTAAAGGTCCCCGAGTTATTTAAAAGTTAACTTCAAATACGTTTTGTATTTACAAATCAGGCCGCAAAATGCTCCATTTCTCTCCTTCGAGTCGTGGGTTAGTTTTCACTTTGGGATTCTAAAAATCATAAAGGACTAGGTCATTTTGTGCTGTGTTAACGCTGTATTATAATACCAAGGCATACCCATGTAACACTGTGTGATGCAAGGTTTAGCAGAGGTGCAGCTGTATGGTTACTTGCAGCGGCTGAGCTGCATCACAAACGTCCAGCAGAGGTTTCAGTCCAACAATGAATCAAAAGTAAGCCCCCGACGTTGTTACTCATATTATCAGATTCGGACGCCGAAAAGTGGAGGAATATAGAAAGTAGACAGCTGTGAAAACTACTTATTGTGAGGAATAAAAGGGGACAAGGTTCTGACTGATCGTGTGAGAAACTTTTGGTTAGTGATTTTAGTGCTTCTGTTTAAATCTAGTAAAAAAATACGCATTTATGCTGTTTTGTTCACTTCTTTTTAAAAAAAGCTGTGGGCGGGGCCACTGAAACGATGAATAAAAAGGGGACTGGTCAGAAGACGTGCTTTCATAAATCTCCCGAGGAACTTGTGCTCCTGTCATTTCTGGGCCCAGATCTCTTCCAGTGATTTTGATAAACGAGGCCCGGTGAGCGTAAACAAAACTGCCGGTCCCTGCTTTGTTTGCTGTCGGTTATTTGCTAAATTAGCTGTCCATTTGTCCCTTTGTCGGTTCATATACCCATTTGGTGCCCACGCATTTCCATTTCATCCCTTCCGACTCCAATTTCGCATCTGCCAGCAAATTTAACCCTTGCTGCATCAGTTTATTCTTGCTTTCGTTAAGGATTTTCATGAATTACTGAGATAAATTGGGATAGAAACAATCAGATATCAAATAAGATGTATTCATTTCGGTGTTATCGTCTTTAAAGGTTGTATTATACTCATTTCTAATTTATTTTGGTTATTATTGCCATTTAGAGCCGTTGACCCTAATGTGAAAACAGCAGATATAACCCTTGTCATAAAACGCAGGGTGTGTATTATTCTACCAGGTTTGCAGCAGGGCAGTTTGTAGGCGACGCCTGGAGACAATGGAGAGGAACCACTCCCTCAGCCCAGGAAGAAACCCGTAACGGAACCGGAGCCAGGCTCAGGATGAGCAGCCATGTGCTGCGGCCAGATGGAGGCTGAGAGGACAGAAATGAATCACGGGGGGGGAAAAGGCAGAAGCGTAGAGAACGGAGTGCTCTCTGTGGAAAGCGAACGATAACGGCTGCAAAAACTGTAAAGAACGTTTACGTGGACAGCGGCAGGAGAAAGTGTTCTTGTGTAACTCTGTGTTATTTAGATGCTCACATGTCTGAGCCTTCAAATCTCCTCTGGGTTTTTTTTTTCTTTGACAGTCAAAGGTGCTTGACTTCTTTATGTTGATTCATTTCCAAGGATTTTTCTGAATCTGCTCGACTTTATGAACAGCAGCACTAAAGGTTGCCTTTCTAAGCTGACTTTAGCGGCGTTACTTTAGATGTTCTGGACCAGGAGCCGTCAGACTGTCGTTCCGGAACTGGAAGTGGGCCGTTTCTGTTGTTCCCGCTCCTCCGCCATCCAGCAAGCTGTCATTTGCAGGCAGAAGGTGGTTTAAAGTGTGAGTCACAGTGCAGGATTTGGGTCTTCAGTCAGCTTCACTGAAGCAGCAGGAAAGCTTTTAAATGGTCGTAAGTCGGGGTAAACGGACAGAATGCTGGTTTTATCTGAACATGATGTTGGAATTTGGTCAATTCTGACATGTTTTAGCGATGATGTCAAAGGTTTTCTGACCTATAAAGAAAACACAAGATTAAGCCCAGGGATTCTTCTTATTTTAAAGCATTAGTTCAACCTACCTATAACAGTTTGATCTTTTACATTTGCTCCTGAGATCAACAACGCCTCGCCCTTCCTCTCCTGGTCTTTCAATCTAACGCCGCCCCCCCCCCTCCCTTCCTTTCTAGCCACACGTTCGACGCCTTCCCTCGCCTCGACCCGCCTCCGCCAACGGGAAAGAAACGCGTCCCCCGAGCTCTGAAGACGACCCAGGACATGATGATCTCCTCTGACCCCGTGGTTTCCTCGCCGGAGCCGGCAGCCTCTCCCTCCTTCCTCCCCTCCCCTGAAAAAGCCTCTCCGGGCCCCAGCGAGGCGGGGAGGAGCGAGGAAGCAGACAGGGAGGAGCCCGAGGAGAGGTCAACAGAAGTCCCAGTCGCGCCCAGTCCGGCGGAGAACAAAGCCGATTCGGAGACGGAGGGGACCGTGTCCGCGGCTGATGGAGTCGTGGGTGGGGAGGAGGAAAAGGGGAGCCCAGGAGGAGCGGAGGAGGAACCCGGGCACCAGCTTCAGCTGTCCGTGCCAGACCTCATCAACAAAGATCCTCCCGCAGATTTCCGAGCCAAACCCTGCGACGTCTGGCAGAGGGCGTCCTCGCCGGACTCCCGGATCGCCTCCTCGCCTATCTCGGGCAAGGCGCCCTGCCGCATCAGCCTGGGAGAGGAGGTCCTGCTAGGAAACGGCGCCCCCTGCAGTAAAGACTCAGGAGGGAGCGCTGAGGACGGCGAGCCTCATCCGGACCTGCTGTCCTTCGAGTAACGCAAAGTTTTTAACGAATCAAATACTTCACCGCCACCTTTAAATTTATCGCCCACCCTGCTGTACTTTAGAAAAAAAAGGGAATAGACTATTTTACCTTTGTAACTTTATATCAGCTTTTTTAGACAGTTTTATTGCTGGTTTGAGGTCAGTCATGAAGCATATATTTAATGCATAGAAGAAGGAAACTGCCAGCCACTTCGCCAATATATCTGGCACACGATGCAGAATTAGCAAACAGAAAAAAACAAGGGCCTTTATTTTAGTTCAGTTGAAGTTTTAACAAAAATAATCAAACTTTTAAAAAAAAAAAAAAACAATCCATATTCACTTTGTATTTTTCTACCTTTGGCTGTTAAGAGTTTTAAACGTTTCCTGTCTGCTTTAATAATGTATTGACAACCAGATTATGTATTAATGAATGTATTTACTGCAGTGGCGTTGCATTTAAATGGGTCAAAAATTTACAGAAAAGAACAAAATTTTAAAATCCTTGTAAGTTTTGCTGGTAAATTTTTGATGCATTTAAATGTTTTGTTTTTTTGTATGTATGTTGTTAAGCTGCTGCATTGAAGCCAGTTATAAACTGCAAAATATCATTTTACATTCTGTAATTTTAAGCTAAGGGGCGAGGTTCCTTTTCTTTTTCTTTTTTTTTCTTGTCAGCGCAGTTTTTTTTTTTTTTTTTTACCAGTCTTGAAAACATGCTATGAAAAAACCAAACAGTAAGTAAGAGTTGCAGGCCGAACGAAGGTGTTTCAGACGGAACAGTTTGGGTGAAAAGATCAGCGTCCCTGCAGGATTGCAACCTTCATCCATGATTTAAAAAAATAATTATAATAATTTCCTTTAAATCCAGTTCCTTTATCTTCACTTCAGGATCATTTGATCTCTCCACAAAAAGTCTTTTGTATCTGTTCTCAGCTGAAATTGGCTTTTTTAAAGAATCGATCAGAAATCGATAAGTAACACAAATTGCGTATTTTCAAAACTTGCGCAAATGACATAAACATATTTTTAGCTCTTAACGCAGGGCTGTCCAAATTAAAATCTCCTTAGAATGGTAAATGTTAGGTACAACAAAAAGTAGCTATCTTTTATTAGCAAGGTATTTTTTTTTGTTGTTGTTGTTTGTTTTCCACTGAGTGCTTAATTGAATAGCAGATTTGGGCACATCCATGCTGAATAAAAAGCATTTTTGAGAGAAAAACCATTATCCACTCCCCAGTCCTATTGATGAGAATACAGTACAAGGTAAAACAAATATGTGGAGTTACACAGTGACAGCTATAATATGCTGCTAAACTGAAACTAAAAGCCAAGCACAGAGCATCTTCAAGTAATTACCAGTCTGTGCAGCTCTAATGTGCAAATACAGGCTCTTTATGTTAGCTGGAGCCACTAAGCATCTGTTTAACCTATAAATTTACTGCTTTCTTCCTTGTGCACTCAACATTAATTTGCCTTTAATCCAAAGCTGATCCGTCTGCTGTGCCTCTATGCAGAAATGAATGAATGAATGGATGAAGGTAGTATTCCTGCTCCGACCTGAAATGTGCGTGACGTCACGTTTGCCCTTAGTCACCACCACGGTGAGTCGGGACTGAAAGACGTCCCGGTGGCTTTTTTTTATTTATTATTTTATATATTTTAGAAAAGTGACGAGGGGTTTGCGAGTTAAAGAGAGGGCAAGGTAATGAGCTGTCAACAGGAAGAGATGAAACAGGTGTATTTTTATTCAGGCGGATCCTGAAGTGACAGACCAAAGATGGAAATTAACTGCTAAGTCAGACAGGTTGTTTTATCACCTTTTTTTTTTTTTACCTGTCAGAGAAGGAATAAGAAGCAATAATACGGAGGACTTTTTTTGTTTTTGTTTGTTTGTTTGAAAAGATGAAAACCAAAGTCGGAACTTTTCGACCATTATACGTAGATGGAGCGCGTGATTTCTCTCCTCAATAGACAGATGCTGACTCAGGTGTCTCCAACATGTCAGCTGGCACTGAAAGATAAATTATTAAGGCCTTAATGCACACCTGTGTGTCAAAGCAGGAAGACTGGCGTCTGAGTGCCATGGTTGCTTTTATACAAATCGAGCATTATGAAGGAAGAAACCTATAACTTCTAACCCTGCTGTGTGTGTGTGTGTGTTTAACACCCAGCGTAGCTTTCGGCAAAGAATTAAAGTGAATGTCACAAATTTCCCAGAAGCTGAGACCAAAAGCGGCGGCAGCTGAGAATGAGAGGAATGTGTAGCTGGTCTTTATGAGGGGAAAAAAAGGATGCTTTGTCTCGTTTCTTTTCTTTTTTTTTTTTCTCTCTGAACGTGTCTGAGGCACTGAGCTGTAACCGAGCTGCTAAGGCCTCCTCTGTGGATCTGAACCATGTTCCATTTTTGTCAGGGAAATTACACAGAAAAATGCACAGAGCTGCAGACGTTTGAGTAGAAAGCACTCCAAATATTTTTTTTTTAAAAATGGTCAAACAACTCACCTTATAGACATTACCTTAAAAAAACCACACAAAAAAACAAGCTTTAAAGGTTTGGGGAAATGAGCCGGTGAAATATGCAAACGCGGCGTCGACTGCTTCCTGTATATAAAAATGTATTACATGTCGTAAGTCTTAACCTTAGGCGCTTTTTATGTTGCAAAATAAGACAGACTTTCTTGTAACATTTTAAAGTGACTTTGATCTGTAGTTCCCAGGCTTTGTGAAGGTTTTTCAAAAAAAAAGAAAAAAGTATTTGAACTTGTGTTTCTTCATGGTCCACTTTAGCAACATCGCCCTGACCAGTGAATCATTCAGGCATAAAAAAGCTCTGAATTATCTTCTGGTTCTCAGTGTTTAGTTCACAGGGCTGTTCGTTACCAGAAGCCAGGCATAAATACATAATGTTATCCTCTTTATTTAGTTAAATTTAAGAATCTTTGATCCGCTTCTGTCAAAATGGGCCTTACAGTTTTTTGGGGGTTTTTTTTAATCATCTTGTAATGTCCTCAACTTCTCCCTCTGTTGCTTGCCATTCTACGTGACGGCAACAACGCAGATGTCTTCGATTAAAGGCGGTTATGGATGCTATTGAGTTTAACGCTCGCTGGAGGTCTTCACAATTAAATCCCATCATTATCTCCACCTCACAGTCAGTCTGTCGGTTTAATCATAGCTGTCCTAGCTATGTTAAAAACCTCTTTGTAGCCGACCAATTAGAACTGGTTTGCATCAGTAGCTCCATCCTGAAGGTTTAGGGAAGTAGCAGAAGTCCGACAGGGTTTCTGTGCAGCACTGAAAAGTATGCAATTTGGTATTAGCACTTTCCATGACTGGATAAGTATGAAATAATTTAACTGAGTATGGAAACACGTGTGCTTTAAGACTCTGTGTTCCCTATCGCGGTATATGAACATCAGACTTTCTTAAGAAAAGAAACCGTTCAAGGTGGTGTTTGAATTGTTTCAGACTGTTTCACTCTTTCAAGGCCATAAGTTGACTATCTCATTATTTTGATAAGCAAAAGCATTTTTTTAAATAACAGTAAGTGTCATGAAAAACTGAATAGTTTTCATCTGAGATAATCTACAGAAATAATGCATCTGTCTATGATGTTTTTATTCTACCTTATCCTTTTCTCCACATAAAAAGATGGAACTATAACCTCAAGCTAAAGCTTGAAATAACGACATAATTAAACCATTGTGACAACAAAACTTACTGAGATCTTGTCATGGTGGTAGGAATGGCTTAATGTTATGACAAAACCAGCTCTATGGAGCAAAAGCGAGCTTAATGTCTATTTAGGACTTTGACATTTCAAGATAATGGTAGTAAAAAACATAATTTCATAAAGAAAGAAATGCAAGCTATTTCGACTTGGGAGTTGTTGACTGACAGCCAAGCAACCAAAGCACATTCACAGTTTAATAACTTTCTCAAACTTTCGTGGAATTCACAGTTATTGTGCAAATCTGCATCTTTTAATGCTTACAACACCTTGATACAAGACCTCAAACACACACAATGCCCCACCGTGTAAAATTTATAAGATATTTGAAAAGTTGATTTTGGAAAAGCCTGGAGTTTTGAAATTGAAATTGTGTACCATTTCATCACCAGTGCCAATCTGGGTGGTACATTCCCACCTATGTAATGTGCTTTTTTTTTTACCCTGGTAGAAGCAGTGGACACCTGGGGAGGGACCTTAAGGTGCCAGAAAACCTTCCTGAGCTGGAATCAAAGATAGTATAGTCTGCTTGTCTTATTCCTTTTCAGCAGCACAATACACTCCCACAGAGAAAAGAAATGAGTTAAAAATGATTGAAAAAGCAAAAGTAGCTGAAATGCTGCAGAAGGCAGTTAAAAAGTTATAAGAAAGTTTGGGAGCAAGATGTTGAGAAATAAAGGACGGTTAGTTAGTTTTCCAAAGACCAGCAGCTGGATACTAGGTATAATGAGCGCGTGTGCAGCGATGGGAACATCCATAAAACATGGGAAGCAGCACCCTGAGGTGGACTGTGAATGCTCCGCGCAGAAACTAGATCCCTGAAACCGGTTTTGCTCAGAGCTTACAAATAAATCCATCTTTTGGGGAACATTTGCGTCTCCGCTTGTTGGCTTTAAACCACATTTTTTAAACGTTGACCTATGTTGACTAAGTGGAAGAATCCATATTTAATTTTGATTTGAGTGAAACATTGTAATGAAAATTCATCACGGCATCATGTGATTGTTGTTATGCTTGATTCTTTTTGTGAATTTACCAGAATGATTGTCAGATGTTTGTGTTGCAGTTTGTTTTTATGCCCTTTTGGATCTGAAAAAAAAAACTTTCTCTTGTAATTTTGTTTTTTTTTTGTCTGTTTTAATATAACTTTAAAACACATTGACTGACAACTAAACTTTAGTGCAAAATGACAAGACATGGCTGCTGGGATCACCTGAACTACGTTTATTTTTAGTAATAGTTAATTTCTTTAAATGTATAAAGCAATCTGACCTTGATTTATAAAAAAAAAAGTCTGTAAACCACTAACTTTATCATCTTTGTTGAAGGAACAGTAATGTACACTTTTTACTAAAAGTTTCTTGTCCTAACAACAAATGAAGGAGTTGTAGAATGTAGATTTTATATATCTATTTGCTTTATTGTTATTTTTTTATGCTGACATTTAATGTTTCGGTCTCTGTAAAGCTGATTTAACATGATTTCAGTTGTTCGTCGATGAATGAAGGACGCTCTGCAACGCACGGAGACTTTTTAACATCAAGGGATTGTTGGAACGTCTAAAGCGAGCTTCAGACTTTGTATCTTTAAACTGTGGCAAATTAAGTAAATTCTCTAATTTCTATAAAACAATGGAAAGGAATGAATGATTTCAGCCTTGTATTTTCCCCCTATATGTTTTTTTTTTTTTTTTTTTTTAAAGAGGAGACAAAATGGTTTCCTACAATCACTGTAATCTTATAAATTTTTATCTAATCATAAGCTACTTGTCTTTTCTGGTTGTCATTTTTAACATCAAATTAGCTCTTTTCATCCTATTCTTTTATGTGACAAATATTATAGATCAATATCTCACCAACACCTGGCATTTTAACACTTTAGTTAGCCGTTGTTACATTTCCTGTTATGACCAAGACCTCTTGGGCGTTAGCGGTTTCCTGCTCCCAACGCTGTCAGGCTTTAACGCAGACGGCTCTTTGTTTGATGTGTCTTCATTGCATTTCCTTTTCTTTTCTTTTTTTTTTCTTTTTTTAATATCCAACCTTGTGAAGAGATCCAGAAACCGATGGTGTCCTGATGTATAATTCATCTGTTTGTCCTAATTTGTGGAGATCCCACTCTTCGTCTTGGCACATGTCGCTGGCCCTCTCACTCTGCCGAAATGAGCCGGAAGCCCAAGGGGTGGGTGGGTGGGTGTGGGGGTGTGGGGGGGTGGGGGGGGTGAGGAAGGGATGGAGATTGATTGCAAGATGAGACGCTTTATCTGCCTCCCCTGCAACATTAGAGCTGTAAACAACCAATCAGGTCGTGTCTCTTGTTTAATGATTTAAACATGATGCAAATATTGATTCTCTGCAAAGGAATCTGGGGCCTCTGTGCATATTTAACATCAAGTATTTATTAGCTGGAAAGCTGTTGTTTGTCTTTAAATTCATTTCTGGGTTAATTAATACAAACAACAGCTCTCCAGTATAAACAGGAAGCGCTAATGTTCATTGCAAATGAAGGGTTTCCTAAAAATAACGGGGGGGGGGAACGTCAGCGTACACGTGAGAAACTTGCAAATGTGTCTGATCAGAGCTAATTTGGGGATTTTTTTGGTGTAACATGCTAAACTCTCTTGAACTTGGATTGAAAGTGATGTCTAGCAGGTTCGTCTTTACATTTGTGACAGTCAGAACGCAGCACTTCATTACAATGTTGTCTTGATTGAGTTTGTTTTGTCCTTGAAACTGACAGAGGCCAACACAGAGCCCTACACACTGATTCCCAAATCCACTGATAATACTTTGTACAATTCCCTTTTTTGTAATAGGACGGATTTTTTCATGATGTTGGAGTGGACAGAAATGGATCTTTTACCATGTCTCTCAGTTGATTTTAGGTCTGAAGAACCATTTCTATGTTGATTTGGCCTAATTTTTTTTGGAAAAATTTTGCTGGAAGACTAAATGACCTCTTTTCTGTAAGCAAACACCAGATTCTTCTAAAATATTTACTGAAATGAGTTCATGACGCTGCAAATCCTAAAAAAAAAAAAACGTTCCTAGGGCCTGTTGTAGAGAAAGCAGATCCTCCACTGGACTTATCAGTGAGTGTGACGTCCTCAGCCCCATTTTCATCTGTCATATTTTCCCATACCCGTCTGGCATATCAGAACAGGTAAAGTTCTGTTAGGGATTGTGAGATTACAGAGACTGGACTGCAACAATGTCGGTTACCATGGAAATTACAGATAGACAATAGAGTCTGGAGACGCAGAGCCTGACATACTTAAATTGGACAGAACGACTGATTAGGGGAAGACGCGTCAGCTAGGACACGTCTGCTCTGCATTATAGTATGATCTTCTCCACCAATATGATGAACGGCACACTGATGTCATACTGTGAATGTCCCTGAATGGGTTTACACAACTGGTCCTACTTAATGTCTGGGTGAGGAACGAACGGGGCTCTCTCTGGCGTCCGGAAATCTGCCCGTTGCGTTGTTGTGTGTGAAGCTGTAAACATTCCTCTGTTTTTGAGATTAAATATGGTCAAATATAGTTTCTGTTTCAAGAGTCTGTTGTTACTGCAGAAGTCTGCAATAGAAACACCACATTTTTCAGCAGAAGAACCTGGGGTGACCGCCTTTAACAGTTCTGATCTGAGTGAGGCACATGGTTGGAACCCCGGTGGAGTTTACAGTTGGGATGTGAGGGAAACGATTTCCTCCTCATGTCTCCCAAAAACCAGCTGGCCTCGAAACAGTGTCTAATGGTAGTTATTGAAACTCTGGGACCCTAAAGTTCCACTCTGTGAATTTAGCAGATTTTATTTCCCCCTCCCTAACCGGTCTTCTCACTGTGAGGGAGGGGGAAGATATACTTTAGTTCTCCTCCAGTCTTCTCGCTGCCCCATGTTTTAAACTTTTTATTCATTACTCTAACAATTTTAAGGGGCACGTTCTAGTTAGCTGCTATTTCGCCGAAGACATTTCTTGATTTATGAAGATTAGCTCACATCTGTCTTGTTTTAATGTTTTCTTATCTTTGTCATTTTGAATTGTGGCTAAGACACAATTCAATGGTCCTCCGTGGCATCATCTTTGTCTCCAGGAAATCAGGAAGTCATGCATTACTGCTAAAAATCTTCCTAGACCCTTCCTGGGATGCTGCAAATACAGAGAAGCTGTGGAAAACCTTTTTTTTATTATTACTTGGTAATTTACTCTCTTTTTTCATAACTCTATTTACAAAATAGAGATGCCCTGAATTGATCAAAATCAATTCCAGTCATGTCCTTGGCACTGCAATTCTTCTGAGATGGCAGGAGGGACAAAACATGTGATTATTATTTATAAAAAAAATAAAAAATGATGTTCCCAGTTTAGATAACTTTGTAAATTCCAGTTAGAATTATTTTTTTCTCAGATATACACAGTGTGACTGCTTCAACAACTGCAATTACCCTCAGAAACGCTTTCCAGAGGTTACATCCTACACAAATGAATATACAGTAAATCTGATATGTTGTGCAGGACCCTAGCTGGAGGATGTCGGGTTCATCAAAACAAAATCAAGGTTGCTGCAAAGACAGAAAGCAGGAAACGGATGACTTGATGGAAGAAACACGACAACTATTCAGTAAAAACACAGAAGGCACCAGGTACTGAAAGCTGTTCTGATGAGGAGCAGGAGGTGATCATTTGAAATCCCAACATATACTGTATGACCAGTGATGCATTTGTTTTTTCAATCAGAATGAATGCGTCCCAAAATATCCCAGGAAAAGAGTTTTGATTGAAAGGCTTTGCTCTTTGCACATGAAACTACATTTACCTGTTTGCTCATATCAGCTTCTTCCTGCGCTGCTGAGAGATGAAGGCAGGACAAGAAATACAACCGAGTGCAACCAGTCCAATGCTCCTACGACGTTTGGACTGGAGGTGACCAGCTCCGGTTCTGGAAGGCCAGTGTCCTGCATGTTTCAGATGCAACTGTGGATCATCTGCAACACAGAGGATCCACGTGATCCATTCATTTGGTCCAGGTGAGCTGAGATTGGGAAGCATCTGAAACATGCAGGGCTCCAACCCCTGGGGATTGATTTTGATCCCCAACAGTTGTATAATTTCCAAATGCTGGGGAGAAACACTGGTTTAGATCAGTGGTCAGTAGTGGGCTGATAAAGTGACGACTCCAGCAACTTTATTAACAGATCAACACATTTTGTCTCCTGGCCTTCGTCAGAGAGATCACAAAACAACAGACATTTAAACAGAAACGCAGATGCAGTCTTTCTATAAACCAATGCTCGCACGCTTTTATGAACCGGGACAAGTAGGAATGCTTCTGAACTGCAGAAAATTGTGAGTTATTTCAAATGGTGTAAAACTTTTAGCCAGGCCTCCTCTGAGTAGCTTTTGGCAGAAATTCCCCAGAAGAACTTCATCACGATGCTCCAAACGGGGATTGTTAAAACAATCCCAACCAATCTAATAAAAGAAATCCTCTTAAAAAAAAAAGAAATGTCATACCATGTCCTTATTTTAAGACATTTTAACAGCTGTGCGAAGTAATTACAATTGATTTATCTATACCTATTGCCAGGAAGCCGTGCCGTTTGGTATTCAAAAATATCAGCAGTTACCCTTTTTTTTTAAATAATAAAAAAAAAACTCAAACAGCTCTCCTAAAACATGTCCTGATGCAAGAGAGTTATGAGTTATGGATTTAGCCTCTGCTAAATAACTGATCCCTGGGCTTTAAACTGGTCTACAAAACAAACTAACCCCCCAATTCTCGTCTGGCTTTTATCTGATGAACAAACTTTTATCCTGCCAAAGAGAAAACCCCCGCACAGATAGCTGGTTTTTCATCTGTCTCATGAAAAACCGTAACCCTCATGTCTGCCAGCACATGAATCAATGCCAGCTGGCAGGATTGAGTTATCATGGTTATTGATCTGCGTGGGGGAGAACGTTCAACTCTGTCTTTCTGTTTGTGGAGCTATAAAAAAAAAACAAGCCAAAGTCACCCAGCTGTGCGCCACAACTCCTCAGAACGTCTCCAAGCGTCAAAAAAAACCTGAATCTGATCAGCTGCTGTTGCTGCTTATTGACAAAATAAGGCCCCGCTCCACACGCCACCTCTGACGAGCTTCAAGGTTTCCCCAGTGTACGGATTATTGATTGAGGAAAATGAACGAGCAGCTAAAAAAACAAAAACCTGTTCACCAGATTGAAAATGTCAGACTCAAGACTATACGTCCATCTTGGATTAATTGGATGAAGAGAAAGTCCCTTCAGGGTGTAAATCATGTTTTCCTAAAATATTTTCCATCGTCCATTTTATTTAAAAAAATTCCAATTTGATTCTTAAATTTGATTCTCTCTTATGAAGACATGTCACTTTACTCTGACAGAAGGTCTCTACATTGTTAGGCCTGGTTAAGTCCTGCCCGGCGTGGCCATCAGGTATGAATCCTCTGACTGGATCAGTTTTTCTCTACATGCTCTCAGAAGCATCTTTTTAAATGCACAATTTAAGGTTTTAGAACTGCTTTACACTAGATTGTTCTGGATTGTGTTTGATCCCCTTGTTATAATTATATAGTGCTTATTCTGGCTAGAAAATATGCTATTCCTATATGTTAGCAGAATAAAAGCATGCTTGCCTCAGGCACTTATTCTCTTTCCTTACTGACTGATTTTGCAAGTATTGAACCCACTTAGACAAATATGCCCTCTGGCGGCTGGTTATGGTATTAACCAGAAAAGATGTTGCAGTTTATAGAATCCTTCAAGGATTTTTTGGTTGTTCTGCACAGGTTCTTTGTTATGTTTGCAAACTGAAATGCTCCTGTCTTTTTATCCCCCACTTGTGTGCACTACAAAGTCAGACAAGAGGACAAAAAGGTGAACAACAAGCCCAGAAAGTTGGAAAACTATACCAGAAAGATACAATGGCAGAGAGCAGAGTGATATCAGTTATGAAAATCAGTAAAAACTCTTAAATTGAGAGTGAACTACAGGTCAAAGCAGCTCCCAATGAGTGATTTTCCACCATCTGAAGCAAACGCATTACTTCCCCAGCTGTTGGTAAGCTATTGTTCCAATCCAACCTTGACAGTTTATCCCATCCGTTGTTGTTTTTGCTAACATTGTCTTTATAACTGTAAGCTGTAATGTTAAAATGGTTTCTTGCCTGAGGCTGGCAGCTCAGTTGGCTCTATCTTTTGTTTTCTTGTAAGGGATGTAATATGATGGCCTGCCTCACACTCCGTCTTGCTTCTCGCCTCCTCCCTCTTGCTGCCTTCAGGGAGTCGTTTCTGACTTTTAGAGGCAGAAACTGTTTTCTTTATGGGAGGACGCTGTCAACGAACAAACTCCGAATGAGAATAAAAACTGCAGGAAAGTTAATTAGAAAGGGGGGGCTGTTGTTAACCGGAGATGTATTAGTCTGTCTATGTGGTCTTTACTGCTCTCTAAACACGTTTTTTTTTTCCTTTAAAGAAAAGGTCAGGGAGATTTGAATTATGGCCTCATGTGGTTTTCTTCTTATCCTTGAGCTGTTAATGGAAAGAACTCAGTTTACCAGTGACCTGCAGTTAGGGGAGGCAAGTGAGGCCAGGCCTCACATGTCTTCATGGAAAGAAAGAAAATATATAATAATGATAACATAATATAAATTGTGACTTATTCAGTCATTTGTAATAAAAGTTATTTTTTTTAATCTAATTTCCTATTTTTTTTAATCATATTCTCTTTAAAATCGCAGAGTTTTCGCTATTTTTCATGTAAATCCTTGGTGGCCGCAGCGAGCTTGGCCTCCCCTGTGATTGCGCAATCCCATGTTAACGGCGCTGGCTTCCATTCTGTGAATGCATCTTCCTGTCTCTAGATCATAAATTCAATTGTTCAGTTATGAACTGATTTTCCACAATTTAATGTATGTGGATAGCTTATTGTGTTTTGGTCATCAAACTCTGTGAAGATAACATGTTTTCGTGCTGCTGGGCGATCATAACCAGCAGAGAGCTGGCTGTAGGTGAGGCCGGCAGTTCCTTGGCCTCTAGGCAGGGGGCGCTCAAGGAGCACCGCTCCTGATCCTAAAACTGTAAAGTCACAGCAAGTTATGGATGTATTATTAGCGAGTTATGCTAAACAAGTAAAGCACTAAAAAGACTCTAAACATCCAGCTGGAACAGGACTGATGAAGGAAGGCTTTCCTCCCTGGCAGTGAGCTCCACTGAGACTGAGAGAGATTTAAAACTGAAGAAGATAAAGAGAACTTTTACCGGAAAATGACCGATATTTTTGTTCAGAAAGAGCGCCGCATGGACTTCATTTATAAGTAGAGGTAAGACAGCGATAACTATTCATGTTTTGTTTTTGTGATAAAATGTGCGTAATGTGTGTTATATTTTTAGAATGTGTTACAAATGCAGAAATCCATCATAACTCATAAACTGTTACCAATCAAATGACAAAAAAATTTATTTTTATTTTTTTTCATCTAAGAATCAATATTTTTCCATTTCTCTTTGTGAATTAATTTGGCTCAATCAGTCTCCATCAGAACTTTGCAATGAGTCTACTCTGTAGAGTTTATATATTAGTAAATCTGACTCTGATGACGTCAGTGCCTCACCAGCTATGAACCCTACCACACGTCACTGCAAAAAAAAAAAAAAAACACACGTCACTGCAGTTTACTGACAGGATAAACTAAATATATATTTTTTGACTCCCATGAAAACATTGGCTTCCTAAAATATGAACAAACACATTTCTTGGTAATTCGTTAATATTACCAATGTATTGTTTCAATGAAAAGTGGCAATCTTGTTTCCCTGGCTTTTCGTTTTGGCAGCCTGGTGCGACGCGTCCGTGTAGTTCCAGCCTTCACCAGCAGGTGTCAGTCAAACTGCGCATCTTCCCGTGTTTCCTGTTCTTCCAGTTTCCTGCAGGCACACCTTTCCACCGCAAAAAGCTCAGGTCAGTGCGTCACACATTCCGCCTCTGCTGCTCTCCCACAGCACTATGCTCTTACGCAACAGTTCCTTTGCTTTCAGACGAGCTTCAGTATCAACTGGCTGTTTGAATGTCAAACAGAAGAGCTTAATAAATGGTCGGCTTATTTCTGACATGTTTTTGTCAGAAATGGACTCTTAATGCCAAATTTAAGAGAAATTACTGTCAGAATGTTATTGTCATCACCTTCCTGCTCCAATAAGAGCAGCTTAGCCGTAAACCTGGATCCAGCAACTTAAGACCTCCTTAAAGTTTATTTATTGTTGTAAAACATGACCGCTGGGTTTTTACTGCAGGCGAAGGGTGGCTGCAGATAGAAAGGACTCTGGAAGTCTGTTTATCTGACCTTCACTCAGAGCTCCTGTGTGGGTGTGTTATGTTCTCTTAACTGAACAGCTGCCTTTCTTGTTTACTTTTGCATCTTTCTGTATTCAAATCACCCAAATTCAGAGCAGAACGCAGCCTCAAAACCACCTACCTGCAGCATGTTTAGTTGTTTTTCATTGGTACCCACAGTGAACGGATCCCACTTTATGAGGGCGGCCTGAGGGCCCGATGTCTTCCAGGAGGCCCTCTGCTCACTGCCCAGCACCATGGAGCTGCACTGGCATTTGTCAGCGAACACCAGAACTGGCAGATTCTGCACTGGCGCCCTGTTATTTTGACATATGAGAGCGGGTTCAACCTGTTTTGGGGGCCATGTTATTGGTGCACCTGTTAGTTTTATCCAGAGGTGGGTAGAGTAGCCAAACAATTTTCCTTAGGCAAGACTAGCGCTTCAACGTAAAAGTAAAAAGTAGTCAGACCAGTAATTACTCAAGTAAGAGTGAAAAAGTATTCAGTAAGGCTACTCAAGTAGTAACTGAGTAACTAATCACAACAGCTGGTGATTTAATATTTAAAAATTAATTGGACAGACAAAAATATAAGGTTATGTGCAAATTCTGGTATTTTAAAGACAAAAATGAAAAAAATATATATACAAAGAATAACAATTGTAAATTCAATTAAAGTAGAAGAAACCTAAATAAATTTGAGCTCAGCAGATATAAAATAACAGAGCTTGTGTACAAATAGGAAGTCTAACATTAACATAAACTCTACGTTTTCTCATAAACTTTACGTTTTCTCTGTGGTACATTATTGGTTAAAACAAGTCTGTACTTTATTCATGAAGTGATTGTAGCAATACCTGAGTCAAATGACTCAAGTAAAAAACGACTCTAAAAAGAACATTTTGTTCAAAATGTACTTTTTTGAACAACCAACACTGATTAGAAACCACCTTTACTACTCAACTGGCCACATCAATAGTTCAGAAATGCAACTGACATGATGTGAGAATTAGAATGTCTTTTCTGGTCAGTCATGTTTGTTTTCTCTAGTGGTCTCTTTTCAAGGTGGTTTTCTGCTAGAGACCAGGTTAGATTGCTTTTTCTTTGATAAAAAAATTGCATGTCCCGTTTGACCATTGGGTTTCAGTATTTGTCATTTTAAAATTGCATGAAGAATTGGTTTACAGTTGGCTACATCTTTGTGTAGAAAAAAATCTACAAAGTCTTTTGTTGCTTTATTATGATGTGCAATTTATTATTTAGTTTTCTTCTGGGATCCTCAGACGGCTGCAGATGGACAAAACTCCCCCTCCTGGAGCCTTCAGGACAGCCGGTCTATGTGCCGTGGAAACCCGAGGCAGCACTGCACCCTCCGGGCTCTGGGGATGTGGGATGAACCAAGACCCTGCAAATGCAGCTCAGAGATGTCCACCATCATCCTCTGTCCAGAGGCAACAGAACATCTAAATATTAGGTCAGTAAATTTATACTGTATACTCCGTTTTCTTTAAAGTGACTGGTAGGTGCACAGCAGCTGCCTGTTCCTAGGACTTAATATCCTGGCTAGACTTTATTAAAAAGAAATATTTCAACATGAGTTTAAACTGAATGTGAGAATATTCTGTCCTGTACATTGCAAATTAAGGTATGCTTAAAATATCCCTTGAAATGTTCTAGTGAAATAAAGAAATGTGGCGAGGAAATTAATTCTGATTTTGCACAATGATGTTTTAGCGCATTCAATGGCGCCTGGTAAATTTGAGGTTTTCTATTAATGTTTGAATGAAGGCTTAAAATGAAAAGTGTTAATCTAACAAAGATTACAGTTGAAGCATAATTGAATTTTAAATTCAATTATGGTATTAATGGTATAAATAGATAGTCGTGCTTTGAAAATGACTCGGGCGCCTTATTTTAAGAATCAATTTCATGAGCTGAAAGATAAGATCTTTCCCAGTGAAATCTAGTTTACCCAGAGTAGCAAGATAATTGTTTTCTAATACTCTGTTTAAATGGCTGACATCAAACTGCTGTTCAAATAAGATTCAGAAAATATTAGTAGGTGATTTGCTTACATTTTCTTTACCAGTTTATTAAACCTCAAAACACAGCAACTTCAGTGCAAGAATTCATTTTATTGTCAACCGTTGACACAATCAGCAGAGAAACAGGAAGTGATGAAGCGAAGCTGCTGAATCAGATCTTGTTGAACGCTGCTACGTCCACACTTTGCACCTAAAACAAGCCGGGGAGAAAAAAAATAGACGTGTTAAATGACTGAACTTCTGGGATTTCTTACTGTAACACCTAAATCTGGCCACATGATAGCAGCAATGGGCTGAAACAGCTGGATGAACAGACTTGTAACAAGAGTTCTTACAAATGGCTAAACAGTAGTAATCATGTAGGCTGCTGGAGGCGATAAGTGGGCTCAGTTAGGGTGCAGTAAAATCCCACACCATGAGACCCCTTACAAGGGGGTTGGAGCTCTTCAGCAACAATAACGCGCTTGTAGCCGACTAACAGACCGACACACACTGATCATATGTCCAGATCTTCATCTGAGACTCCTGTACAAAAGTATCTACTATATATTAGGGCTGGACGATAATTCAATAACAATATATACCGATCGCCAGATGTATATCGATGATAGAAAAAAAGGTTCAACAGAATAATAGTTTTCCTTCCTTTTGGATTCTTGCCATGCAGATTAATATTACAGTCGTTACATCCTCCTAACCAATCACAAACAGACCCAGAAATGCTCCACCCCCCAAGCTCCGCCCCCTTCAATGAGTTCAGAGACCACACGTTCTGTTACATTTTTGAAATACTTTGGTTTTACAAGTACTTTTTTAAAAATATCTTGGTAAAAAAAAGTTAGTTGTATAAGGTGTAGAGTGTTTCCAAAAAAGTAAAAACAAAGCAACTGGACTTGTTTTTCGTAGTTGAAGACGTTTCGCTTCCTCTCCAGGAAGCTTTCTCAATTCAAAAAGTCTGGAGTAATGTGGAGGGAGTACCAAGCTTTATACTACTGCCTAACAAAGGCCTTGTAATGGCTTAGATAACATGCAAATTAAACCGAAACAGGTCCACCCCTTAGTAATGGGCGGTCGTTAAAGCCATTAAGCCAGCAGATTGGACCGAAACTGGTCCATTCCTCTGTAATGAGGAGTTGTTAGGGTTGTTATTGGCTTGTCTTAAAGAAGCAATGTTTTGATCACTCGTTTGAGGATGAGAATTGAGGTGATGATTGAACGGAATTAACCCTATATGTAGCTGTGTTGTAAGTTTTTGAGAGTTGGAACCTAAGGCCCCCTCCTCTGTTTAAGGTTGGTTTGAGTTTGAATTCAGTGTTTGTGTGTTCTGTATCTAAAAATAAGTCGCTAAGCAGCAGCAAAAAATGGCCAGGGCTGCGCCTAAAATATGTTTTGAATTTGTCGATATCGATCAATATGATTTCTATTTATCGATATGCTTTTTTTCTGTATAGTCCAGCCCGACGACATATAAATGATTTTAAGTCTAAATCTGCCAGGGCTTTGAATAATTCTGGACTACATATTTTACATGAACACATCCATACTGAGCTGAGTCAGTTCATTTCTACCCAATGTGACGGTTTAACTTCTCGGGCTTTTTACTGACCCAATAAAGAACCGGACCTGCAGAACGAGACTTACTGGAACTTTAATTTGGGTCAAATCCAAGAGTCCGGATGGACCCCTGCACGTCTGTTCATGGCCGTAAGGCTGCAGAATGTTTTCTGTAAGAATCTGATTGGTGATTTCTGAGAAACATTTGGGCGTCACCATTATTTGGCCCTGAGGCATGTCTATATTATGATCTAACCTTAAATATATAAAATGGAACAGAAGCGGCCTGCAGATGGTACACGGCAACAATAAATCAACTATAACAGGACTACTGTTTAGTTGTGCGATAGGAGAGTTGTTTAATGTCTCGAAAGAGTAATTAAAGAGAAAAAAAGCTAATTTACTTAATTTCCCTTTCTTATCGGGATAACTCCGCTTGAATCCAGACCAAAAGAAACAGCCTTAGAGGCCGCCGGTTCAAAAAATATAAAGTGAAACAGATTACAGATCTGGATTATTACCACCAGCTGGACTTTTCTAACAGGAAATTAATTTTAAATGCGTAATAAAGCCAAGTACTTACGTAGTCTTCAAACTTGGTGATCTCCTCCTCCAACAGGTCTGTCCCCACCTTGTCGTCCTCCACCACGCATGCGATCTGGAGCTTCTTGATGCCGTAACCCACAGGAACCAGCTTGGACGTTCCCCACAGCAGGCCGTCCGCCTGCACAGAGCGCACGCACTCCTCCAGCTTCGCCATGTCTGTCTCGTCGTCCCACTACGGCAAGCGGGAGAGGACAGAGCGCGGGTCAAACGGAGGGTTCGTAACGAATGTAACCTTAAAGTGACAAGTTTAGACAGCCTTACGGGTTTGACGTCCAGTAAAATCGAGGACTTGGCGATGACGGCGGGCTTCTTGGCCTTCTTCTCTGCGTATTCCTTCAATCTCTGCTCTTTCAGCTTCTCTGCCTCTTCGTCTTCGTCGCTGCCGAACAGGTCGATATCGCTGTCTCCGTCGTCATCCTTTGGAACGGGGCCGCCGGCCTTCTGCTGAACGGCCGTGCCCTGGGGGGGGACAGGAAGGAGTGAAAAGCTGCGCGTTGTCATGAAAGCCAAAGCGGTCGGCCTCCACTCACGTTGGTGTAGGGGACGGAGGCAGCGGGAGCTGGGGCGACGGTCGCCGGGGGTTTCTCGAGAACGGCGACTCGACATTCCAGTTTGGAGAGCGCTGCCCGCAGGTCGTCCACCACTAGAGGAAACAAAACCACGGGATTCATGCACGAATACACTGGAAAATGTTTGACGTGTTATAAAAAGAAACAAGAAGAAATTCAGGTTGTGATTTTCTGCGTTCAGACAAAGCCTTGAGAACGTTAATTAGTTGGATTCAGAGACATTTCTCTAATTCCAAGCCTCTCACTGCTGTGTAAAAAGAAAAAAAGGTATATGACATACTCTATTGTCACCAGTGTGTATTTGTCATTTTATAAATCAAAACCTTTCCAGGCTGAAATTTAAAGTTTTTTTTGTTGGACATCAGGATAAAATTAGGCCTTTCAGAATCCACTACGGCTGGCAAAACTGGAAGGGATTACACTCCGTTTAATACATTTTCTTTATGTCACAGTCTAGAATTATGTGACGTAAACGTCCATTTTAAAAATAGGAATTCAATGCTGTGTTTGGATTCTACACTTGATTTAGTTTAAGAACCATAGGTTCGGTTTAAAACCACAAAAACAGCAAAATGGCCTCTACAAAGTAGTCTAGATTTTTAAATGCTTTCTCTCTGATTTAGTTTTAGAGTTACTCAATTAGTAGTAATAAAAACAAGTTAAATGTGACACAAAAACAAAGTCCTCCAAATATCTAATATTATGTTACAAGTCATAATTATAAGCTGAAAAGGTAGATTTATTGAACTAATGTGATACATTTTACTCCCATTCAGCTCTAAACTGGAACATCATACTACAGACAGTAAGTAGATTAAATGTTGGTGTGTTGACGCAGATCTAGTTGCTCATTCTGTGCAAGTTTGGGGTAAATCCATTTTTCCTGAAGACAATGGAAGTCTGATGAAACGGCCACATTAGACAAATGATTCAAGTTGAAAAATATGAAATTTTTGAACAGTTAATATTTGTTTGAGTTGTTTTAAAAACTATTCTTTGTTTCTATTTTTAAAATTCTATTTAAAATGTTCCCTTTAGAAGTCAAAAAAGACAATTTAGTCCAATTACTAAGAAGTCAGCCCCAAACCTCACATTTATTAAAAGATTATTTATTTTATTATTATTTTCTATCAGAGACATGTGCGTTCAAAACCTGGATGTTGCCTAAAGTAGTAAAGTATGTGTGACAAGGAGTAAATAAGTATAAACTTATTCCTGCTCCTTTATGTCTTTTTTTTGGTTCACAGTTATTGTTTGAAATAAACTTAAATTCAAAAACCTGAAGAATGAATAGCTAGTATTTTAATACATTAGACTACACATGTTGACATAATAAGCTCCAAGCTTTTAAGCCAAACTGCTCGTATGGACGACCGGAGGTGACGAACCAACCTTTGTGTAAACTGTGGTTCTCCAGCTCGAGGCTCTTGATGCGAGAAATGAGCTCTCCTTGATCAGCCGCGCTGTTGCTGCCGCCGGCGTTCTGAAACGAGGACCAGCATTCAAAAATAAAGACGTTTTACTAATCTAACAACGGGTCAACGTGGCTGTGAAGCCTCTTCAGCAGGACAAAGAAAAGCAAGTTGTGTATGAAAGCAGGCCGGAACACATGAGCGGTCGCTATCACCGACTTAGCAAGCCATCCGCAAACTGGACTCTAACGCAGACTTTACAGAACCTGGCCAAGCCGCTGACGGGAGCGGCAGAAGCTGCTTCCAGTGACACACAGGACTCGGAGAAACTTACAGGATGGGACTGTTGGGTCAGGGGAGCTTGGGAAGGCCCTTTCTTACACAGCGTATTCTTCAGCTTGGAGGAGGAGGAGTGTGGGGATGGAACAAGGAAAAGAAATCAGGGCAGGGAAATTCAAATAAAAAAATTTAAAAAACAGAACTGTGAGGTAATGGGAGGAAATCAGTGGAAAAGCAAATGAAAACCAAGAATTAAAGCTGGAAGAAAAGAACAAATGTGCATGCAGGAAGCAAATAAGTCTACCCAAACGTAGGGATGGGTACCTTTCACATTTGAAATGATACTTGGTAATCAGTACCGGTACTTAACGGTACATTTGTGTGTTTATGCAGTAATAAATGTCAGTTTATTAATAAAGTCTGAAAATGTTAAATTCAACATATTTATTTTTCAATATATAAACTTGTTTTGATCTATAAATGAATCTTAATCATTTATTAATGTTAATACATTGCCTTTAATTATTTTTCAGACAATGTAATAATTAAACATAGATAGATAGATAGATAGATAGATAGATAGATAGATAGATAGATAGATCTTTTAGACTTTATAACCATAATTCTTTTAAATAGTCTTGATATCTTTTATGCATAAATACACATGTACATTTTGTGCATTTCTTAAAACCACCCTAGTCCGTTTCACACTTCTTTAATTTCTTGAGCGGGCTACTTTGACTACATGAACAGTACTTTTTGTTACGTTGTGAATTTGCTCTTTGCTGCTGGTGAACCTGAATTTCCCCACTGTGGGACAATAAAGGATCTTTCTATTCAAATGTACCAACACATTTGAACAAGAAAAAAAAATTACTCTTCTCAAAGATTGAAAAAAAAAAAAAGCTAATGTTATAAAGACAAAAGTATTTTAGTTTGAGCCGAGTTTTATCCATTTCATGCTGATTTTTAAAAAACAGTAGAGATGTGCTGCAACAGAAAACATGGCGGCGAATTTTTCACACTACAATACACTAAAGTTGCTCTTCTGCCCATCTTTGCCAGATAAAAGCTTGAACCCTGCTTAGTAAGGCAGCCATTATCAGGCCTCCTGGGAATGCCTGAAAACGCCTTCATGCAGTCGACGCCTCGGTTTCAGTCAGCTGTGCATTTCTCTGTTCTACAGCTTTCTATTTAAGTTTAACTCAAAGTCCTTTAGTTTTTTGCAAACATGTAATGTGCAAGTGATAGATGTTCAGATTACTGATTAACTCCAAGTATCCATTGATGTTAGGCATTTTACTGCTTTACAGATGAAATAAGTCTGCATGGTTACATGCTGAAAACCGATTTCTCTTAACTCTCCAAACCACTGCTGAAGATAAAAGCTGCTTTTATCTCAAAAACATCTGCATTATTGAATTTAGCTTCGATAAATGTAATAAACGTGGGAGCACAGTTTACCATTGACAACTGGTGTTAAAAATAAATAAGTTTTTCATTCATGCTGATGATTGTAAAGGTGGTCTAGTTCATAGTTTTAGTTTAGGAAGTGATCAGGCGCACCTACATGCATATTATTTTATTATGTCGTTCCTCTCGTTTGAATTCAGACACACCCAGTGGGGAGAAGGGTTGTAAATGTGGAAATCGTTACCCCGGCTAGAGATTTCTGGATGTTCTCCCGAGCTCGAGCGATGTCCTGCAGGATGGCGTTTGCTCCGACATCCTGCAAGTGAACAAGGAAAGCGTTAGCGCCTCTTTTATTTTGTAAAGACTGGATTAGGACGACACAAAAAGAGCCAAACGTGCTTTTAAAAATCCAAATTTCAGTGAGAAAGCGTTACATTTTACACCCAGGTGTCTCCATCTCAGGACGAGGCTTAATCTAAAATCTGCTACACCTTTACATCCTGATTGTTCTTCACAAACTCGTCGCCTTCTTTTTTTTTTACCCCCCAAGTCGTGTATTGTAGTGATATGATGTTTTGTAGTGAAATGTCACTACAAAATAAAAAGCGGTTACCTGGGCGCTTTGCGGTGAGCTGTTCATCCGCTCATAGAAGCGTCTCTCTGCCTCGTCGTAGCGAGGCTTCTCAAACCAGATCTTCTCCTGAGCCAAAAAGTCCACCGAGCTCATTTTTCTGAGAGGGAAAGAAAAACAAAACGAGGAGCGTGAGGGGAGAGAAGTCGGGGAGACGGAAAAAGAAAACCTGCCGGTACGACATTAAAACGTAAAAGTGATCGAGAATGTGTCAAGGTTGTAATAAAAGTCGAATCTGAGCGTTTTAGAAATGGCCTGTTTTTATATGACTTCCATCCAACCAGACAGCCCAAGCACAACTCAACCACTGCTGAAAGGAAGATGGGGAACGAAAGCAACTTTGGTAGAAATGGTCGCTTGGGAAATCAAAGATAAACTTGGAAATGAACGCATGAACTACAATGGAGGAAAGAAATGAAAAGTGAACGAAGAAAATTTAAAGAGAATTAGAAAAAGCAGGGAAAAAAATGAAAAAGGGACGAACGATGAACTGAAACATCTGGAGCGGCTCCATTCCCCCCGGTTTGGTCATACTTGTCCCTTTTTGGCGTCTTGGAGGGCGCGGGCGACTTTTGCGCCTCCGGCCTCCGCTTCTTCTTCGCCGCGCAGACTTTATCGGGGCCTCGGCTGTGGAAGCGGCTCTCTGCGGCGTCGTACCGCCGCCTGTCCAGCCACACCGCCTCGCTGTCTGGGTGAAGGAAGAAGCGCCACCCTGAGGCTTCCTCCGCCTCGTGGGGCTCGGCCGGCTCCTCTTCCTCCTGGATCGGGTGAAGGGCGTGAAAGACCTCCGCCTTGCACTGGGGGACCGGCCGTTTCTCCTCCTCCTCCTCCTCTTCCTCCTCCTCCTCCTCCATGAGGCTCTGAGGGTGGTCGCCGCCTCTGGAGGTGGCGGGGCAGACCTGCTTCTTGGAGTTGCTGGCGTACAGGTTCTGGTAAAAGGCTGCTTCGGCGCGGTCGTACAGCGGCTTGTCCAGCCACACTTCCCTCAGCAGCTCCACGGGGACGCGCGGCAGCCCGTTGACCGACTGCCGCGCCTGTCGGACCCCCGGCGTTGCGGGAGTCGGGGTTTGAGACTGGTACCCCTCGTCGGGCGTCCCGGAGGCGCCGGAGCGGGCCGCCGCGGGCCGGAGGTCCAGGGAGTTTGGGACGGGCCGGGGAGCGGAGTCTTCGACGAAGCGGCGCTCCGCTCGGTCGAACGTGGCCTTGTTGAGCCACACCTCCTCCACCACGTGGTGGCAGGCCACCTGGTCGCCGTGGTGACACGCGGGCCCTGAGGTAGGTGGGGTGACGGCGGACGGCGCGTTGGGACGCCTCCCTGAGGACTGGTGCGAGCGGCTGGGCTTGGAGGAGCCGGCCAGCCAGCGCTGGTAGAGGCTCTCCGCCTGCTCGTAGGCGTCGCGCTCAAACCACACGCTGCCGCACTCAGACCGCAGCCCCCTCAGCGCGGCGCCTTCGTCGGGCTTCTCTTTGTTCTTCCCTTCCTCCGCCTTTCCCTCGGGCTGGACGCCGCCGGCGGGATTGGAGGAGCGTTTCCTGCGGCGCCGGCTTTTCCCGCTGCGCTTCCCGTTGCCGTTCAGGCTGCCGCTCTCCGGAGACGAGGAGGTCGCCTCTCCGTTCCTCTGGGCCGGCTCGGCCTTCTTCCTTGCCTTGGCGGCCTGATCCGGCGGACTGTGGCTGGGAGGCTGTTCGTGCTCCGACGGGTCCTTCGCGGAGCACGGGGAGAGCTTCTTGGACATCTTTGGGGCCATCGGAGGGCAAAAAAAGAGAACAACAGGTACAAGCTTTTGGGTTAGTTACAGAGGCAGGAACCAGAAACCACAAGGCAAGCGCTCGACAAATGGGGGAAGAAAAAAATAAATTTAAAAAAAGCTGCATGCAGAAAACTGAACAGCACTCGTGCAGGAAAGTCGGGTTCAGTTTGGATGTGACTTGGCAAATCGGCTCTCTGACTAACTACAAGCGCTCAAAGGGCTGTAAGAGCTCAGTGCGGTCTTGACATGCAGAGTGGCGCTACTCCTAGAAGCTCCTCACATTTCAGCACATTAATACCACAAACCTCAGTGGATTTTACTGGGAGTTTCTTTTTGGTTGTCATCCTGTGGGGACGCTTCTCTTCAAAAAGGGACAGAATCAGGGCGGATGAACCGAGGCAGACGATCACCTTCCATCAGGCAGTAAATCGATTTCATCGATTCGTTTGAATTTACAAACTGAGATTTAATTTTTGATTTTTTTTTTATTTTTTTTTATAAAAATCGGGATTTAGGTTTACCAGTGCGCTCATTGGGCTTCCATAAAGAGAAGAATAGCCTGAAATGCTGAATATATGTTCAGGAGAATTTACTCTCAAAATAGAGCATTTCTTTTTTTTAAACCATAAGACGAGGCACTTTAATTTACTCATTTACTTGTTGCTTTTAGTTAGTTTAAAGTGAAGCTAATCGTGTAATACCACCTGCAGCAAGAATTTTCTTATATTCTCATCGTTTCCAACGGCAGGGCCGCCATCTTGTTTTACAAGCATTCTTTCACAGCTTGGATTTAGTTGAACTTTGATTTCAGGTCAACTCCCGGATGAAAAGCTTGAAATAAAAACTACTTTTTAAAATTATTTTTTTAATTGCCTTTTGTGAGACGAAAAGGAGGACTATAAAAAAATAAATGTATTAATTAATCTGATTTTGTATAGTAAAATCAAACATTTAAAGCCATATCGCCCAGCGGTACGTTCCATGCAGGACACCAAACGTACAGCCAGGACTACGACAGAATGCTCCAGATCAGAGGTTTCAAACTTTACTCATCTTGAGCCGGCAGCTTTTAGATTTTCCTTTTACTTTCCAATTATGTACCACTTTGGTAAGGTGAAAGTCCCAGTAAAAACACGCGGCGGTTTGTGGTTAAAACGTGACCAAAATGAGTCCAGCGGGCCTGAATACCTTCCTAAGACACTGCATGAGGAATAAAAACACGGATCTATCCTCACTTCTGAGTACTACACAGGTTACTATCACCTTCCAGGCTAGTTTACAGATCCAACAAGAGCATGCAAAGAAAATATCCGTGCAAGTTATTATCATGGTAACAAATAAGACGTTGTGCAATTCATGCCGCTTCTTACCATACCTTAGAATGCAATCTGTTTACTTACGTCAAAGTTACCAACATAAATTTCCCCACATGTCAAATTTCAGCTTCTTAACTCACCTTCCTCGGTAAAGCCGTCGCCGTTGAGCTACGAAACAAAGCGAACCCCTCAACGCGTTCTTTTCGTCCAGTTTAACCGCAAGCAAGTGGAAAGAGAAATTTGACAATCACCACCTTGTTAGTGACACAGAGCAAGATGCACGACGAGCAGCGTTAGGAACGGAGAAAAGCCGACACGGTCCGTTGCCGCTCCAGAGGCCGGCCACGGACGCCATTCTGATCGTGCAGTTAGAGGAGAGAAAGTTTATCATGTGATCTTATATGAGATGCTGTTTTGGACGATCTGATAAAACCCGAGGCTCAAAGGCTCACTTTCCTCAGTGTCTTCGGTTCATGCGCGTCTTTTTTTAAATGGGGTTTATCAGCAGCAGATGAATCTAGAATCGGCTGCTCCCACTAACCTGAATGAGACATTTTTTATGACCTGCCAACCTCGCCTGACAAGATTCAGAGTTGTTGCGTTTAGAAGTGTAGATATTAGCATTAGCAGGGTATCATATCTTAAGTTTGAACGTCACTGGTCTTTTTTTTTTTTTTTGTCCCACTCATAATGAATTACAAAATGTATTAAAATCTGAAATAAAGAGATTTATCAAAACACAGAGTGATGCCTTTGTAGTGTCTTTTTTATGATTTTGATTAAATGTATGGCTTATAGTTACTCAAAATCCAAAGTAAGGTTTCTTCAGGGCTGGATATATATATATATATATATATATATAAAAAAGGTATATCGATAAAATAGAAATCATATTGATCGAGATCGATAATTATCAACAAACACATTTTAAGTGCAACCCTGACCATTTTATGCTGTTGCTTAGCAACCTATTTTTAGATACAGAACACACAAACACTGAATTCAAACTCAACCTATTATTCAATCGACTTTTTTTTACCAAAACTGCAAGTTAAAAAAAGGAAAAAAAGAACACATGCTTCTCTGAAATCTCTGAAGGGGGCGGGGCTTAGTTCCTGGGTCTGATTTTGATTGGTTGGAAGGATGTAATGACTAATATTAACCTACACGGCTAGAATGCAAAAGGAAGAAAAACTCCTATTCTATTGAACTTTTTACTGCCCCTTTTTTTTATCATAATATATGTCTATAGATCAATAGAAATTAATATTGATTAATATCGTCCAGCCCTACGTTTCTTGAAGAAAAAAGAAAAAAGGATTACAACATAAAACTAGTTCTGGCCTACTAAAATGCCTGCAGGCTACAGGATGTGCACCCGATATTTGGACAAAGCTTCTTTTGCATGAACTGCTTCCTGGATGTGGCGTGGCAAGGAGGCGATCAGCTCTGCTGAAGTGTTAATGACGCTCGGGTTGCTTTAACGTGAGCCTTCAGGTTGGCTCTGTTGTCTCGTGTTCCTCTTGAGGTGCTGAGGTCCGGCGCTAACCCATTCAGCACATACCACAGCCATTAAATCAGGCACTGTGGGCAGGTGATAAGTCCCAGTGGGTAGATGAAAGCAGCATATTACTTGTCAGCCACATGGAATCGTCTAAAACAAGGGGCTCCCACATCCAGTAGGCCGTTTTAGATGCAATCCCTTTTCCAGACCATCTGAATCAAGCGGCTGGCTCGACACAAAACAACATGCTGATGAGGGAATTCAGCCACTTGGTTCAGATCGGTTGGAGAAAGAACCCATCGAAAAGCTGCAGGACGGCAGCTCTCAAGGACTGGACCTGGGCACCTACCTACCTGCTACAGGTGGATGACCGGATCTGGACCTAGAAATATCTCTCCTAGCTGTTGAAATGCCAACTCCAGCCATAGTTCATTCTCTGAATCTCCCCAGAAACACTGTACTGGGCTTTGCTTCACTGCCCTCTAAAGGCTGTGGTTATCCCTGTCCATTGTGAACCTTTTTCCTTCCACTAAACTTCCCACCAACATCCCTGTCAAACAGGGCTTTGAGTGAAAATAACTCTCTGCTGGACAGTTGTCAAGTCAGCTCAAATATATCTATATTTTATTTGTCTTAATATACAAATTTTCAGAGGAGATGAATTTTGGATTTGTATCATCTCCAAGTCATAATCTGAGAAATTGAACACTAAAACTAGAGCAACGTTTGTTTGGAAAAAAGAAAAAAAAAGAAAAGAAAAAGTTTCAGCTTTTGAACAGAATCGTTCTTATTGCGGCGGCCAAATAAAAACGAAAGAATAAAAACGAGCAAAGGTCTGTCCTCTGAGGCAGCAAAGAGCCTGTCATCCTATCAAAGAGCGGCTCCTGCTAACCTCAACATTAGCCATCTTTTTCTCAGGGTCAAGTCGGTGTGAACGCTGCTCGTCGGCGGCGAATGTCTCCCGGCCGAACACCGCCACATGTGATACAAAGCGAAATAAAAGTGTCCGACATCAACACCGACATTTAAAGGGGAATTCAAAACGACGGCGGCGGCCATTGACGCCGGTCGTCGGAAGGCGTGCCAGCCAGCTAGCAGACCAGCTAGCCTCGGCTAACGCCAGCCTTCCCAACCGCCGCGTTCTTCTCCCCAGAAATGCCCACAAGTGTCCGGCTAACAAGCCCCGACATTACCCGCAATGGAGCCCTGGCTGTCAGCCGGCGTTGTCGTTACTTACTGCTGTCTGTTTTTTTCTGTCTCTCCGGTATAACCGCAGGCCGGTGGGTAAAACGCGTGTTTCTCCAACCAAGTGTGCGACAACGGGAAGGAGGAGGAGGAAGGAGCCGCGGCGGTGATTGAGTGAAATTTGGAGAATGGAAGGAGAGAGGGAGGGAGGAAGGAGGATTTGTTAATCAATAATATAGAATAGGAAAAAAATAAAATAAATAAATAAACTACTGCCGCACAATAAGTGCTGCTTGGTATTGTTATTTCTAACACATTACGTCACGCATAAATTACTGCCTATCTTTTTCTAAGGTTCTTTCTTTTCTTAATCACAAATCTGTTTTATTTGCCTCTCTGCAGACCCAACTGTTCCTTGTCGTTTGGACCTGTCCTGTTTTGTGGAGGATGACCCAAAACAGGACAGGTTCTGATCCTGAACTTTAATGACATTAAACTGATGGATCCTTTTCTACAGCAGGGATTACAAACCAAACCAAACTTTTCAAAATAAAATAACAAAAATAACAGGGTCAGAGACACAATTTTGGCAGGTGGGATATTTATTTATTTCTACAAGGATAAATGTGTCTTTTTTTTGTAAAAAAAAACAAACAAAAAAAAAACGAATAAAGGTGTAAAATTCCTAGGCTAAAGTAGTAGCATTGTTAGAAGACCTCTTACCAAAAAGTGCAGCCTATCCACTGCGTTTAACAACGTTAAAACGATGAATGTAGCATCTTGTAAACTTATACTTTAGAATTCCTTTTGCAAATAAGGAAATACTAAATCTTTTTAGCACATCAGCATCAAATCATCACGGCCCTCGAGGTGTCTTGTGACCCCCAGCGGGGACCTGACCCCTACTTTGGGAACCCTAAAGGGGACCCTAAAAGCTTAGGGTGGAGCTGAGGCTGTTGGGCTGGGTTGAGATGCCAGAGGTTGTCACATTTTGATAGTAATAAAAATAATAAAATACCATCTTTAAACCACACGCTTTTCCATTTGTAGCCTACCTGTAATTTGGGAATGTGTTTATGGATTTAATTCACAATAAATAATAGTATTAACTGTTTTGGGCTCTTTTAAATTCAAACAGACTTTTCCCTTCACACATATTTACATCTTCAAAATAATCCTGATTCAAACATTCTGGAGTGATAAATTGATAAAATATGTAACGTGTCCATCTTTCAGCACACCTTTACAAGATCTGGGAGGACATCAGGACTCATTTTGCTGAATTCTCTAAAGACATAAAAGTTACCCACGGTCATACATTTCTGCGTTTTCAAGTTGATTCGGAGAGAGAAAAAAATTTCAAAAAACGATTGCTACAAAAAGACATCTTGGAGAATTCAGCTCATTGTCACAAAGTCTTAGGTAATTCTTGAAATCCCTGCACAGAAGTATGAAGCTAGGTAGGTGCTGGTGTCTTGACAAGGTTTAACCCTTTGCATACAAGTACATGAATTGTGGTTTAACAACAGTGGTAAATTGGATTGGAAACAGATTCCTATTTGAAATAATCCACGATTTAGGGCTGGATGATAATTCAATATCAATATATATCAATCTATAGACTTATATCTACGAAAGACAACAAAGGGTCAATAAAAAGTTCAATAGAATAAGTTTTCCTTCCTTTTGCATTCAGATTAATATTACAGTCATTACATCCTCCCAACCAATCACAAACGCAGACCCAGAAACCAAGCTCCGCCCCCTTCAGAGAGCATACGTTTTTTTGTTTTTATTCAGTGTTTGTGTGTCCTGTATCTAAAAATAGGTCGCTAAGCAACAGCATAAAATGGGCAGGGGTGCACTTAAAATATATGCCATGAATTTCCTGATGATTATCGATATCATCAAGGTGATTTCTATTTTATCTATATGCTCTTTTTTTTCTATATCGCCGATCCCTACCATGACTACAGGAAAGGAAGCAATGGACTGCTAAATTAAAAGTCTAATTTTGTTTTGTCAATTATTGCCAAGCGTTTCACTATTAAATCATACAGTTTTAATGAGTAAATATAACATTTTCAAACATTTGGTGCGCTACAGGCACTTGCCAGACATTCTGTACGTAAATAACTGTATTTGCAAAGAGCTGGTAAAGTTTAAGTGGTCCCTGTTCTTACTACACATGTGCTCGGTAGTCGTCTCATGCAACAGGCTGGCATGTAGGCCAACATACCATTCACTGCTTTGCATGTGGTTCAAATTACATCTGACCGTTCAACTTTAGCCAGGGACTTTGCTATTGTGAGTTCTAGCAATACATCAACCGACTTTCCTCAAACAGCATTACAAGCATACAATTCAGTCACAGGAAGGCAGAAATGACATATTTATTCTCCAACACACTAATAAATGGCACAAAATTGGGAGCTTTGTGTGGATCATAATTTATCATGATTGTGAATCCAGATCAGCACTCCCAAATGTACAAGCGCATCATATCATGCACACAAACCCGCCTTAACTTAAAGGGAGGATTATTGTGCATTTTATTGTAACAAACTTGGGATCTAACAGAGTTCCCTGCATTAACTACCAGTATGTTTAAAATGTATGTAAACTGATTTTTTTTTAAAAAGGGAAAAAAAGCAAGTTCATGTTATTTTTTTAGTCATCCAGCAACCTGTTGGGAAATAAATAAAACAAAAACAAACGAGACAGCTTAATTTTAAGACTTTCTGTGGTTCGAGTTCGAGCTGTAATTCATAAAAAGGCATCCGGACGCTGCTGACTATTTTCTTCCGAGCTCCCTGGCTCTCTCTGTGGCCGATTCCACCGCAGACATGACCGATGCCCTCAGCCCTCCCTGCTCCAGCGTGTGAAGCCCATAGATGGTTGTTCCGCCCGGGGTGCAGACCTCTGACCGGAGCTGAGCTGGATGCTTCCCAGAGTCACGCAGCAATCTCCCAGCACCCTGCAGCACACGGTGGAAGCGAGAAGAGATTAAACTGGACGGCGGTTTGTAATGAAGGGCATTAGGAAAATGAAACAGTGCGGATTGCAAGACTGACCAGAACAGTTTGAGATGCGATGCTGTGAGCCAGAGCGCTTGGCATGCCCATTTTAACAGCTCCTTCTGCCAGGGCTTCTGCAAACAGGTATACCTGGACCACAACAAAAGAAAAAAAATTAGAATGAATATATATTACGGATAAACTATATATCAGCATTAACATATGTGTCTGCTAATGTCTTTATTGTATTTTTTTAAACACACAGCATCAGTCGGATGACTAAAAATGGGCAGTAATAAAATTAGCCGATGTTTATTTCCACCTTGTTGCCGTTTGTGTTTCAGGTGATGGAGGGGGGTCGGCTGTGTGGTGATCGTTTGGGTCATGTGATAGTGAGGCAGCGCAGGATTTTTGGGTGTTTAATTGAAGAAGCAGAGAAGCAATTTAAACAGTGTGGTTGTTTTTTTCACAATGTCATAAGGGTAGAGAACTATAATATGAACGACATCGGTTGTCTGCGATTACAGCAATATTAATATTTCACATTGGTGCGTGTGCGTTTGTGTCTCGGGAGACTGGTGTGCCGTTCCTCTACTTCCCTGGACGTATTCCCACAGCGGAGCGCTGCGTTATGCAGCTCGAAGGGGGCTGTTGCACTGCAAAAAGAGAACTAAAAATAAGTAACATTTTCTTGAAATGAATGTATTTGCCCTTGATTTGAGCAGGTAAATAAGATTATTTGCCAATGGAATGAGTATCTTTACCCCTAAAATAAGATAATTAGATATACTGCACTTGAAATAAGATGATGGAGATGAATTGTTCCTATTTTAAGTGCAAAAATCTTATTCCATTGGCAAATAGTCCTATTTACCTGCTCAAATCAATGAAAAATAGTTTCATTTCAAGAAAAAATTTCTTATTTTTAGGTCTATTTTTGTAGTGATGGTCAAGCTAATAAAAGCTATTTTATGGGTTTATAGCTGCGCTGATGCACGTCCAAGAGCTTTGCTGACTTTTCTATGTTGCCCTCAAACATCCGTGTCGTACCAGACCGTGCACACACACACACACACACACACACACACACACACACACACACACACACACACACACACACACACACACACACACACTTCTACATATTAGAGAGATGTTTTGGTTTGTTATCTGTGGTTATCTTGTATGAATATTGATACAATTCATAGTATATAAATATTGTTTATTCTAACTAACAAACAAACTCTATATTAATTTTATATAAACTTTAAGTTAAGTATCAAGAATCTTTATTGTCATTATGTGTGACCATAATGACACCGACTCAGGATGCGCACAGTTTACGTATAACATGAAGACAAGACAAGCAGCATTGTGTGAAAAAATATTACAACATCCTGCAAACTGCAATGAACAATGCAACCCTGAGACTCACAAAAGCCACTCCGCTCCCGCTCAGCCCCGTGTGGATATCGATCCAGGCTTCAGGCCCTTCCTCAACCAAGCCACAACAGAGCAACAAGCTGCGAAGTAGAGCCCCATCTTCTGGTTTTGCATTGGCCCCCCGTGCAAACAAGAGGGCCCCTTCTTGAACCAGACAGGGAAGGTTAGGCATCAGCCGGATGACGATGGAGTTCTCCGGGAGGAGCTGGAAATGAAAGCAAGCGAGCAAAGAAGATGTAAGATGTTTGCTATCTAGACAGACTGAACGATTAGTATGACAACTGTCCGCCTCACCTCCTCCAACACTGCTAGGGTCACTCCTGCTGCAACAGAGACAATGATCTGTTTCTTTGTGACGTGCCGAGAGACTTCAGAGAGAACGTGTGGAACGAGATGAGGTTTGACCGCGACAAACACCACGTCTGACCCACAGACCACCTCTGGGTTGGAGTGAGTTACAGACATGCCAAGTTCCTGGAAAAAAAATAAAACAGGTTTATCAAGAACATGTAGCTGATAGATAAAATACTCTTAACAAAAACCGGGTCAGGAGAGCTAAACTTAGAACTGATTAATGTAATGTAGGTTTAAAAAATATATATAATTTTTTCCCCCCCAAATTTGCCCAATGTGTGACAATAGTGGTGTTTCTATTCTATTTTCTCTGTTCATATCTGCAGGGCTTCACTGCAGCAGTTGGCTTGCAGGGAAAAAAAATAAAATAAAAATCAGAAAGCAAACTAAACTTAGCAACGGTAACATGTCATCTGTTGCTGCTCATTGTCCCAAGTTACCCTACAATGAAATTATGGCGAGGAATACCTGGAAACGTCCCAGATTGGTGGAGGATGGTGCACTAACTTTGATGTTTACAGGAAGAACATTCCCTGCGAAGGAAAGGATCAGCAACATTTATACTCCAACGTTGTTTCTGCGTTTGAACAAGTCTCTCTGCACTCACCTGACAACATGCCCTTTGCAATGCCGAAAGCCATGTTTCCTGCACCGATGAAGCCGATCCTCAGTGGTGGGTCGGCCTCCTGCTCCATTTTGGTCTGAGACAAATACAGGGAAACAAAAAACATGTCAGCCAGAAAGCATCATATACCTTTCTGCTCAGCAGATAAAAGTTTTGCTTTTTATAAGACCCCCACCACTAATAATAAATAAATAAATAAATAAATAAATAAATATATATATATATATATATATATATATATATATATATATATATATATATATATATATATGCCCAGGCGTTGTAGGGAGGTCATACAAGCAGGTGAAGGCCAAACACACTGTGGAGCCTCATTCTACCTTATATAAAGATATTACATCAAAGTTGGATCCGCCTCTACCGTTTTTCCACTTTAATTTTGAATGTGGCTCCAAATCCAGACCTCCATGGGTTAATAGATTTGATTTCCGTTGATTTTTTTCTTTTCTTTGTCAGCACATTCAACTACATAAAAAACAAAGTATGTAATAAGAATATTTAACTTATTCAGACCTAGCATGTTATTTTAGTTCCCTTTAATGTTTTGAGCCATGTGTGTGTATATTCTCTATCTATCTATTGTAGATAGATAGATAGATAGATAGATAGATAGATAGATAGATAGATAGATAGATAGATAGATAGATCTCCTGTCAACAGTTATGTGAAGCTACAATTTGCCCACAGGCACACCAAAACTGGAAAATAACTAAGTTGAACTCCTAGTCTGACATGACTGTTTCAGCTTAAAAATAAAAAATAAAAAAAATCAGACAATACAGTATGGATTTGATATCAACAGCATGCTGGTGAAGATTCTCAGTCATCCAGGTCATGGTGATTCCAAAAATAGTAATTGCTTTTTTTTTTTTACTTTTTTTGGAATGATATTAACAGCATAACACCAAAGATCCAACCTGACAAGCATCAAAGGATCAGGCTAGTGGTGGCTGTTTCCGGCCAGTACCAACTGAGAATCCTTTAATCACCACATATCCTCCCTACCTGTGTATTGACGCTGACCATATCGATCTATTCATGACCACACTGAACTCTCCTGAGTGCTACTTGCAGCAGGATGCACCACGACATAAAGGATGTCACGCTGGGTCCTTGAACATGACACTGAGTTCACTGTCCTCCAGAAGCCAGATCACGTTAATCTGCCCCAGGAAATCGGGCCCCTGTTGTATTTGCAGGGGTCACAACATCCATCTGAGCTTGATCTGGGATAACCTGTCATCCTGTTTTGATGCCATCTTCAAAAGATTCTAAGTCCTGTATCTCCTTCCATCCGCTACTGCGTTTGAGGTTTTCAAATCACAAACTCCTCTACGTCCCAGTTCTGATTCTTCAAGCCTGCCGGGTCTCTCTAACCAAGCCTGGCTGCGCTGGGTTGCTAATAATGTGCTAACGCGGCTAGTTAGGAGCAAAGCCGTCAGCCGTAAGCCTGTCACTGCTTTGCAGGGGGGGGGCTTTGCTAAAAACAAGCGGTTCGAATAAATATGTTCTGACAGTAAAACCTTCTGCATCCAGCACAGGACACCGAGAAAAAAAAGGGGAGTTTGAAAATTCATTAGAAATTCTACACACGTGTTAAGCTAATTAAACAGAGACACCCGAACAGACTGTCAGACGACGGAGGGATTTATTTTATTCACCTGCTTCGGTTCTCTGAATCACAGATGACCGGCGTTTCTCAAGTAAAAACTTTCTTTTCTTTTGAACCGTCAAATAGCCTGCTTCGGTAACTCCCACTGCCCGGAGCATCCACATAAACCAACCAACCGGCGGAGTAACGCCGACTTGTCCGTCTGTTTGATTTCCTCCTCCGTCCTGCCGTCAGGGATGGGCGGTGCAATGAGCGGTCGTGTCTCATACGCGTCCAGGCCACAGGCATTGTTTTGCACCGCCTAATTTCGTTTACGCCATGCACTAAATGGAGCGCACCCTGCACGGTGTCCCTGAAAAATGCGACAAATGTGATTGGTCGGCTGGCCGCGGAGCAAATTTAGGCCTCATCTCAATCAGCTGTTATCGCCTGCGGAAGCCCCAGAGTGGTCGCTTTCTTTGCGTGTCTAGGATCTTCCTCCAAATCAGAATAAGGTATTTATTGGCATATTCTTCAAGCATATGTTCTTTTTTTTAATGTTTCCTTACTTTTTATAAAGAAGAAATAAGGAGCCCCCAAGGGGACATGGGAATTGTTTTGATTTTTTTTTTGCTACCCTCAATAACCTATTAGACGGTTCATGCGGCATATTGAATATTAAGTCTTTATGCTACAACATAAGGTTCAATTTAAAATTGTAAATACCTTTTTAAGTGAAGTGAACGTGTTTATACATTCTTAACCCCTAGATGACACGGGATTTTTTATTTTATAATTTCGTTAAATTTGCAAGAAAATATGCAGAATGTATTTTTTTTTTAGGTTAAAAGGTGCCTGTTTTTGTGTGTTAGCACATACGGGTTTGTAATGAAACTTTGGAAAATGATATGTGCATCATAATGAATGCTTAGTTCTGCAGTGAGGAGACATGCCTGGGCAAGCCTCGTTTCCCTGCTCCTAATAAGCAACCGAGTTAAGTTTTTATTTTATTTTATCTCTAGTAACACAGTAGCTATTTAGACACGCTAAAAATAAATAAATTAAAACGTAAAAGGTTTTCCATCTGTCATGCATCAGGTCAATCATGATTGATCCCTTTATGTCGCCACCTACAGTCAATAATCAGAATCGACTTGATTTCAATATAAGAACCGCCGCCTTCACGTCAAACTCACAGCTCCAGTAAAAATAACAAGCATCACCTGTGCAGAGATGCGGTGTCGTACACAAGCATTTTAAGGATTTATTTATTCATTATTTATTTTAAATAAAGTGGAACATATCAAAATATAAACCCTACATTTTTTTGTGCACGTCATAAAATGTTTCAGACCAAAGGATTTTTTTTACTTGAATCTAAAGTATTCTTATAGCCTAATAACTGTTCCTTTTCATTTTTAACCATAGGGAAAAATTAAACTGTAGTAAAAATGTTAGACATACCACCAGTGGTTCTATTTCTCTGTAAAGCAGTTTACTTTACAAATCTCTTTTCTGTGGGCTATGCTTGTGTCCAGATCCACATCGTAGTGAGATCAAAGTCTTTAAGCTAAGCAGCACTTTATTTAACCAGTATGTACTGCAGAGTGAGGGTGATAAAGTTATATTTTAACAGCTGCCGTTTAGGGTCTTTAGTGCAGCGTAAGGTTTACACACACTCCACTACAGAGCTTTAGAAAATTGGCAAGCTTTAAAGACACAATATTCTGCGCTTTATTGGCCTCAGTGGTATAAATTTCCAATCTATCCTGCTTATTCGTGCAACTGCAGAGGCATGTGACTCTGCACTACCGCCACACCTATGTAAGGCTGATTGATGACTAACGTGCATGAAAACGTAAGCCGGCCAAAGATCGAGGTAAACGCCGTTTACAAACCAAGGATCTCAGAGAGGCTGTGAAACTTTTTTTTTTTATGCATTTATTTTTATTTTATTTTATATATTATCTGGAAAAAAAAACAGGGTGCAAAGCAGAATAGCTTCTGAGATGTGCTGTATCTTGCGGATGAGATGATCACCGATGCTGCTGACCCAGAGAAACTGATCAACTTTTTTATCTTCAAGTATATTACGGTATATGTGTGTCTAGTCACTTATCTTTCCTCCTAGGGCAAGTGAACTTTTTTTAATGAAGTCAGTTTAGGTTGTCAGCAGCATGTTGATAAATAAGTAATAGTAATAAATGTTAATGAATTAAATGTTAATGATAAATGTTAATGAATTAAAATTACAGTTAAAATTCCTTATGTTTTTTTTGTTTTTTTGATGAATACAACAAAGTGTCTAGGCCATGTGACGTCTTTGAGTGAAATAACTAAAACATGATGTCCTTGATATCCCCAAAACATTTGAATCTAAGAGCAACAAGGCAGTTTGCATTGCTTTCTGTGTTCTGATCCAGACATGGGCCACATCCTGATCCACCATTGGCTCCTCCTGATGACCGTCTGCATTCTGGCCTGCCCTGCAGTCACCGGACTCTTTGAGTGGCTGAGGATCACGCAGCCTGCGGCTGATCCTCCTCCTCCTCCACCGCCGGTAGCGCCGGCGCTTCTGGCGAAGGACGCTCAGTTTGAAATGGTGACCGCAGACCAGAAGTTTCTGGCTGAGGCAAAGCAGCTGGAGCTGAGCCCGTTAGACAGCTGCCACTACAGGGTAAACTGAAGTTTCCTCTATAGTTTTCTAAGATGCATCCTTTGTAAATTTCAACCCAACCTGATCCATGGTCTTTATCAGGATGTCAGGGACCAACTTTCTAACCTGACCCTGGCCAAATGAATTTTGCTCCGCCTAGCTCCACTCATCCATCTGGAACAGATCCATAGGAATGGCGTTTCAGAAGGATGGGCCTTATCAACAATCCTTGCATAGGATTGGATTACTTATCAACAATCCTTGCATAGGATTGGATAAGCCACTTGTCTGTTACTTTATCGACGTGCTATTTCACCCACTCACACCGAAGCTAACCCGTGACGCTGTGAGAGCGACGCAGGAAAAAACAAAACCAAATCCGGTCATGAGAAGGGCGAAAACATAGTTTCCACCAACAAAAGCCTTCAGAGCCGTTCTCTGATGTTCTTTTAATGAAACAATATTAGGTAGATTGGACAACACGGAAGAAATGGCAGCATCAATGTTAACACTTTCTGCCTCGATGCGAGCCGCCATTGTTGTCTGAATCAAAACAGTCTCACGATCGCTTCTCCATTACGTCACATCTATGAAACTCCAGCCCTGCGTCCTGATTGGCTGGACAATAAAATTGGTTGAAGAAATCACTCTCTATGGAAGATGTCCTAGATGGATGTGAGTGAAGCTAGGCGGAGCTAAGCGGAATGAAATTCATCTGGCTAGGTTCAGGTTACCAACTTTCTAAAATCCTCCTGAATATAGAGGATTCACATGGTGTTTGGTTGGCAATGCTCACATAAAAATCCAGCTGTCTGGACAATAGATTTGACGAACATGGGAGCGAACTGTGTGGGGATAAAGATATTGAAGCTTTGGCTGTGTCTGCAGGTGGTTGCTAGGCTGAGGTCCAGCTGTGAAAGCCTCACTGAGGAGAATCTCGCCAAGCTTGGAGTGGAACTGTTTAACTGCCAGGCGGAGATCGAGGGGCGCCGGACCTTCCCGTGTACAGAGGAAATGGTAATGTGTAATCTGATTTTAAGAAAGGGGGGAAAAAAATCTTTTACTTTATTATATATTTCTAACCAGTATTTGGTGTTTCAGACCATTAAAGAATGCACAGCCGACATGGACCCGGACACATGGAATGCCTACCACATCGTGAGCAACAGAGCACGCTCGGTTTGCTACGCCGCCCGTCAGCAGCTCTTCCGCCGCCGAGCGGAGCTCACGGTCAACTCTCTCATCTCCACGGCAACAAGCCAGCTGGATGCAATGAAAGACCTGAAGGTCAACTTTTGATTTCCCCTATGTTTCCATTTGTACATTTTGCTCTGCGGCACCGGATTCCGAGTTTCTGCTCGTGCCGTTTTTTTGAAGCAGGTGGGACAGCTGGAGCTGAAGGAGCTGACGGCAGCCTCTCTGGACAAGCTGCTGGAGGGCCATAGCGCCCTGCAGTCTCAACAGGGCAAACTGCACGAGGGTCAGGAGCAGATGGAGAGCTCACTGAGGGACAACCTGCAGCGTCTGGGTCAGGAGAAGGCCCTCATCGCTTCCGGACAGGAGCTGGTAGCTCGGCTCATTCAGGGCATTACAAAAAGAATGGGTGAGCGGCTCAGTGCGTTAAGTTTATTTAGCTTTTCCACATTTAATTCAACCAACATTATCAGCAGTTTGGCTTTTCAGCAGTGTTTATTCTTAGGATGGGGGGTTAAATACAACACTTAGCATCTTATACTCAAAAATCACTTGGAAACTTTTTTCATTATTATATTTTCAACTGAATTGTTCAGGTTTGGTTTTCTTTTTTTTCTTTGTTAGAAAATGTGAGTGAATATCTGGAAATCCAAAGCGCAGAGGTCCAAGACAACCACAAGGCGATTGTTGATGACCTCACAGATGTCAGACACCAAGCCCAAGATATTTACCAGAAAATTGGTATCCGATCAACTTGATAGCCGTTTGTAATTGCACTAAATGTGTGGCTGGGCTGCATTGTTTTGTAATTTCTTTTATTTCCTTGGTGCTGTGACACAACAGACCACAGCATGTCTGAGTTTCTGCAGTACCAGGACCAGACCTCCCAGTACTACGCTGATCTGATGAACAAACTGGAGCGCATGAACAACACGCTGGGAGTCATGCTGCACTACCTGGACAACATGCAGCATCGCATAGAGGACAGGCTTCACATGATCCAGAGCTACCTTGGCTGGGCAGGTGACCGTGGCATGTCGTTGCAACATTAAAATCAAACTCACCACTTGCAGTAAAATGATCAATGTCTTAAAGTAAAGACAGTTAAATGTGGATCGGAGGAGTTATTGTAAAGGGAATCACAAAAATAGAAAGGGTCTGCATGAATGTTTTTGTGGTTTCTTCTTCTTGCAGGTTTGAGTCTAACGGCCATGTGGACCTGCGTCGCACACACGGGCTACTTCGTATTGTGCGCCGTCCTCCTGACGTTCCTGCGCTGTCCGGGCTTCTCCAGAGCCGTGCTGCTGCTCGTGGTTCCTCTGAACGCGGCGGCCGAGGTCAACCAGCAGCCGGCGCTGGACCTGACCAGCCTCAGCGTCCTGCTGCTCACTCTGTCCCTGGGTACGAGCTCTGAGCAGGACACCAGGCAAATGCTAAGCTTTCAGACGCAGCTCTGACCGCGTTCTTTGGTCTGTAGGTCACTGGTTTGTGAATCGTCTTTGGGCTTGTGTGCCAAGCAGAAAGGAGCCAGGTTCACCACCGCTGCTGGGCCCATGCAACATCGTGGAGCCTCAGAAGGACATGATGTTGGGTCCGCCTTCATCCACACCAGAAAGGTTTGTCTATTTAATCTGAAACGTTGGGTCAAGTTGCTCCCAAATTTCTCAGAATTTGTGATTTCCTGTGCATTATGGTGACTAGTGCCTTTTGTTTAATTAAAATGTTTAATGTAACTTTTTTTTTTTTTTTTTTTTTAAGATATGGAAAAGGCGACATTTTCGAACAAGACAGCTTGTTGAATAACGACAGCTTTTTATCAGGTAAAAATGAAACTTGGCATTCAACAGAAACTAATCCCTATGACAGCCGAACTGTTTTGAAACGACTCTCCTGTTTACAGGTGAACTCAGCATATCGGCGGTGTCTCCACGTCACAGGCGACCCGTGCCAGAGCAGAACTTCCTGCCGACATTTGGAACGCCCAATCAGTCCACTCCCAGGCCAACGCCCCCTGGATGTCTATCAAGGGTGAGCTCATTCGTTTCCTGTCAAAGGTAAACAAAGCTTGGTACTTCATGAATCCTTTCGCCAGCCCGTTTTAATCGTTTTTCAGGCTCTAATTGACGACATCGCAGGAGGAGCTTTTTATGCAGCAGATGACTCCCGTAACTTTGGCAGGGAAATGCGGAGTGCAAGTCCGACCCCATCAGTTATCACCAACAGGTTAGCGTTTTGAACTTGTCAAAAAATATACTTTTTTTTTTTTTTTCCCAACCCCACTTTGAACATGTTAGTCTTGAATATTCTAGCCTTCAGGCTAGAATATTCATGTTCAATAATTTGAGGGGTTGTTGTTGTTTTTAAATGCTAGTGTTTTCATTGCTCTGCCATTTAAATATCCACCCCTTTACTTGGACAACTTTATTTGTCATTTAGTATGCACAAAGTGCGTACAGAACGAAATTTCGTTTGCATACAGCTTGAAAAATCACAGTAAATTGCAGTAAAAAAACACACACACATACTATGTCCATGAAATGCATTTCAAGGAGTAATTCATGGCATAAGATATTATTGATTGATAGCAGCACGGAATCAGATGGTTTTCTTTAGTCTAGTCAGATCCAAAAAAAGACACTGGAGGTCGTAAAGACAAATGTCTGATTCCTAAAATCTTATGAATATAAAACTGTTCCTGCTCTTGACATGTCAGTCTTAAAACTACTTTGACCTGAACTATTAATATCAAAGATTAATTGTATGGGACTTTAAAGGCCCATGTTTATTTGGCTCCACTGTTTGTTTTTTGATTTAACAGAAGAAGAAAAAACATGTCAAGGAATCCATGTCATAATGTGGCTTGATATTGATGCAATCTCACACATGTGCATAGGGTCTGTTAGGGTTCAGTTTGTCAGACTTTACTGGAGTACCTTCCAATAACCTAAATCTGCTCTGATTTCTGTGGCAGCTCCTTGTCAGGCCGCCAGCTGTGCAATGGAATCACAAAAACGGGGAAAGCCTGTAAGAACAAGGCGGTTCCAGGACAGGAGTACTGCCGAGTCCACGAAGGGGGGCACAGCTCCTATGTTCAGGCCTAAAATGTTCAACTTTGACATTTTTTTATTTTATATTTTTTTAAGATGAGTTGTTACAGCAGTGAGTGTTCTGAAGGAACTTTTACCAAATATTTATGTAAATTTTAAACGAGTTTGTTCCGAGTCCTTTACAAACGAATGTTTTACCAGTTTTGTGTCTAATTTGTGGGTTTTTGTTGTGTAAGTGGATGCATGGTGATTTGGATGGATCAAGGAAACAATTTAGGCTGTGCAGGTTTTAAAATAGTTTGCTCATTTAATAAATCTAAACAACCATACATTCAGCTTGTTTGTTCTTTTTATTAAACTTATTCATCAGTCACCCTTATGCTCATCCTGTAACATCAACAGCTTACTGTTTTCAAGTTTCCCACCACCTCTATGGAAAGGGCATATTGCATTTTTAAGGATTAAAAAAAAACAAGACTGTCAAACTGAAACAAATCTGTTTTTATTTTTCTAAAAAGAAACCATTTGAACCCCGTTTCCCAACAAAGGGCTCTGAACTCCACCTGTAAAATGGAAAGATACTGACTCTTTATATTGACATTTGATCTGGAACTACAGGTGAAACTGTTCTTAGCAAATTGAGAAACCTTGCTTGAATCTGCTAGGCAAGAAAAGTGGGTGAACTTCATGGAAGCTAGGCGAAGAGGCACTAAACTGTTTCTTTGCCCAAGAGTTATGAAGCACTGGGATTCTTGCCTTTCATGTAAAGCCAGGAGACGAGTACAACATGGCAAACACCACTGTTGGCTCAAGAGGAGTTGGCAGCCAGACCACTGAGGTGCCTGTATATAAGCATCAACTTCCTGGGTTAGCAAGTTTTATTTTTATTTTTTTTCTTTCTCTCAATTAAATCAATTACCATTTACCCACAATTGGATGCAGAAGTGACTAATTTTCTCTCTGTCTGGGACAAATGAAAAAATGGTATCAGTATTTTTGATCTGACTTGTATTCATATTGGCAGCTACCCTTTATTTGTAAGGGTGCCACCTGTTTGGACAGCTACACACTTTAAAAGTAGAAAAGTGAAACTTTCAGCTGCTTCCATTCACTGTTTTACACAACCAGTGTGACTTCTTAATAGAAAAGACTGATGCACTTTCAGACCCAGAGCAGGAAATAAAATATCTTCACGAAATCTGCCAGAATGTAACTTAAAAAAAAAAATTAAAAATCAGCAGCAGTTGTTCAGCGGAGTGCTTTTAGTTTCCTGAGTGGGATTCCTTCTTCTAGGTAACCTCAGTTTGACAACTTTCAGCTAGCGTTTGTCTTCATGCTTTGTACGCATTTCTTCAGAACCTATAAAGGATTATAACTTCTGTAAAATACAAGCTCAAAGACATTTTGAAAAGGAGATATGAAAATGATGAATGCCCCTTAAGAAAACCGTTCAAATGATACAACAGAAGGAAATGAAGATTTACAGCACAGATTACACCGTGGTACAGTCTGGTCCGGGAGTATTTATCTACAGTTTGTCAGTGATTATCATTATTGACTCACTACTTCCTGCACATGACCCGATTTCCTGCACTGCCGACCCAACCGGCTTCTTAGAGAAACGGTCAATGGAAAGACGGATGTGGTGCCAACCGGCTCGCCGACCGCTTCACTTGCGTGCAGCGTCGTAATTGGCGACAAACCAGTCGCACGTTTCTTTTAAAGCTGTAAATGAACGCGAGAAAACATCTGTCAGCGCACAGAAACCCGTACTTGTGTAAATGCACGCCACAAGCTCGTGCTCTCACCTTGCTTGAAGGGTGTGAATTTGAAGTCCGGCAGGTAGCGACGTAACTTTGCATTACTGGCTGTCTTCTTGAACTGGCCGTCAGCTTTGCTGGTGTCATACTGGATGCCATAAGTTAAAGTTACTCAGTGAAGTCAAAATGGCTAAACAGGATCCTAAAAATCAACATCCAACCCGCTGATAATGAAATAAGATATTTGCCATGTCGGTAGTATCCATCAGCATCAGACAAATCAAACTTGGTCTGAATGTGGATGAGAAGATATGGGACAACAGTGACTGTAAAAACATTTCTCTGAAGTTAAAGTTGATTTCCCAGTCAGCACTGCTTCTCTGCAAGTGATGATCTCCTGCGTCCTCATCTGTTTTGAGTAAACTTTGTAAATTATAGCTTTCCTAAATGTGACAAATAGGTCCAGGCTGAGCTAACATCTCCCCAAGGATGTTTTAATCTGATGAATCCAAGGCTGAAAATAACATTGCTCACTACCAAACTAACACCACCACGTTTCACTTCAATAAAAACAGGGTGGTGGAAACCCCATGATGTTAATTTTTCATAGACAAAACTGTCTTTTTGTAAGTGCATAAAAATAAAAACGTAAAATACTTTTCACCTCCAGGGGTCCGTTCTTCGTACGTTGCTTAAAACATCCGAGATCAAATGAGACATCCAAGATGATTTCATCCGGCTAATCATGATCCGGCTAATTGGGTTCTTCCAACACACCTGTTGTTTATGATTAGTATCACTGGATTGAGTTATCTGAGACAACTGCGCGTTCATGCGTTTGTTTAAAAGGGGAAATGTATCGATAGTAGAAACATTGATCAGCAGCGCTGCTATTGGCTGTTCAGCATGGCCAAAGAACGCCCACAATTTTTCTCCCAAGCAGAACAAGAGCTTGGAAGGTTATGCCGAATTTGAGTCATTAATTAAATCAAAATCTGTTAAAGACAGGAGAGAGGGCCGGCAAAAAGCAGCAGACAAATTAATGCATAAATACTGTCCATGGTAGATGTTTCTATCACTTTCTACAGTATGAATTTTTGCATTTTAATAATTTGATATTTACTTTGTTCTTTTATATCAGAGCCTCCACGGGACCCACTAGAACATGGGGACAAGTAAAAGTGAAGTACAAGAATATTCTACAAAATGGTAGCCTTTAATTATTATACTTTATTTTAAAAAGGTTATGTCAAGAGATCCAAATTTCAGTGTCATTCCTTAGACACTGGAAGTAAAGGACACGTGCAAACTGGGAATTTTAACAAAAAAAAATCTTTATCCATAAAAAATGAAAATCTTCCTTTTCCAAGTCATCCACTGTTTACACGGTAAAACTGTATTGCTCCGTGGCTAGATAATCCATCCATAGTTTTTTCTAATACAATATACTGCTCGACAGGAAGCAAGCCTTTCAAAGTAAACTAAACTTCACAATAAAATGGCCTGAACAACTCTTCTTACTGAATATGATAAAAATAAAAAGCAAACTATCATACAAATAACTTAAATATTTTAGATTTATGGCTCCAACATCACTTTTTCCTCTTTAAAAGCCACTGTTAAATGATGTGTTTGTCTGTTTATAACAGCCACCAATAAAAATCTCTCTACAATTACACTGTCGCGCTGCGCTAAAGGATCCTGTCTATTGCGCAATACGCAATTAATTCGAAAAACTCTGCAAATTATTCTTGCACCTTCCGCAACAGGTTGCTGTCGTAAAAATGGACATGGCTACGGCAGATTACCCTTTCTCCTCTGCTTATACAGCCGTGATCTAATATTGTTTACATGAAATGGCGCACATGTTGCTATGACAACAAGTGCAGGATGTCTTTCGAAGAACCAAACGATCCAAGATCATGCCAAATCGTCAACAATAAAATCCTGCTAACTGAGTTAGCGACGTACGAAGAACGGACCCCAGGTGTCTGCTGGAAAGCTAAAGAGATTTAACTTTTCTGCTTTAACAAGACATTTTAAGATTTAGAAACTTAAGAACTTCAAGTAATAGCATCTTTTCTCATCTATTTAGAAGTCCTTTTTCAGTTAAATGTACATTGCATGACATTAAAAGGTAAAAGTTTTAAATTGAATCGTCTTTTTACATAAAGTATCAATTTATCTAGGGTAAATTTCCAGAAGCCGAGAACTTGAATGAATCAAAGGATACCACTACTTCTCCTTTAAAGCCCAAAGATTCAACAACTGCATCGGCGGCTTCTTTAATGGAGACCTCGTCTTCTTCCCCGACTGTAACCAAATGACGTCATTAAATTTCCGTTAACAAATAAAATTCATGCTGTGCAAAGAGGACTCACCAGAGAGAATGATCGGGTCGACCTCCGGATATTCCCTCAGAACCCAGAGAAAGAGACGAGCCAAGTCCAAAGAGTAAATGAACTGCCTTCTAGGAGAGCCTGAACCCCAGACCGTCAGGGGCTTCCCCTCCTCTGACCAAACAAAAGAAATACAGAAAACGAAATTCACAGCAGAGTCGCCACACTTATCTCTTGCTTACATTTACTGTATCTGCTTCCAACTTTGACCTCACACTAAACTCAAAAAGCAGACGTACTTTGAGCGATGTACGCTTTATGAATGAGCCCCGGCAGCACATGCCCATCCTCGATGCTGAAGTTGTCGTGGGGACCAAACACATTTGTGGGAATCACGGCCGTGTAGCTGTGGCCATGCTGCTGGAAATAAGCCCTGAGAGATGGACACAAACTGATAATTATGTCTGTTTCATCTAAAGTGCTTTTTCTTCTTCTTCTTGTAATGCAGCATCTAAAGCAGACCTGTTTTGAACATCAATCATCCTTTTAGCGTAGGCGTAGCCAAAGTTGGACTCGTGAGGCGGGCCATTGTGGATCTAGTGCAGACGAGAATATATGGTCAGCGTTTCAAAATTCACTGATTTGTTCCAACGGCGTGGATGAGAGGGAACTTTTACCATGGTCTCGTCGATGGGATATGTGGTTTTATCGGGGAAAATGCAGGTGGATAGACAGGAAACGACCTTGACTGTCCCAACCTCGTGCGCCGCCTGCAGCACGTTATCGTTGATGTAGACGTTGTTTCTCTGCAGGACAAAAAATATTGTCAGTTCAACCTTGACAGGAGGGTAGGAACCATTCTACGATAAAAATATCTCTGCAGGGATGTCTGTCTCTTTCAAGTGGCCAAGCACAGTTTAAATACCTTAAAGGTATATAGACACGTTATATGCTTATATAAAAAAAAAGGACCAAAAACCGTTTGATCATGATGATAAAATAAAGTTATAGACACTAAACCTCCATCTTGATAGTTTTTTGATAGTCCTTTTTGAGGCTAGATTGAATCCAGCCCCGGGCTCGTTGAACAGATAAAAACAAACGTGGCGCCATCTAGTGACAGTATAGCAGAACTATCATGATGCCAGTTTGCTTAATTAATAAATTACTTGTTAATAATGCCGAACGGAGCCTGGCCCTCTGCAATGCCTCGCAATAAAGCGGCAGCTCGGCGTGACTGAAGACCAACCGTTATTAATTAAATACTCTGATCTACAGCAACTTTAAGAACCTCGTATCAGAACATTTACGTCAATCACATCTGAGCAATCGGCAGGTTTAGCATCCTCTTCAGTGAACACCAACGGTCATACTGTATTCCCAGCGACATTCAAGTTTTTTCCCTCTTGGAATCATACATTTGTTTAGCTTTTTTTTTTTTTTTTTTTTTTACTGGATCTTGGACCGTTCTTCGCTGGGAGATGCTAATAGCCGTTAGCCGCTTCTTTGCTTAATCCCCTGTTGCATATGCGCAGTGTTGTACTTATTCTGTTATTATACAAAAAAGACGAAGGGCTTTATTTCCTAACAAACTGAGCAAAAGCAAAGCGTAAAACAAAATAACTAATACGCCATCAGGACATAATAATCTTTCATAAAAACGTTGTATGCAACCAGAGAGAATTACTCACGTATACATTTAAAAATGTCAAATAACATGGCTATGCACCTTTTAATAGACCTGTCAACAGAACACATCTGAACATTTCAGAAAAACAGCAACAACAGCAGAGGAAGGAAGCGTCTCATACCCAGAAGTCTAGGTTATGCTTCATGTTCTTGAAAAGTCCTCCCACCATAGCAGCCAGGTGAATGACGTGGGTGGGCCGATGTTTTTCAAAAACTGCCCGCGTCTCCTCTTTGTTCCTGATAAGAAACCAGAAGCACAATGAAACGTGTGCGGCCTGTTTTATAGGTTTTTTTTGGGGGGGGGGGGGATTGTGAAGCTGCACAAAAATTAGCAATGATTCTCACATGAGGTTTGCATCTTTGGAGGACAGAAATATCCACTCCTCTCCTTTTTTAGCTCCTCCTTCATCCTCTATAACACGCTGTATGGCCCTCCCCACCAATCCGGACCCCCCTGTGACCAACACCTTCATTGGACCAGTGTGCTGAGAGTTCATCTAAGCAAAAACCACCACATAAACATAATATAAATATCAGACAACAGAACATAACCCTTCCTAAACTGAGATATTTTAGAAAAAAATATGAATTTAAAATTCTATTTCATTTACATACAACCAATTCACAACACATCATCTCAAGGCACTTAATAGAGTCAATTTTATCAAATCATGCAGAGTGGTTACATTTTTTTTCTCCCTCTAATCATAAATCATAATCATAAATACTGGACAAAAATAATTAAAAAAATCAATGCCAAAATCTGAATAATTTTCAGATTTAAATAAAAAATAATTCATTCATTTATTTAATTACAAATTGAAATAACCAACAAATTCATAATATATACTACTTCAGATGCAAAGGGAAGATGAAAGTGCACTTTCAGAAACAAAAACATTCGGTGAAATGTGTATGATTTTATTTTCTGTAACGTTGCTTGACTCGTGTTTTTCTTACTTTGTCTCCTCCAGTGCAATCACGGAGATGAAACGCTAGAAAGAAAGAAAAAAAGTAAAAAAAAAAAATGAACAAAGGCATATGACACATGCGACTCCCGAATCAATAAAAAAGGACACACAAAGTGATTCTAAGTAGACGCAAAGCTTTAAAATGCGCAATACCAGGTAGTGTAAATGTCTTTACAAGCAACTTTTTATCAGAACCATATATAGCTTTTATCGAGTCACTGGGGTTCGGGAAATTTAAAGTAATCACGCACATCTCTAAAGGATATTGTCTTTGGTGTGCCACATGTACTTTTCTGACAGTTGAAACCAGTCAGACCGCATCTTGCCAAAGTTTGTACCTGCTAGCAGAAAAACTGCTCACCGGTATTCCTTTACAGTGAATGCTCTATAAATTAAGGCCGACAAAACGCATGTGTAAAACAAAAGCGAAAACGTCCGACTTGTTTTTACCGATTTCAACCCAGTGTGGTAAAATGACATTGATACTGAGGGAAATTATTACCTAAAACAGTAGTCTCTCGTTAGCCAGCAATACGTTACCAACCTGCATCAATCTCCGGAACTCTGAATGTGAAAGTAAGGTTCCGGTTCCTGGCCTCAAAATAAAAGTCTGTTTTCAAATAAAATGTCACAATCGAGGTGTTGTAAAAACGAAATGCCTGTCTTTTTGCTGTAGAGATTAACCTAATGTAAAAAAAATGTTTACATTGATACCGAGTGAAAGTATTACTGACAACAGCAGTTTCTCATTCGTTAGCCAACAGGATGTTTGGTTTCATAGCTTGACGCTGGTTGGTCAAGCTGTTGACCAACCAGCGTCAAGCTAAGAAACTCAGAGCGTGAACGTCGGCTTCCGGTTCTTAAATTCAAAATAAAAGTTGTCTTTCAAATATAATGTTTAGTCTGCAGGTTGTGCTGCTCTCTATTTGTAATCAGAGGTCGAAATGTTTTGAGTTGAGTAGGAATATCAACATCCAATATTTGGTCGTCTGGAGTATAAAACGTTTTTGTTAGCTGCAGTAAACAATTTACCTGTTGAGGTTTGTAACATCTTTACATATGGGAAATCATATTATTGAATCATAAAACAAACAGAGGAACTTGCTAATTCTCGTGAACTACTGAAACAGGAGCGTACACACCCCGACAGTTTGAGCTCCTCCCATCAGGCAGGAGGTACACGTCAGTGAAACCCACACCTGCCAAGTACATATCGCTGCAGCTCACACCTGCAGATTCAGGAACAGTTGCAGAAAACGCAACTCAAACAAGTGTATATTGTATACTTTGTCATATTTATTTTGATTGCATTTTTGTAATTTCATTTAGTTTATTAATTATTGAATGCATGTATGTGTTGTGCACTCAAAATTTCTTGTAGTTTGCCACCAATGTCAATAAAGCCATTTATGGTCTAATTCATTAATTCTAAATATAAACTAACAGTCTACACATTTTATGCTTTCAAAAGCAAAAGGTTCATATGTGCTTAGTTATTTGTGTGCCATTGGATTAAGGAGACACAAAAGGACTGCATTCAGTTATTCCTGTAGTTTTCACTACATTTTATAAGCACTGCACCCATTTTGGGTATTGAACGTGGCTTGTATAGGTCAATAGATCAGACACTTTGTTGGACAAGCCAGGACCGGATGACATGAGCGAAGGCATCTGATTATAAACAAAAAAACAAAAACAAAAAACTGGAAACACTGAGGTATGTCATTAAAGAAGTATACCAGCAAATCCAAGAATGAGCATTACATCTAATTATAAAGTATTGGGTCACCTTGAATTGCTTATAAGAGGAGCAAATTAAAAATGCTTAATATTGCTGCCCTCTGGTGGCTCGGAAAATACATTCAACGGCATCTTTAGTTCCAACGCTTTCACTGAAGCATTTTCATTACGCTTTGCTCTAGCTGCCCTTTTAAAATCACCTCAGCTCACACTTGGGTTAGCCGCCAATCATCGTTTTTTAATAAATCTGTAAACTACTTGTGACTTTTAGTTTGTTAAGAAAAACACTGCTTCAGGTGTCAGTATAAAACTCTCTCAGTTCATTTTGACTCTGTTCCAGAAAATGCATAAAGACCTAAGAAAATGTTACCTTTCTCGAAAAGAATCACAAATTACCACAAGGCTTTTTGCATATATTTTTATTGTCATTAATTCTCAGGCAAAATTAACAGAAAGCAAAGAATTAGTTGATAAAAGCCAACCTTTTATAGCTTTTATCTTACTATTAAATGTAGCGCGTCAGTTCTACTGAGGAGATGAGAACCTGCCGAAGAAGAGGATGGACTTCGTCTTGTTGTGCCGGATGAAGAAGAGGAAAGGGTGGTCTGCCTGGAAGTGCTCCTCCCGCAACATGCAGAAGGACACCATGCCGGCTGTGGCGGCCGCAGCTTCCGTGCCCTCTTCGTTCACGTCCACAAAGGCCTTGTGGGCCACCGTAGACAAGAAGAGCCCCCCCTCTGCGTTCATGCCCGTCAGGTCAGCCTTGCCGGCGCAGAACACGTCCGTCATGCCCATCTTGGACAGATGGTCCTTGAGCTCATAATCCTCCTCCAGTTTGAACTTTGGCAGGTGGATGATGATTTCGGTTTGGGTGTCCATGTTTGCTCTGTCGGTCCATTCCTCCAGCTTCGCTGGCGTCAGCTCGTTTTCCAGCTGCAAAAGAGCAAATCTGGTGATTCTGCTGCTCATATATGCTTCTTTAGGCGTTACATGTGCAGCCTGAAAACTAAATTAAGCTTCAATATATATATTTTTTTTTTTTTGTTTCCAGGTGTGTACCTTCACTAAAGGGTCTGAATCGCTTGTAGCCAACTCTGGCAGCAGGATGAACATGCTGAGCTCCTGATTCACGTACGGAAGCTCCAGGATCTGCAGTCCCAAGTCAGGGATGTAGTTGTAGGGCAGCTTTTTCATCTGGTACATCATCTGGACCATCTTTGTCTCATTCTGACACACAAGAAACAGAAAACAAGGGTGATCAGATCAGAGCACAGCATCACATCTGTCCTCCAATTTTTTTTTTTTTTTTTTTTTTTACCAGGTTGACTTTAAACGGCATCTCCTTGGTGTTCGTCGCATCAAAGCGACTCATCCAGTTTCCTTTGAAGTAGATGGCATTCACCAGAGCCAGTCTTGTCATTGGAGTCACGGTCCCTGGCTTCAGTAGATCTTTAATCTTATCTGAAAAAAATATATATACATATAAACACGATGTAACACTGAAGCCTAAACCAATAGAAAAAGTATTCATGTCTATCTAATAAGGTGGACATATTCTGACTCTCTGTCTGCTGCTCCACCCAGTTGTTGATCTCCGTTCTGGAGTCCTCTGGATTTCCAATAAAATCAACAGGCTTCAGGTCTGCCTGGTAGAACTTCTGTGTGTCTTCCAGGAATTTCTGCATATATCAGAATAACGGGCTTGACCAGTGTCGTCTCGCCATGTCTTAAACGAGTTTGACGAGCCGCCGATGTGTTGCAGACTTACGGGGAGAAACTTAGACGTGGTCTCTCCATAAAGACGGTTGGCCACTTTCAGGATGTACGAAGCAGACGGGGAGTTTATGTCGGCGTTTAGGGTTTGGAAATCCGCATGGACGCCTTCACCGTTGCTGAATGAGAGGGCCTTAAGGAAGGGGAAGGTGGGGAAAAACGAAACGTCAAGACAAAAGTAAAATAAAATCTGGGCTTTATGTAGCCGCGACAGCAAAACGCTCCGTCTAAAATCTCTGACGGTTAGAATGTTGGGGCTTTCTCAAGCATGATGAAGCAGTGCAAACAAAGAAACTTCGTTTGGAAACATTAGTCAGACCTAAATATACAATCTGACAGGGGAGTTTTTCAGAGGAACTGGTGTAAGCAGGGAACCGCTTTTATCTTCTGCCGGTTTTTTACAACGTTCAGCTTTTTTAAGTGAACAATGCACGGCTTGTTCCAAGGATTACTAAATGAGGTCAAAGTACAGGTTTGATTCTATGCAGTAGGCGCCTCACCTCAAACACACCTGTCAGCTTCTGCCTTAGATACACAACGGGCTTAATACAGATAACAGCCGGCCAAACTCACAAAAGCTAGGAGGACAAGGGGGGGTATTTAATAATACGCTGCATAAAGTCTTTTTAAATGCTTTTATTATTATTATTAAATGCCCCTGACATTGACAAAACCTGCAGAGAGTGATCATGTGATAGCGTGACAGTGCACCGACCTTTGCCATCTGAGTCGCAGTGTCACCTTTAGCACCCAGGTAGACCATCGCCATCGCCGAGCTGATGCTCAGCGGAGAGACGAAGATGTTCTTGGCCGGATCGGGTCGGCTCAGAGTGCGGAACAGCTCCAGGGCAAAATCTGTGGCCATCATGGTTGATGTTTGTTTTTTCTAGGAGGGAGGAATAAAAAAAATGTAAATAATGTTTTTTTTTGTCCAGCCCTGTATTATTTAAAGTAAGCAGCACAAAAACTGGACTGGAAGAGCTATTTGATATGTTCTTCCACACAACACAAAAAAAAAAAAAAAAAAAAAAATGAGATCATATTATACATTAAATATCTGAGTCACCCCACATGTGTGTGTGTGTGTGTGTGTGTGTGAGAAACAAGCTCCACTGAGTACCAATACACTGATCCAAGTCAATGTTTAATAATCCAGTAGCATCCAGTAGCATCGATGCACAATGAAAACATCAATCCTTATCGTAATTTTTAATATATGCCTTTATTTTGAAATTTGTAAGGTATGAGACTATAGTGACCAGGTCGTTTATTATCATTAATACTTTTCATAATTAGAAGAATGCTGTTTTGGATTTAAATGTCTGATGCCTGTAAGAGCTTAGAAATAAAATGGTCAAATAATTTTTTTGTGAGTCGATATCAATAGTAATCATCTGCTCATCATCTGCCCATCTAATAGTGTGGGATGGGCAGATGGTATCGCATCACATCGATCGCAGACTTGTAAATTACATTAAATGAAAATTGTATTGTAACAAACTTTGTGATATTGGCAAATGTTGTATCGTCATCCAAAAAAAAACAAACAAATAATTATAGAACACTGTGTCATTATAAAGCTGGTGATTTACACCCCCAATTAGAACACAGTCTAAATGTAATAATTTGACATATGTTGTGCATACAGCTCTCACTGGAGTTCCCGAAGGCCAAAAAGGGTCCATTTTAACTTTGTAATGTATTTATTATCTTAAAATTGCTATGAAAAACAGAGCTCAGTTGAACAAAAAGCTTGGCCTTGTTTGTAAATCAAAGTTTAAAGATGCCATCATAATATAAATCATCATCGTCAACTTATCTAAAAAACAAAAAACAAAAAAAAAAACCCTCTACTGTACATGCTGCCCCTTTTCTTACCTTTACCCCATAACCAGTTTTTGTTATAGATTGTAGTTTGCTGATCTGCCTGTTTGTCTGGTTTATTCACGGACAGTTGCAATCTGAAGTCAGATTCCTTATTCCTTACAGATTTGGTGAATAAAAGTGATTCTAACTCATTGCTATGGGACAAAAAAGCGTAAAACCGCAAACATCATCTTTCCAAAGTTAACTAAACCGGACAATGGATCGAATCAAAGGACGTACCTTCACAAGCTCCTTAAGACCGCACGGGAACGCTGTTAAAGTTGGTAATTTAAAATGAGCAAAACGAAAACTTTTTTTTTTTTTTTTTAGAAAAAAAAGGAGAAAAAAATTAAATATGCACACAAAACAGTCCTGGAATCAATATGGGAACGTCCTTTAGAACCACTTTAAAATATTTCAAAACCCAGCTGTGCCTCCTGAGCATAAATAAGAATGAAGCGCCTGCCCTTGGATATAAAGGGTGGGCGGAGCAATTGTGCATTTTTTTTTTTTAAACCGATGTTTTTCACCTTTTATAGATTAGTCTTAAGGGCGTTGTGTTAATAAACCCTCTTCATTTAAACACGCGTAGATTCTCGTAACGTCATTGAAAACATCGATGAACGGCGTCAAACTGCTGGTTTGAGCAACCCGGAAATCAAATTCAGACACCAGTTTGGAGTGTGACTAAAAGCTCCAAAAAGATTATATTCGCTCCTTTTTTTAAGTCTAAGCATATTTACCCTTTCTTGATGCGCGCTGCTTTCGCTGTGAGAAAACGAAAGAAAAAGCAAAAGACAGAACAGAAGCCCCCTGGCAATAGCGTGTGCTTCCGCTGGGGCGCCCCCGATCATAGGACTCGCGCTTGATGAACAGGCGGCGTCCGGCGGTCCGCTCGGCTCGGTTCGGGTGGGACGCGTGACTGCGCGATTCGGAGAGGCACAAAACATGCGGCTTTGTTGTCGTCGTTGGACTGGGGAGGCAAGAAACGGAGCAGCCAGCAATACCGGTCGATTTCTGTGCGGGATTACTGCGTCACAACACCTGCGCGCTATTTTTCCTCTAAAAGCTGTCCTGTGCTTAGGATTTGTTGTTTCACGGAGAAAATGCTGCTAAAGCTGGGGGTTTATACATAATTTTAATTCTTTATGTATTTGTTGCTTCACAAAACACCGTCCAGCAAAGACAGTGGTCACCATGTAACTCACAATAACATGGCCAGAGTCTAAAATGAACGGTAGGGGGCGCACGCGTAGAATAAACAGTGGCTGGCGCGTTGTTGCAGGCGGTGCACAGAGCATCCGCCGGTCAAGATGGTCATCAAGGTGATACTGGAAGGCTCAGCAGACACTGGATGAAACAGATGCATCAGAGGGCGTTACTAGCAGCACCTGACTGAGGTTGGTTGGGTTTGCGTGAGGTTCGGCATCTGTGTCAGGTGAGCCTGTCACCTGACACAGATGTTACAGTGGCCTGTTTTTGGAGTCAAGTGTTTCCACTTGCTTCCACCACCTCGTACCACGTTGTAAAGCAGCAAATCTCTAAGTCTAGGTCTCTCATCCGATCCAGACCAAAGAGCACGTCAGTCCAGACAGTGCCCTGCAACTTATTCTTAATAAACTGAGGCCCCAAGCAGAGAGACAGACCTGAGTGCAGCACAGCCAGCTAATAAAATACTATACGTCAAGGAACAGATGTTAATAAAGCAGGAGAGCAATATATGCTTGTGGGTTTATGTTACATTTGTTATATATTTTTTATTATTATTGTTGTACAATAAATGATTAGTATAGTATATAAGTATAGTAAAGTGCCTATATTTTAATGAAGTCAAGCAGGCAAAGTAATTCATCAACTTTAAGTGGAGATATGTTCAAAAAACTCAGAGAACAAATTTCTCTGACAAAAAATGTTGACTGTAAGTAAACTTATCATATTGTATTTGCTCATTACTAGTTGTTGAGATATAAAAATCCCATTTGGACCTTTGAACATGACATTTAAGAGCTCCCCCGGTAACAAACATTAATTGTTTTGACTGACTGTTGGATGCTCCATAGCTGCAGAGCTGAGCTATGCAATTATCATTATGAAATATTTTGTTGTGACCTTGATTTAGCTCTCCGTGGTCAACCAGTGTGACAGACTCATCAACAGATGTTTTAACTCGCATGAAAAATGAAGACCTTCAACATTCTTTTAACCAAATTGAACATGTACAAATAATTATAAAAAGAGATAATTTGTGTGATGAACCAAAACAGACAATTTGCGTTGCGGTTTGTAGAGTTTGTTCAGTGAGATGCACTGTTTTTATGTAAAAAACGTCTTTATCCATAAAGAAAATGTGCGTATGTCCAAAAGCCAAAAATGACGTATGACAAACAAAAAAATCATTATCTATAAACTAGCAAGCAATATCCCCTTTCTAAATAAATATTTTCTCTTGATGGTGCCACAGAGGGAATGTGTGTCTCTCCCTTTAACCCATCCCTTAGGTAGAAGTCTGTATCCACCCAGGAAGCAATCTGTGGTCAAGGGTCTTGCTCAGGGCAACACTTATGAGTTTTGAACTGCCAACCTGTGCAGCCTCTCCAATATGCAAACGCCTGGCTCCCTACCCACTAGGCCACCACTCCCACAATAAATCACATATTATAAATCACAGTTGAGTGCCAAGTTCCGCCTCATGTTCTGCCCTCCACACGCCCAGATTCAACCATAAATGGTCAATGCAGAGCACCTCATGAATGGCAGTGTGTATTTAAATGAGCCAGCTGAGCATTGTTATTTCATGGTTAACTATGGCAACCACAAAGAAACTGTGAAAAAAAAAAATAGAGAAAGTTCTTTATTAAAAGTGTAAATCAGGGGTAAAGGGACTGTGATGGGCAAAACCATGGCCACACCTCACAGTCTAATCCTCCCTTATCACAGGGAGTATGCCCTGACAAAGATGGCAGCTAGGTCTCAGAGCACCTGAAAGAGGGGCACCATCCAAATACCCTTGATAATAGCTTCTTGCTCGTGCTCCTAGCTCCTGTTCATGACCTTTCATGGGGTCAACAGTAACAACTCTGTTGTGGAGAAGAAAGGAGCTTCCCACTGCTGTGTCAATTTCGGTCAGCCTTAAACTCCGATTTCATTACGTGACGGCAACGTACATGGATGATGCGAATCAAATCCGGGCCTATAGCCTTCCAAAAATGAACTACAAAGTATGTGCCCTCTTCTCTCCTGACATTTTTGTTGATTTCAGTGAGGGGTCTGTGCGGGAGGGAGTATACATGTTACTTTTTCTACCTCCTTTCTCACTGACTGCAGTATTCGGACAGCACTTATCATGGCGACTGCTGATGCCTTTCCGCTTTGGCTAAAGAGTCCTTACTCTATAAGGGAATGTGGATTGAGCCAGGGTTAATTGGGCTGTACCACCAGCTCCTGCTGGAGAGGGGGAATTAATATGCTCTTATGTTTAAATATTTTTGGTATCGAATTAATGACTTGTATTTCACTTTTAGGAATTTTGATTTTCTTTCTTGTAGGATATTCTTTTTCACAAACTTAACTGTACTGTGTAGTTTTTTGTGAGTATTTGTTGTATCGTGTTTAGTTACCCCGATTGTGTCTTAATGGTCTGATCAGCCAGTGTGTCACTTTGTCAGTCAGCTCAGTTAGTTGGTTTGTTTAGTCCACACCTTTTGTCTGAGTGAAATTCTATCTCTTTGACCCTTTTGTGAGCTCAGAACCTTTCTCTTTTGTAACTTTAACTTCTGGGTTAAAATAAAAGCCCAGGGTTTTTGAAGTACCGTATTTCGGACTATAAGGCGCACTTAAAATCCTTACATTTAAAAAAAAAAAAATGATGGCGTGCCTTATAATTCGTTGCATCTTATATGTGATTATCGTACTTGTTGTGTTTACTGACCGATTTTATGTGGTACAATGTGCTCAAAAATCTGTTAAAATGTGTAAGTATGACTTTAGTTAGCAACAAAGCCGCCCCGCTCATCGGATATTCGGAGCATTATGGTCAGACCTCTCAACTTTTACCAAAAGTTAGGAGTGAGATTATGCTAATTTGGGGGCGGGGCTTGTTTGGGGGCGGGGCTAACCGGACCCTGGAAGAGCCGGTGGAGTCAACTCCATCTCATTTTTATCCCACCAGACAATGAAGTAGACATGTATTACTTGTATTAAAAAGAGAAAGAGACATATTAATACTTAATAATAATAATACTTAATTAATTGTTCAGTTAATGGATTAAAACATAAATAATACACAATTGTTCAAATAATACTGTATAAAATTAAGTAGATTTTAATTATTAACCGAATTATTATACTGTTACACATTCATCTATGGGTTGTTTATCATTGTAGATCTATAACCTGATTGGTGAATCAGGCTGAGTTTCATCAAGCCTTTATGATCCCCTCAGCAGCAACACTGAAGCACACAGAGGTTCCCGCTGCATCTTTACGCACGATCCAGCTGCTGATGTCTCCCTCTTTTCAGCTCCATGCACTTCTAGACTGTTACAGTTTATAACATTCTCATCACCTTTCACAGCGACAGGTTTCTCAGTCAGTCGCCGAGCTGACCAGACAAATCTCTATTGCTCTCGTCAGTGCGCTCTGGGTGCCCAGAAAGCACCTGCTCCGAGGGAAAGGAGGGGAGAGGAGCAAGCGCGGAGGCACAGAAATACGGTGCATGTAGTTAAAAAATGCAGAATTAATAAAAACGAAACTTATATACTGACCAAGTGGCGTTTTAAACTGCATCTGGTTAGCAGAACTGTTTTATGATCCAGCGTGCAGCCATGGCTGGTTCTGAATGAACCGGTCATCTCGCAGCAGCCCCCCGCCCCCTCCCCTCCTGTGTACGCGGTACAGGACCTTACCGGCTCGCTTTCACCACTGTTAAGACTAAAATTATTCATAACTCTGATCACTCTTCCTGCTGCTCTGTTAAAAAGAACTGCAGCAGGAATTACTGATGGCCACAAGCTGTGAAAGAAGCCGAAACAGCTCAGCAGAAGGCAGAGTTTTGTCGTCCGCAGCCCAGATGGGCTTTGTGATTTTTATGCGTGAGAAATTCCATGTTTGCGTGTGAAATGCCATGTGTTGCGTGTGAGCGTGTGAAGTCAGTGAAATGCGTGTGTCACACGGTCAATGCATGAGAGTTGAGAGCTATGATTATGGTACACTGTGTCACTACCTGATCAGACGCCTGAGCTGTCTACAAGACTGCCTGACTGTAATGTCGAAACTAGAAGTGCATTCTTGGAAGGCAACCCACGCCTGGAGTACGAGCTAGCAACAATAAACCCAATAAGGTAATTAATTTAAAAAGTTACGTTTATTTCGGCCTTATGTTAGAAACAGGCCAGTGTAGTCCCACTACTTGGTCCTCCTGGGACGGATAGCTCTCCCTCTCAGGAGAGTGCTGTGTACGTGAAGGGGCAAAGTGATATTACACACTTGGGAAGAATATTTATTGCGCCTCATAACCCGGTGCAGTTTATGTGTGGACAAAGACACACATAAACACATGAATTCACAGTGCGCCTTGTAATCCGGTGCGCCATATGGTCCGGAAAATACGGTAATTCCTGTGACTCCTCATGCTTTTAATGCGGTCCATCGTAGGCACATACTTGTCCACAATAAAATAACTTGTTAAAAAGGGAATCTAGCGTACCCAAGGGGGAGAGTTTAGATCACAATATAGAGCTCTGCCTTTACATTAAAAGTGATGCACACAAGATTTAGTCTCCGTTTTGTGCTTACATAAGATTTATGAATGATACCCCTGGTAATGACGCTCCGTGTTTGAGCTGTAACTTTTAAATTAAGTTGCTGTATTTGACACAGAGGTTGTGAGATCAGATCATTAACCCTGGTTAAAAACTCACATCCAGTTCATGACTTATGGAGCGCATCTGGCCCACATGGCATCTCTACCATCACCGCAGGTACTAAATTTAGCCCAAAATGGGTCATTTATTTGGGGTCCTTTAATATCACAGATTTCAGAAAGCGTTGTTTGTCTTTAGTCGAAAGAATAATTTACTAATGAAAGGGAACATCAGGCAAATTAGATATCGTTTTGCACATGCAAATTAGTTAAAGTTGTGTTATATTTTCAGACTGTGTATGAAAAAAACTTTGAAGATGACAGAATTTTAATTTTAGTCTTTGAAACCAGTATTTCTCTAAAGCTGCGTTAATCCATTCTTCAGACTAGGATCCGACATTTCAAGACATTAGTTTGTGACTGAAAATTCAGCGCAGTGATATCCAGGAGGGCGCGGAGCGTTGACCTTATTCATCAGAGAGGTGTGTCTCTGTTACTCATCACTCAGACCTAATCTTCACGAGTGAAGTCGACATTGTTGGCATGCTAAACTGATAAACTGATAAACACGTCTGCTCAATGGCAACCTTTGGACTGCAGACATCCCTTCTCCCTACAGCAGTTCTTAGAAAACCTTTCGACTCTGATACCAAGACCACGCTATTGTGAAATAAAAATATTTTTCTCTTATCTTATCAGAAGTCTGCAAAAGCATGCAGATTAAATGTGTCCGTTTTTCCCGTTTTCCAAGTAAGCTGCAACCAAAAGAACTTGTGTGAAAGTATAAAAACAGGTTTTCACAATGCTTTTCCTTTAATTTACACATGCTCAATGTCTTTAGTATGTTTTTTAGTTTGGATATATATAAATGGAATGTAAATACCTGGCTTGAAGTTTATTCAATTTTTAAAACTCCTCCAACAATCTTCAAGACAAGCCTGGTGATGGGGTATCACATTTCAGATTTCATATTGCATTGCAGGAATAAGAACAAACATTTTAATAAATGCTAATAAAATTATATATGTTTTATTAAATGAAAGGCAGAACATACTCTATATGTATTTTTAGAATATGCCTCATCCAAAAGTCCGCCTTTTTAAATTCTGGTAGCAACCAGGGCATTCTGTTGCATTTAAAGTGGAGAGCGTTTTGGCTCTGTCCAATAGAGGGAGTCAAAGTAACATTTTCTTGCCACTCGGGTAAGTTGTGATTTTTTTTTTCTGACTAATTTGTATTAAATCTCGAACATAAGATTATGTTTGTTGCAAATGCCCTCACTCAGGTGTGAATCTATTTAGAAAAAATTATCCAAGTCTTCCAAAGAAAAAAAATGATAAGAAAAAACGTTTGCCGCTGCAAGCTTTTCTTTCTCTTTTCTATAATTGGCTAAATTTTAACTTGAACGTTTTAGTCCCGTTTTATTGTGTGATTGTTTGTGTTGTCTACAATTATATGGAACATCCTGATTAAAAAAAACGTTAAATAGCAAAATTCAAATATAACTCTATCAGTGAAGTGATGCATTTGTCTGAGAATAAAAAGGAATGAATAAGATGCATTCATTTATTCAAAATAGCAATTCAGTGAAACATAACTTTAGAAACACAAAGTAGCATCTTTTGCGCTCACAATTTTTTTTGCGTTGTTTTTCTCTCTTTTGTATGATGCCTAGCAATATATATTATCTATGGCAAATTTCTGAAAAAAAAGTTCAGACAAAAAGAACATACAATCACAGCCAAAAGTATATATTAAAGCAACACTGTCTTGATGATTTGAATTTACTCTTCCCCATGTTCACAGACATGGAGAAATTAAGCAGGTTACATACATCTTAACTTTTGAAAACTAAAAACACTTGATCTTGTGGTGGGCTTTTAGTTTTTAGAGTTAAACAGATACTTGCCTCAAAAGGAGAGACAAAACAGCTAGATGTGTAAAGAAGCACCTAATTTATTAATTCGCCATGAGAGGCCATTTATATCAATGGTAAATTATTACACATAATGTGTTCGCTGCATAGAGATCAGATTTTATCTTCCGCTTCCTGAATCGAAAATCATAAAACAAAAATACGTTTTAAAGCTGTGAGTTAAGGAAAACAGATTTCCCAAACATTTATTGGTTCAGTTAGCTGTTTGTAAACCTCGTGTAACATTTCTTTAAAAAAGAAAAGTGTGAACTCAACATGAAACCATAACTGACAGCTTTAGGGTCTCTAGAGCTACAAAAGATTAATATAAAGTCGCTTTCAATAAATTTGAGTGTTACTGAAGTGTTAATTTATTAGGTAAAACATCCATCTATCCCTTGTCTTCTGCTTATCCAAAACTGTGTCAAAAGGTCAACAGGTCCACGAGGGAAACCCAGACATCCGTCTCCCCAGCGACATCCTCCAGCTCATTCTGGGGGACATCAAGATGTTCCCAGGCCAGACGGGATATACAGTCCCTTCAGTGAGTTCCGAATCTCTACTGACCCCTTTCGATGGGAACAAACAGTGGCTCTACTTTGAGCAAACAGATCTATCTCACCCTATCTATAAGGCTGAGCCAGGTTACCCTCCGATGGAAGCGAGTTTCATCTGCTTGTATCCAGGATCTTGTTCTTTCAGTCCTGATACAGACCTCTTGACCATAGAGAAACCAAGAGCTCAGCTTATTCTTAACAGTCTTCCTTTACTGCAGTCAAAGCCCCAAACAATCTGTCCATCCCAGAGAACTGTGAAACACATCGTATAAAGTAACTGCACACAGACTGATGTTTTAATATTTTTGTTGTCTTTTTGTGGCACTTGTGTCCTTTAAAGAAGGTAGGCTGGCAGGAACGGTGCTGAGAGAGAGTGGGAAAACATGCAGGAAAGCTCCAGGAGCCAAATTCCAACACTGGACGGCCATGTCCTCCGTATCTGGTTTGGGCGTGCTATCCCTGCTCCACCGGCGTGCCCCAGACTTAAAGCCTTTTATTTATGTTCATTTTGATGATTTCCCACTTACAATTAATGAAAACATAATACGTAGAATTAGAAAATTACATCAGACCAACAGAAATATTTTTAATACAGAAATGTGCGTTTAATCAAAAATATGTTAAATGCATGCTTAAAGATTGTTTTTAAAAAAAAAAAAAGAAGATATTTTTAATCTGAGAAACAACCCTCATCGGATGGCATATTCTAATTTGTTGAATGTGACTGCGTACCACTTTAAGACGATTATGTTTCACTCGAAGCATTAAAAAAACAAAATCAAGCCCCTGTTTTTACATCTGAGTCTGTGAGTTGGTTTTTGCTCTAAAGATCCCCACGCTCTGTTATTCCTGACCTAGATTCATGCAGTGGCATACTTTTGTGTTCAATAAGGTTCAGCTGACGGGACGAAGGAGCGGCTCTTGGCAGAGGGTCCAACCTTCTATAAATCTCATCATTGTTATTCTGACTTATTTACGAGCATGAGATGAAAGCAGGGCAGCTTTGCACAGGCAGCAGGGCGACGGGATGGGTGGCAGTTGTCGTTTAACGGACTTTAATTTTGTCCTTCAGCCGGCATGTGGAGGACGTTAAAAGTCCATACACGTACACTTAAATGGTCAGGGGCCAGGGCTTATATGACCCACAGTGGAAAAGAGCAAATTGCAAAACAAATACAGGGCTGGAATCCTAAAACGTGCATAGAGGAAGGGGTTTAAACAAACAGCTTTATTATCTGTTTGAAAAAAATAATGTTGGAGAAATAAGGAGTAAATCAGTAACTTGAGAAAAAAATGCATGGAATGGGAATTTGCAGGTTCATGATAAAGAAAAATCAACCAGATTACCACAAAAAGTTGGAATTCTGACCCTAAAATCAAATATGGCGTGCAGGTGTGTAAAACTTAGATATTGCAGTACAGTAGTGATACAACCTTTTATTTGGTTACGTTTTTGCCCTCAGACTGGGTTCTGTAATCGACTCGCAGCTTCATAATCTAATGTCCACCACACCCTTTCAGCTCCTGGTCACCACTTGTCAGCCTGGCCCAGGGCAGCTGTGGCTACTAACATAGCTCACCACCGTCAGGGTGTGAACGTCTGCGTGAATGACTGAATGTAGTGTAAAGCGCTTTGGGGTCGGCGGACTAGTTAAAAGCGCTATACAAGTACAAGCCAGTTACCATTTACATGTGCAAAGCCAAGGTCAAACAACCCTGCGTCATTAAATTTATGGGACTTCGAATATAATTTGATCCCAGCTGTGCCGTCCCAAGTTGTATTCTCGGTTGCAAACTAGGTTGCTCAGTTCAACTTGTTCCCACGTCTGTCACTTGGTTGAATTCCTTTATCGTTTATCACTGGGTTTCCTTCCAGGGGTGAGGATCGGGACATTCAGGAGACCTAAACACCAGTTTTTGTAAAGGTTACAAGGCTAAAATTGAGCTCAGGACAGATGACCCAAGTCTTCCAGCAATGCTAAGCTTAAGTTCCTGCAGAAAAACCCAGACATTGGCAGCATTAGGTCAGATTTTTTGGGGGGGCTTTCACTCTGCGCTTTGTCGAGAGACTGCTCACAAAAGGTGGAACTGAACCAAGCAACAAATGCAGAGCACTCACTAACAAGTATTCAGTATTTGACCGTGCAGAGCTGCTGAGCGGGGTGGTAATTCTCTACCAGTCCATCAATCACCTCTACTTGGTTTACGATTATCACACAGTAAAAGGGAAATGTTTCGGGACTTTAAGTCGGTATTTAATGATTCCTGGTGTTTATATCTTACTGAATACAGACTGAAAACTGAGTACCCTGTTGCGTATGTCGTACAAAGTCACATGCTATCTTTAGCCACATGATCCCTATACTGACCTCATTACCACAGCGTTAATTTTCCCCTTGGATGCAATTAAATGAAGTGTGGTGCATCTGATACAGATTCCCCAGAACCCAGCTTGGAATTTAAAGACAGTGAACGCCGTGCTCCAGGTCTTTTTTTATATTTCCTCAGGTTTCCCCGTCTGTCTGGCTAATCCTTTACACATCCACGGAAGACTGTGCTTCTAATTGCAAGCACCCATGTGCCGAATTACATCTGATGCTGCAGAGTTCGCACCTTATATGATGACCAGTGCCGTCAGCAACTGATGGCAGCGCTGCTTAGCGAGCTAACGCGCACCGAGGCTGGTGCAGAACTGTTTTTTGGAAATCTATTTATTTTACATTCCATCATCAGGCAGCAGAACCAAAATAATCTGCAGGTTCTTAAATGATGTAAGAGTACCAAACTGACCATCATCCTGCTGCAATGCGCCGCGGTTCCTCTCTAGTAGGCGAAGCCGCTTCAACGGCCGCCCATTGTCCCCGGCTGCTATTCCAGCCTCATTGTGTGTCCACACAGCTGTGACCTTCTCAGGGATCAACAGCGAATCTGCCCCTCTGATTGGGATTCCGCGTAAGATTTAGCGAGCCCCCGGAAATCTATGTCAAGTGTACAGTGAGTCACTCGGCGGCGTTCAAAGTGTGGTTTGCAGCTCACGTGTGGTCAGCGGCAGCAGGTTTTACACCATTGCAGATGTCAGGAATCGAGACTTGATCTTTAAATCAAGATGACACACGGCTTTAAAGCTTTACTTTGGCTTAAAATGTATTGCAAATACTATTTCTCAACAAAACTGCATACATTATTCTGTCCAACAAGCCAAAAACAACCTTTTTTAACCCTTTACTCTTCTTCCTCTTAACAGCGTTGTCGCCACAACTTTATATTAGCAAGGCATGCAGTGGTTGTGCATGTCTGACTTTTTACTGCTCAATCAGCCTTTGTTTCACTTGTGTTTAAATGCACCATGGTAAGGCAGCTGAAAAACAGCATTCTAAGAAAACCATCTGTCACCTCAGTCTATCCGCTGAAGCTAATTACCACAGCTAAACGTGTGGGAGAGTCGTTTGAAGAGAGTGCTTATTGATTTATTGGGATTTTTGTGGACAACAGCAAATGTACTGACAAATAAAAAGACAAAAGTTTAAAGGAAAGCCCTTCCCTTCCTGACAGACGTTATATTCATATTCCAAGCACAAAAGGTAACGTACTGTCATTGGCAATTAATGAAAAAGACCAGGAGTTACAAACTCCAGTCCTTCAGAGTTGGTATCCTGTATGTCTTAGATGGGCCTCCAGTAGAGCTGATGCTTATTTACCTCCCTGCAAGTTATCAAGTTCTGCATTAGCCTGGCAATCACCCATTCATTTGTGTGTGTTGAACAACTAAAACATGCCGTTGCCGGTTTTTGAGGACCGGAGCAGACCACCACCTTGCATTTGTTTTCAGACCTCTCTGTTATGATACCCTTAAATAAAATCCATTACAAACCAGATAGATCAGGTGTGGAAGGAGGCTTCACCGATGTGGAATAAGGTGCTTTAGTCAGAAAAGAGCTGATCTTCTTTGTCGACGTTCAAACACCATGCGAGGCTGTAAAGTAACACTGCACATCACCCTAAAAACTTTTGCTTTGGGGATAGGTTTCTGGTAAGGGGAGAAAAGGCTGAACAGAGAGATGGATGGGACTAAATAGAGCGCAATCTTGGAAAAAAATCATGTCGGAGATGAAATGAAGAGACGTGAGAGCTTCACCTTCCAGCGGGACAACAGGCCTGGAAATGCAGCCAGAGCTCTAGGCGAATGGTTTAGATCAAATTATATGCAGGTGTTGGAATGGCCCAGCAGAAATACAACCTCTCCATTCAATATGTGCATTGAGCAGCCTTGCAAATATATAAATGGGCAAAAATTTCAGTCTCAAGCTGTGCACAGCTGGTAGGGACAAACCTGAAGACTTGCCGTTGTAATGTCTGCAAAAGGAGGCTGAATACATCTTGTTTGTACAAAATTAAAAACACACAAATTATTCTTTTCTTTTTTTTGCAATCATACAGGAACGTCTGATGTTCTCTCACATAAAATCCACGTAAAATAAAACGTTTTTTATAGCTGTGACAAGTGAAACATTTCAAGGAGTATAAGTCATTTTGCAAGGCACTGGATCCAGTCCATGACAGCACACTGGGTTATTTTCAGTGCCAAACAATACTATTGTCCCAAGATAATTTAATCTAGTGTGTGCTATATAAAGAAGCAGTGGAATGCAAACATTTGGCCCTGAGCGGCATACCAGGACACACGTAAAGCGCCGTTAAACCCTGCAGTAACAGGCTCAAGGGGGAGACAATTTGCACACAGGAGGAAGATCAAGACAGGAGGGCGACAGAGGGAGTGCAACGGGATTCAGTGTCACGGCCACAAGACTAAAGCTTGAGCTCACTAATGAAAAGGTCAAGAGAACAACAGATTATAGTGACAAACACAACAGACGATAATGAGACAATGTGACAGGTAAACAGAACACAACCACAGCGAAATTAACCTGTTTATTCCCTTAAAAAGTTACAATAAATGAGCGGGAAAGTTAAATGAGGTTTAGACGGCACGAAAAACACAAATATAGAAGATTACACGGAGACTTTTAAAAGAAACAACCCTTCACTCAACAGTTCCCGACCTAAAATGCTGCAGTCTTGGCTACTTTAAAACCACAATAATTTAGCTGTAAAGTCTGAAAGGCCTGAAATTATGGGAGTGTTTGCATAGCCTGCCTGTACGTGTGCTGGATATGTTGTACGTCTTTAAGAGAATGCCCAAAGTGCTAATGAAAGTGCTGGCGCCCATCAGCTAGCGTATCAGATCGTAACCATGGGGATCCTGGTGAAGGGTGTTGGAGAGACATCGCTGTCCGAGGAGTCATTATGATTGCTTGACCAAGTCCTGCTACTGCTGCTGCTGTTTGTGCTGCGCCTCTCCAGTCATGTTGTTGCCTAATATCTGAAGAATCAATTACATTACTGTAAAACGTCAAAATCCTCCAACAATTTTCGTCACAGATTTTCCAAATTTGAATTGAATAACAAACAAACTGCTTGTTGCTGTCGATTGTATTGGCATGAGACTGAAATGGCCACCTCCATAGCTTCCAGCGGTCAATTTGTCACTACTCTTATCAGCCAGGACAATGTAACCGGGTCACTGTGGCTCTAAAAGCACTTCATAATCTACCAACGCCGCTGCATGAGGGTCTTCTTCAAGTGCGCTCACAAAACATCCTGGCTGTGAAACTGATAGCTCCTTTTTTTTTTTTTTTTTTTTAAATAATCTTTTAAAGGTGTTTTTTTTTTACATCTGAATGGATAACCAGCTGTTCAGCAAAAATCAAGACTGCTCTTCAGACCACCCTCAGCTCCCCGATGCCTTTTAAGCAAAGACGGTTTCAGTTCGTCTTGTTTTAATGGGTGCGAGGGGCATCCTAATAGGCCGACTCACCTGTTTGCCCTGCTGCCCTCTGATAGATCTTACAGAGCCATAAAATCCTGAACAGCAGACTCAGAAACAATTTTTAACCTCTGAGCCATCTGTGACTTTAAGGCCATGCCTGTGTGTAAGAATATACTCCCCTCCCCCCCCCCCCCCCCCCCCCCCCAACTTCCTCACTACAACCAGTGGATGTTGTCTAGCGTAATGTATATAATCTATTCTTGTTCCAATGTTGAATTAAAACCAGTCAGAAGCTTTGAGGTCATATCATAAGGAGAAAAATTAAACTTTTATAGGTAATTTTACCAATTACCCATACTTAAATGAGCCAACTGTGCGTGGGACAGAGCCTCAGTGCTCCTTTTACCCGGTTTCTCGGAGTTCCTTGAGTGACCTCCAATAAATGCCATTCTTGTGAAAACCAGCTTGCTTCATGTCCATCATCTGCTGCATTTCTAAAAGAGTTTAACAAGCAGCTGCCAGGCCACAGCATGATGGAAAAGGACACGCTCACCTTGACGTTTGGCTTTAAAGAGTTAAGAGGTTTATATTTGGTCACCTTCAGAACCGCTTAAAAATGCCCAAGACAAAAACCAATAAGTCTTTAAATGGTCTTAGTTATTCTTAGTTGTTTATCAGTTAGTTAAGTTTTACTTTAGATGGGAAACTTTTTGACCAATCTGTCTGGAAGATGTGATTGAATTTGATTTTATAAAGTGCCTTGAGATTAAATGTGTTGTGAATTGCTGCTATATAAATAAAATACAATTGAATTGAATCGAAGTAAGGTTACTACTGTTTGTTTGTTTGTATGTTTAGTGTTAAAAAAATTTACTCCAGTGAAATAAGGATATTTTTTTCTTCAATGTTTTCTGCGTGTGAGGTTTGATTCAAATGTTTATGCATTTACACTTTCTGAAAGGTACACAGTTACAGGTCTAAAAATCTCATAAATGAAGAAACAAAAAAATAATCTGTTCTTTTTCAGGTTCCAAAATGATTATTATTAGGGTTCAAAAACACACGCTCTCGTTATTTACAGAATGAAAATGATGGTTTTATAAGCAATTTGGATCATGGGGCAGACTTTTTTTGTGTACACTTGGGCCTAAATTTAAACCACATCCCATCCAGACATTAGAAAGTTGAGTTAAAATATTGCAAAATGTTTGTAACAAAGGAGCAGAATAAATTAATTGCAGTTTGATGAACATTTCACAACATAAATTAATATTTTTTTTATGATTTGGGCTCTCCTAGTCCCCGCTCCCATCTCTCGTCCCCTGATTCAGTCTTTCCCTGCTGCTCTTCCACAGACACACATGGCGCTCATTCCGTTTATTCTATCATAATAAGCCACGTTCCCCGGAATAATCTCTCCGGTCTGTTCCTGTCTGTGGTCCCAGAGCAGATACCCCCGTGCACCCACCTCCTCCTCCTCCTCCTCCCACACACCCCTGTCTTTCTCTGACCCCCCCCCCCGCCCCTCCACCCCTCTACTGCTTATCCCTTCAGGGATGTCATGGCACAAGCGCCCACAGTTTCCAGTTGGGCTGTCTTTCCTGATCTCTCTGTGCGTTAGTCCCGTTTGAACAGAGCGTTCTAGTCTGAGCGGGGAGGAAGAGAGCTTCCAGCACCAGCACTGGGGGCCTTGTTGAAGAACATTGGGAGAACTTGGAGAGATAACCTCCATCAAACCCATGAGAGACATGGGAGGAAAGGAGAAGAAGATTTTGGTGATCGCAAATGTGCCCAACTACCAAGGGTGAGTTTATTGGTCTGTCTGCCTGAGACAAAATGTCATGCAGGGCTTACATATTTCAGCTCGTGGCTTGAAACATTAAAAGACATTTTTCCTGCAAATACTGAACATTTTTATAATTTTTCCTTCATGCATGAGTAATCCTTAACTTGCATTATGGTCGTGCTTTAAATTCTGACACCTCGTCTATGGCCGTATCAGTTGCACGCAGTACACGGCTCCACTTGTCAAGTTACCACACATGTTGATTTATTTAGAGCACTTTGAATCTTTAGACAATCTTTAGTCTTTAATTAAAATACGCTTTGAAAGATGATTTCATATATCAAGTTTATTTGCGAACAAATAAACTTGCGAACACAACAACAACAAAAAAAAAAAAACACCCTTTCAACTGATTTGAACACATAAGCTATATTGGTCGTAATTAAGGACAAAATTAAACAACTTTTTAAAAAATGAGATTGAGAGGATTCAGACACTCATTGGTTAAAATAGGGAAACTGGATTATAGGCAGTTATTCAACATAGCAGAGAGCGACTCCATCTGCTGTGGACTAAAATAAGGCGTCTGCTTTGTTCCTGGCGATATAGGAAAGTACACTGGGTGGAGGTTCTACGGTTACAAGCTTCTGCAGAGGTTGCTGAGCTGTTGTCAGTGTGAAGGATTGGAAGGGCTGTGGACTCTGAATATATGTCAGTTGGGGTTCAAACAGAAATATATGTCTGTGCTTCTCGCGAATAAGCAACAGTGTCGGTTTGTGCTGCGTCTGGGGGTGATGACTGAGTCTGTGCGTTTTCCGAGAGGCTAGCTACACTTAAGTTCACCCGTGCATGTGTGTTTGTTGTGTGTGCGTCTGGATTTCTGGGTCAGCCAGATCCAGTAACAATTTAGCAGAACCTCAGTTCAGCTATTTGCATCGGAAACTCCAGCAGGCCACTGCTGACCACAGCTTGGCTTCGAACGTGATGAAAGCCCTGAGCTGGCCAGCTGAAAAGTCGGCATACTTTGAGTTTTGACACAGAAAACTGACCTGCTAATCACTTGATAGCAGTGCGTCAAACGGTCAGCACGTTTGATTTGGTGAAATTTAATGTGGCAGCAGTCTCTTGAGGATCCAGTTTAGTGAAACGAGGAGGGCTGAAAATACATTCTGCACCATCGGATGCAAGTAAAAAGCAAGTCCTTTGAAGTTTAAAAAGGTTTAGCTTGATGCACCTCTAGACCAACCTTTATTTACTATGCCTTGCACAAGTATTCATTTTGTTATGCCACAAACAGCCATTGCCATTGTAATAGGATTTGTTGTAATAGACAAACACACAATTGTGAAGTAAAAAGGTAAATATGTTCACTTTTTTATGGATAAATCTGAAAGTCTGATGTGTATTTGTATCCAGCCTCCTTTTAGTTGCACACTGGTGCAAAGACAACTGTTTAATGCGAGCCCACATGGCGGCTAGAGAACATTAGTGAGCAAACAGCATCAAGGAGGGCAGCAGACCAGTCAGGGAGGACGTTTTTTGAAAAAGATAAAAGCAGGTTAAGCTTGTAAAACAACATCACAAGCCTTGAACATCTCGTACACCACTGGTGATTACTCAGAAACTAAGAGTATACAGCTGCAAACCCATCAAGAGATCGGCATCCGTTTAAACTGACACGATTGTGACCGAAAACATTTGTCAGAGAAACCACCTGCAAGGCCCACAGTAAATACGAGGGAGCTCCAGATATAAAACCTCAAATTATGTGACAATACCGAAAATGAATGCTTCCAGTCTGACTGAGCCTAAGTTATTTCTGCAAAGCAGATTCGGGTCATCTGTAGAGCTGTAATGCTGGACGAGACGTAAACCAAAAAACTTTGACCCGGAATTGCATAAAAATATAAATGCAGACCACGATTCAGATCCTTTGTAAAGCAACAAAAGCAAGTAAACCATCATATGTTTGTCTATCACTTAAACTCCCAACAAAGGGAATGAATGCTTTTAATTTTTCCCAATCATCTGTTTTTTTTCTCTCCATGCACACATCCAGACACCTCCCACACATTCCCACACAGGATTTAAAAGCTTTAATGGGAGTTTCCATGCCACAGTTAAACCAGCAGAGGCCCCACAGAGACAGATACCAACCAGGCGGTGAAGACAGTCCATTTAAAGTCGCCCCTCCTATTTAACTGCTGCTAGACCTTATGTTCTGGCCTTAAAGTTAAAAAAAGGCTCCTAATCTACTCTGTTGCTGTTTCTGTACCAAGCACACTACCCACCCCCCCCCCCCCCCCCCCAAAACAGTCAGACCTTGGATTACTTACGCACTTGCACATACGTAGGTATGTACCTACTGTAGACATACATGAATGTATGCACGTGTGCACACAATGAGTGCAACTGTGCAAGCAGCAGACTCAGTGTCCCCTGCACCGCTTAACTTTATCATGACTGATAATGAGTGCAATTTCTGGGTTGCAGATGCACAAAGATGATTGCCACATTTGTCTGTCCCGAAGGTTCTTCGTGAAAAGTTGAATGCGTAGTACTAGTTCGCGTCGATGCATTGAGCGATATTTAAGGGTTGCCTGTTTTTCTACACCAGGTCAGCAAAATAGTGTGAAACCTACTGCTGTGTCGGATGGAAATGCTTTTATAGTGCCGGCCGGATGGGACCACATAGCTAGAAAGATGAATTTTAGATCAATGTCCTGACAAGATTGAAATACTGGTATGACATCCGTGTTCTTGTTTTTTTTTAAAGGTGCTTGGTGCAACTTTTGCAAAAATTATTTATTTTCTTTCCCATACATGCCCTTGCAATTACAATTGCCTGATGAGTAAAATGAGGTGTCCTCTATTTACTGCAGTTACCTCTATAGGCTGGAGTGTCAGTTCATGAGAAAGTGTGCGAGTGGGTGTAAGGCTGCTGCACAGTCTCGTTCACCTGGCTACTTTGTTGAGTCTCCCCCGTAATTGATGGATTAGCAAGAAAACATGGACTAACTTCTGCAATTATAGCTTTCTTACATCAGAAGACACTACGCCTCTAAAACAAAAGACCTGTGCAGTTGCAAAAGCAGATGCTTTTCCTCTTCTCCCATGTATGTGCACAACACTGGTGTCATTTCAACTTGTTGCCAGAGGGGGCAGACGTCTTCAAAAATCTTGGCCAATTATAACTCCGGAACTGTTTCAACAAACAGCTATCAGTATTAAAGTGTATGTATATATATATATATATATATATATATATATATATATAACTCACCCCAAAATATTTTTTAAAATAAACTGGGTCTAAGGGCGCTACTTTAATGTTACTGTAGAAATTTCTACATTTTTAGGTCCACTTTTTCAGTTCTCCAATATTTGTCCAGGGACTGTCTTAGCGCTGCCCTCTTAGGGTTGAATGGTGGTTATTGCAGTTAAAATGTTCTTATTAATTCAAACTGTACATGCTTTCGTCACCATAGCCCTGCTGTTTAGGCGATAAGAGATCCTCCACCTCAAAAGACACTTTTGAGGTGGAGGAACCACCAGATGTGGCCCTGGTCACTTCATGTTTCAATAAGTCACTTTCCCTCGTCCTAACCACAACAGCAAAGAGCACTGCTTAAAACTCCCACCGCTCATGTCTCTTGGAACGGCCCACTTTGGTGGCATCATTCAAGATGTGTCTGGGGCGGGGTTATGCCTTTACATACAGGTGAATTGCACTCGAATGATTTGGAAGAGTTTAGTTTTTTTGTTGTAGTACTAAATCAAAGATTTTGCAACTTTAAAGGTTATAGCTACAACGTTCTCATCAAAACAATACAAACAATATATCTACAGAACATCGGCCGTGGTGCAGAAGAAAAGTATTAATTTTACTGAAACATACATATATAGTCCATAAATAATTGTTTTATAAATTTTGACAGGTCAAAAATATATAAATGCTCACTTCTAGTTACGATGCCGCTAAATGATTCTGCATCAATAGGAATAATAGGTTGAAGTCAAACGAAGTGAAGTGAAACGGAGCACAGAGGTTGCCAAATCATAGCTCTGTGATAGGTCAGATAGATGGCTTTTTCTTGGCATTACATTTCACAGATTCAAGCGGACCAAAAAAATAAAAAAGTCAAAACGAGGGTAAACAGTGGTCAAGCTTTTGAGCGTTGTTGCCGACTTAAGGAAGCAAAGGCGCTCAGCAGCCACGCAGAGGTTGCCACTTTCATTCTGGATGGGTAAGTTAAATGTCTGCTGATTCTAACCTGGCAGCTGGTTGGCAAACAGTTCAGCTGAACGTCGGAACGAGGATGAGCGAGTGCAAGTGTGCCACCTACGGGTCGGGAGGAGTTAAACTTGTAGCTATCTCCTTTAAAACACAATTTGAGGGATTTTTTTTTATTTTTTATTAAATATCCCACCCAGACCAGTCTTGCGAAGGCAGTTTAAATACCTGACAATATTTTACTACCTAAAAAATAATTTAGTTGGGAAATTACACCTTACACCTTACAACTTACACCCTGTCAGGTGTAAGTTGGGTGAAAAACAGACATAAAAATCTGTTGATTTAGATGATTGTTTGCACAGTTTTAAAATGTATTTCTTCAATTTAGTGAATCATATCACTGAATTTCAAAAATGTATTTGTGTGTACTACTGTGGGTGTTGTGCTACACTTTGTTTTCATGTTTGCACAACTTTCTAAGGGAAGTGACTTTCACATCTCTATTCACATCTGTTCTGTGCCTTGGTATCCAATGAACTCTGTAGATTTGTGTGACTGTGTGCGCTCCTCAACTTCTTTTTCATCTAATTTTAGCTGGGTTTCCCCTTCGTGCGTTTTACTATGCATATTAACCTGAAGGAGTTTTGTTCCTGATGGGAATTTCAAGAGGATCCCTTGTGTGATGTAAATGCTGTGTTAATATTAACACAGATTTTTCTCAGTCCACAGATTATTTTGAAGAAAGTCCTGGATTTAGAGAGCGCACGGGAGAAATAAGTCAGTACTTTTCCACTGAGGCCTTTTTTGGCTCGTTGAATCGGGAACAGTGACTTTAACTGAGGGTCTCGGGACTGCAGTGCCGTGGATGTTCTGTTTTTTTTTTGTGACCTCTTGGATGAGTCATTAATGTGCTCCTAGTGTTTCATGTTCTTCCTATTGGGGATAATGACTCCCACCGTGTTTCTTTTTAATCTTAACGCATTAGAGAAGGCTTTGTAACCCTTTCCATAGTGATAGATGTCAACTCTGTGTCTAATCGTTTCTGAAATTACTTGATGCTTAGTTTATTTTTAGAACACTATTTTAGTCTAAATCATACAGACAGACAAGTTTTATATAACAATTTTCTTGCCTTTTTTCAGGTCTTAGGTTTAGAAAAGTTTTTTTCCTAGGAGAAGAACAAAATAATTTGAAAACAGCTACTTTATTTGCTCAGTTTAGCTTCGTCTGACATAAGATTTTGTACCTTGTACCTCACCTCTTACCCTTTGTCTCTTAGGGTACTATCCAAGAGAAAAATAAATTCTCACACTACATAACCTAACTTGTGTTTAAAAACATTGTTGAGGTGACATTTGAATTTGTTGCAGGATGGTTTTCCTTCAAAGTTTGGTTTTAATCTTGAGGATTTTTTGAGGGGGACCTTAGCAACACAAACTCAATGATTTCACTTATTACTGTCCAGAATACTTTGGTAAGTACATGTTTAATGTAACTAAAAAGAATGCTTATTCAGTGAAGATCTGCTACTTTCTTGTTGGATTTTATTAATTTTATTTATTATTATTACTGATTGCTAAACTCTTAATTCTATACAGCCCTGATAAAGGCAGCTAATTAAATTTTAATAAAAACAAATCCTGTCCAGCATTTTGAATAAACTCTATAAAGCAAAACAGATTCTGAAACATTTGTTACACGCAGTTTTGATTTCCCAATACTGGTTTTGACAAAGATGTTTTCCTCTCATCGCTGAGCTCTTAAGACACTTGACATTCTGCAGAGGATTTGAAGGAGGCCCTGTTTTTGTCCCTTGTGCTTTAATCATTGAAACATTAACTCGTGGACTAACACAATCCTGGGGGATTAAATGATTCACTGCTACTTTAGGAGTTATGATACACACGCAATTCCTAATATCGGTTACATGAAAGGATTACACCGGAGAAGACAGATGAGGGCTGCCATCCGTTGTTTTTACAGAGAGGAAATACCAGCGGTTGTCAGTGAAACATGCAAAATGTAAAGCATTAATATATGCATCCATACAGTCACAGATATGTATGTCGTCGGGTCTTTGATCTGGAACGAGTCAAAACCACACGAAGGGAAAGTAGGATGGGTAAGTCCTGGTCTGCCAGGCAACAAGCCACATCCTTCCACCTAATGTTTTTTTTTTAACAAATGGAGGTTTTACATTTCTGGCAATGGCGGTGCTCAATCATCGTTGCGCTGTAGTATGGAGACCCCTAAAATAAAGATAGGGTCCTAGGGTCAGCTAGCCTCCCAGGAAGAGGGGAGGAGGTGGGGGGCTATGGATCCTTCTCATTAGCAGTTGAGCTCAATCACCATGAGACTTCAAAAAAGGCCTTCTTTAACACGTTAAATTTACAGTTTACAGCTGGATCTTGGTCAGGTGTGACATTGGTTCTGTCTCCGGGTAACCACTTAACCGGGTAACCACTTAACCACTTAACTTTTTTACTTGGCTCCTTGATTATTTACTATGTTGTGTATAAAACACATTCTTTGAGTACATGTTCACTACTTGTGCATAGTACACTATACTATATAGAGCAGTATACCAACCGTCAGTGTGTGAACTGGGTGATCGTTCTGCAACACAGAGAAACCGTTTGGAAGAGACTAAACTTTGATGGGAGTTACCAAAATAGACCAACCAAGCACTTTACTGTCATTTATTTTCAATCTTTTTTCAGTTGTGTTGTGTGGGGGCTGCAGTAGGCTTGGCTTGTTTGGCATCTCATGTTTGGGAGATGGTCTGTGTCATAATTCATGGGACCATTAGCTGTAGGTTTTAGGTTTTTAACCCACAAACAAGGTTCCTGAAGTTGTTCATGAGACTCTGTGGTGTGTCATGAAGAGGTAAGGGTCCTTGAGATGATCTGCAGAGTATAAACCGTAATGCTGAATACTGCTGCATTATCTACTTCCATGTTGGTTCCTACAAGAGATGAAGACAGTTTTTCCAGACATATGATTTATTGCTACAAGCATTTTGTAGACTATATTTATTGTAATGCTCTATCCTACCATTTATCAGAGACTGGGTCTCAGCCTAAACAGTTTAAGTTAAGGCCCTGAAATTGTTCTCCGCCCAGCTGCTTCCTCCAGGTCATCAGGGGTGACTCTGAGGACTTTACAATCCAACTATGAGATGTAATCTCATCAGTAAACCGTGAAGTGGGCTGAAGGGCCTCTTGCATGCCCAACGCACCTCACCAAATGAAGTCTAGAAGATCTTCTTAGCAGATGCCTAAAGCACTTCCACTAGGTTCTTTTGATTTAGTGAGCTCCTCAAACAGCCAAACCTGTGGGTGAAGCTTATTTCAGATGCTTGTATTCACGACATCATTAGCTCATGACTGGAGAATAGGGATGGAAGACAGACAGACGGGTAAACAAGTTTCAACACCAAACTGACAGATTGGTCCAGATACTGCTTCAGTCTGGCTTTTAGTCTACAGCTTAGTTCTGTACAATCCATCTATTTCCCACTGAAAAACAGTGTTTTTGTAAAATGTTTGTGGTGGAGGCCTTTCAGTGCTTCAATAACTCACGAAGAAGCATTGTTTGTAGGACCCTGGACAATGTTGGGGGTCTCCAATTAGAAATTAGTTCTGCCCAGATTATCTGCAATTCAATAACCATTTCAATGACAGCAAGATCAATGGAGAAGCCATCTTATAAAGCCTGGGGATACTAGACCCACATTGGGAACATTGCATTTTTATTTAGAAGGTGGTCAGGTAATGGCTGGTACTATTTATAAAACACTGTGTAGGATTTATACTCAAAGTTTGCAGATGTCCAAAAGCCAAAAAATGGCATACTCCCCTAAATAATGCTGATTTTTAAAACCATGCGCACACACACCAGCTAGCAATTTCAAAGAAATGAATGTGTATGCAAATAAATTCAGCTGATCGTTGTTATTTAATGGTTGACAATGACAACTACAGAGACACTGTAGGTGATGGTGGCACAGAGGTTAGAGGGTTCATCTTCATCTTCTGGCGGGTTGCCGGTTTGATCCCCTGCTCTGACTGTCTCTGTCGTTGTGTCCTTGGGCAAGACACTTCACCCGCGTTGCCTGCTGGCAGTGGTCAGAGGGCTCAGTGGCGGCGTTGTATGGCAGCCTTGCCTCTCTCAGCCTGCCCCAGGGCAGCTGTAGCTACTAACATAGCTCACCACCGCCAGGGTGTGAATGGGTGAATGATTAAGACTGTAGTGTAAGGTGCTTTGGAGGTTGTCAAGACTAGTTAAAAAGCACTATACACGTACAAGCCATTTACCATTTTGAAACTGTGAAAAAAAAATCACAATTTCAAAGAAAGTTATTTTTTATGTGTTTCTTTAAATTTCTTTCATTGGTATTACAGCACCTATAATGGCTCCCTCGGAACCTTAAATAGGTTTCATGCAGTTTCATCCTTGTGCTCAAACTTTTCTGGGCGGATACAGTATTCGGCTTTGTGTGGCTGTACCCTTAAATGTCCATGACATCTTCACATACTCTGTTGAATTTCCTCTTGCCTTGGAGGTGGCTGTGTATCTGGATCATCATTCTGAGTAGAAGGGAGGCCAGGAAATGTTGTGCAGACTTTGATTTAAGATATAAGTTGGCTTACGGACCTCAGTTATTAACTTGAAAGGTTCTTTGGTATAGTTATGGCTGACCAGCGCAAGCATGAATAACACTGTAGTTTTGAATGCATATAATAAAGTCAATATGTGATTAAAGTCTGATATGGAGTGAAATTGATCATCTGAGAAGAATCATGATGCAGTGTGGCTGCAATTACCCACTTTTCCCAATTTTCCTCTGTCCCCAAAACGACAGAGGGTGAGAGTTTGCATGAGGGAACCGGACATTCTGAATATCAAGTTTGTCTTCACAGATCAATGCCTTTTAGTGGAGAATGACATACTCAACATTTAGTCTCCGTTTTGTGTGTATGCAGGGTTTATAAATGAGATCCCTATAAGTTTTTCGGGTTTTTCATTATTAAAGCCTCACCCCAACATGAACTTCCCTATTTCCTGTCTGCATTTGAAGCCAACAGTAAGGGACAGGCATTGTATAGATTGTTAGAGAGTCAAATCCAAGGCTTTGCTGGTCTGATCACACGGCCTGCCTTAGAGATATTGTAATTATGCCCATATTTAACTGGCTTATTAGCAAACCTCTGTCGTTGTTACTTTGTGCATTATAAGCCAAAACGTTTGGTCTAAATGTATTTGTGAGCTGCTCCCAGTTGATCCATGTATGTAACCGACAGTAAACAACAACAAAAACACTTTTGAAATTTGTACTTGTGCCCACTGTAAACATATCACCAACATTAGAACAGTGACAGGTGGATTCCAGACCACCATCAGCACTAGAGCTGAAACCCAACCCTGCGAAAAGCTCTGATGAGGAGGAACAACTCGGGCTGCTACACGCCGCCTGAATTAGAGCTTCAATCACAATTCTGAAACTGCAGCCACTATATGACCTCTGTAATTGTCAATCAAAGGAGGAACATTTACACTCAGGGCGTATAAATATCTCTAGTGATGTTCCATGACTCCCCCTGAGGTTCAGCAGGTAGAACACTGCAGCAAGTCAGCTGTCGCTGGGAGACGCCAGAGCAGATTTCACCACAACATCATCAGTCATTTAATCTGGAACGGAGACTCTGCAGCCCTCTGGAGGAACAGATCAAAGGATCTGGGCCAGACAGTTTTAGTATTTCAAATGCGTTGATAAGGGTTGGGAACAAAACTCTTTTGTCCTGTTATTACTGAAGTAGTAATCCATTTAACAGTGGTTGCTGCATTGCATGGCTGAACTGAAAGTCAAATCACTGAATAGATACTTAATATCACTAATATTCCTCAGGATTTTATTCAATATATTGCTATTTTAATTGATGTAAAGCACAGGCCAAAAAAAGTTGTTACATTGAGGTTTATCTATCGAGTTCTATTCATGGTAATGTTATGGTTGAGCATCCTTAAAAATATACCTTCCAACTGTTCAAAGTAACAGAACCATTTTGGAATCAATATGAGTAGTTTGAGTTATAAAAAAAAACAGAGAAAAAATTTGCTATTTTTCAGAATCAGAAATACTTTAATAATCCCAGAGGGAAATTACAGTTCCAGTACAACCAGAAGCGATTCCAGAGTCTGTGGGGGCCCCAAGCAAAAAATCCTAGGGGGCCCTACCGATCAGTGTTCATCACCATTATGTTAGGCTATAAATAATCTGACACCAACAAAAAATGTATTTTGTTATTTAGCTGGCTCTCGGAGACCCCCCAGCGGCTTGGGGCTCTAAGCAGTTGCTTCGTTTGCCTGTTGACAAGGTGCGCCTCTGAGTACAACCATCCATTACATACATCACAAACATTTCGGGGGAACGATTGACTGACGCCTTGCTGCCGTGGACCCCGCCTACGCGGTTACCATAGGCACTGCCTTGAACTCTGTGGAAAGATGGGAGCCACATTTGGAGAGGGAGAGGAAAAAAATACATATTTCACACTTTATCCTATTCCAGGACACAGTTTGAGATAAAAAAAAAAAACCTTGCACGAGAAAAGCAAATATGACAAGACAACATTTATGCAGGGGGTTAACCTTGGAGACTAGTCGCATGAAGTTCCTATGTTGTTGTGGACATCAGTTATGTGTGTGTGCTTGAGTGAGAGTTGTTATATTTCCATGAACGCTCTCCAGAGGCCATTGTCCTTGATGTTATCAACCGGCCCACAATTCAGAAAGCATCCACAGATGTCCGCGGGGGAGGAGGGAGCGGGGGAGTAGTTCTGAGCTCTCTCGCCATAACATCCAGGGGAGTTTTTTTGATAGGTGACGCATAATCCAAATACACAATTTTTTATGAGAACAAGCTGCCCCAACTTTTCCGTCAGCTTTAAGTCCTATTGCTGGCTCCACGTGGCAAATCCAATATTGCAATTTTTTTGGGCTTTTTCCGCGTTTCACATCCAGATTTTTATTTATTCAATTATTTTTTAGCTACTATAATGTGCTGATAAAAGTAAGTTAGCAAAGACTGCACTTACTTTTACATTTGCCCCCAAAGTAAAAAGTATTTGAAATGTAACATTCTGAAAGAACAAATAAATATAGTGTGGGAAAACAATTTAATACTTATTTTTGTTAACAATCATAATTTACAAGATGAAACTCGGGGCACATACAGAAAAGAGTGTGGGAGCAGAACTAAACCGAAGGAAACGATCTAGAATCTATGACTTGTGAGGCTAAGCTAATGGTACCTATGATACTAGGTTGCTATCGTGGTCACATTCACAATAATCCCCGCATACAATGATTTAATGCTTTACTATATTAGTTATTGTAAAATGCATGTTGTGTGTGTTTGAAATGACTTGTTGAAAATTTGTTGCTGCACACCACTGGTCTGGGCTTTAAACTGAGCCTCGCAGCAATAGGATGTTACTGCAGTGGTTACAGAATTTCAGGATGAACAAATGTTAATTTTTTTAATTATTACTGACAGCTGCAAATAACAAACCATTTACAATAAGCAAAATAGGACAGCTTTTCCTAGAATGGAGAACAAATAACTCAAGGTATATACATTCCTATGTCCTTTAAATTCAAAATTCTGGTGAGGGCATGTCATGTTGTGCTGGACTTTGACTATTATGAAGTTCATGCTTGTGTTGAAGCTGGAGCTTGGACAGTTCAATTTAAGAAGGCTGGAAGAATACCTCTCACATATAGAAAGGGATCCTGAAATGAAAAAAAAAAACACACACTATCTAACTACAGAGACAACACTTAACTGCAATACATGTAAAAGACAGCGAGTGAAAGTATTTTTAATAATCGCTTCACAGGGTGTTAAGCTTATTATGATGTTGCTTTGCTGCTCGCTGGTATCCATAAGGAACCATAGAATCACTTATGTGACGCAACAAGTGACACCACCCACTGGCCAATCAGGGGCCATTATCAAATTATCAAAATTGAAAAGCATTTTTTGTGATATGCTTTAGGAAGTTTTATGTTAACCCGTTTTATGTTTATAATGGTTTTTGGCTGGACTTTCCATTTCAGTTGTCGATTTAATTTTGTACTTTCAGGTCAGATAAGAGGAATCAGTGTAAGGAGAGCATTTCTGGGAAGAAAAATGGCAAAACGCCCAACACATCAGTTCCGCCGCCAATCCCCATGTCCCCCATCGTTGAAAAGATGGAGGGACTGAAAACCATCCGGAACCGCAGCAACAGCCTTCGTCTGGGCCGGCTGGCCTTCTATCGGCACCTGGAGAAGGTGGAGACCATGCGCTCCTTCTGGGAGCTCAAACATGTGGAGCTGGAAGGCGGAGGCCAGCAGGTAATTATTACAAACTGCATGGAGCCACTAATGAGTTGACAGGCTGGTGAAGATAGAAGTCTTGTGTCCTCCTTCCTGTGTCCTTGGATTTGGATTTGAACGAATTAAGCCACATTTGTTTGGCTTCACTAGAGGGTTTTGAGTTATCCTCAGAGAAATAAGCAATGTTATTTGATTTTGACTCAAAAACACTGCAAATCCATTCTAAAGAACATCATGCCTATCTGTATATATTCTGTCTAACCTGCCACAGAGTAGTAGCCATTCAATAACTCTGGGTCAGAGTCCACAAGAAACCCAACACTGTCATTTTTACTGATGGTGACACATATGTTAAACCGGAGCCACAATCATCTGTGTGCAGAGGGGGAGGAAAGAGAGAACTGAAATAACCCACAACAAATACTACTCTAGTCCTTGACATCTGTTGAAAGGGCCGACATGACCCAACAGCTGAACTGCCACCGGCTCACTAGAGGGTGCTGCTGATCTTTTTATGTTTAGATGTTTCCTGCTTGATCTTTCCCACCTCAATCCACACACACCAGTGACAATGGAATGCAATGGAAGTCAAGGACCGTGCCTTGACTTCCATTCCTTTTGAACCCTTCCTATGGCCTTACCCAGACCCTAACCCTACACCCACCCACCTAAACCTGATTGACACCGTAGTCCTAGAGCTAACCCTTAACCTCAAAAAAGTGAGGACCAAAAAAAAATATCCTCACTTTACTAGTAATATGAGTTAAAATTGTTCTCACTCGTCTGCAAGAACAAGGATACACACACACAAACACACACAAATACACACACACACACATCCTCGTTTTAAATACTCACTGGGGACCGTGCCTTGACTTCTGTTGACTTCCGTTCATTTTCACCCTTCCTATGGCCATACCCAGACCCTAACCCTAAACCCACCCTAAACCTGATTGACACCATAGTCCTAAACCTAACCCTTAGCCCCCAAAAAAATGAGGACCAAAAAATGTCCTCACTTTACTAGTAATATGCACTAAAACTGTTCTCACTCAGCTGCAAGAGCAAGTACACACACACACACACACACACACACACACACACACACACACACACACACACACACACACACTTAAAACCTCAGCCTCAAGTGAACGTTTTGCATGTAATCCGCCACTTGGGATCACAGATGTCGCCACTAGATGGCAGCAGTCTGCATGTTTTTCTGGCTAAGACCATGACTGCTGGGACTCCAAAGTCTCGGCTCCAGCAGTTTTCGAGACAAATGATTTGGTTTTAGTTTCATGAACAAGGCAAACTCAAACTGCTAAGTTTCAGAGTTCATGATACAGCTCTGATAGAAAATCGGTTGCATATATCACAGATCAAGCAAAGTTGTACACATGTACACATGTCATTTTCATACAAAATTGTTTTCCAAAAATAAATAAGTAAATGATAGCAACAAAAATCTAAAGCTTGCTTCGAGTAACTAAAAGGCCTTTTTGAACCACGTAAAAGTAGTTAAAATACATTATATAAAAGCAAATGTGTTTTTTTTAAAGTGCTAAATGTAGTGTAATCTACATGAAGATGACACACGGGTATATCATGGCGCCTCTTCTTCCTAATGGATTATGACATGTTAACTTTTCTTGGGGATATAGAGATACATGTCAACTATGCTGTTGTTTTTTCATCAGTTTTAAGTTGCTTTGATTATTTAGGTGTTTCCCTATTATCCCTTTGTGTTTATTTCTTATTTCCTGTGTTCTGCTCTTTGTGCAGTTTGGTTTATTCTCTGATGATACAGTTAGGCTTTTCCTTTTTGATTTGTAGATCCTTATGAGCTTTAATGTGGCTTCTTCTTTGTTTTCAGTGTTTGTTAGTCGTCTTCCCCCAGCCTGCTGTATTCTCTTCCCCTTGATTTTAATTGTGTTGTGCTGGTATCTTCCATTAGGCTCACTGTGGTTCCACATTTTCTGTCAATCAGTCTTTGCAAATTATTAGCTTTAGTATTAAATACCTTTTCAAATTGTCATCCTGCTCCCAAGTTCCTGTGTGTGCTTTAGCCCTGCTACAACCTTACAAGCAAACTATTACTACTGATAAAAAAACTTCATATAGAACAGTTCCTTTGCATTCTTTGTTTAAAACGATAGGCTTTTCCTGATTTCCTGATTTTCCACAGCAAAGTATATCCATGTTTTAGCTCCGAATATGTGAAAAAAGAAACATGGTATACACCTGGAGACTACATCATGATCCCCAAGTGTTTTATAGCGGTAATTTAAAGTAAACATTTGCTTGGTATCCAAAAGGAAATGTTTGATATGTTTAGGTTTTTATCTTTCAGAAAAACAAAACTGAAAATTGAAGTCTGGAAACATGAATGGTGGAATCCCACTAGGCTGGGCCAGTATGAATTGAAGTGCTCTGTTTGAACGAGGAGATTAAGCAAATAGGTAGGAGGAAGAAAAGTTTTGTTTAAAACAATTAAAAAACAAATAAGATAAAAAAAATGTTTTCCAATATAAACCCCTTCGCAACCCAACCCCCCAGAATGGAGTTTATGAAGACCAAAAATCTTACTCTAAAACACTAATAAAGTCAGGGGAAAAAACAGACACCTGTAGAGAGCTTTATGTTATTGATCATATACAAGTATGAGTCAGCTAAGGGGGAATCCTGGAACTGTATGTATACTTCATGTGGAGTATGTTTAATTTATTGTTTGGCTTGGCTGTAAATCAGTTCTGTACTCAACGTGACAACAAGGCATGTCTCAGAGAAAGGTTCTGGGTACATGTGCGGCTCCGTGTGTAATTCAAGACGCTCAAACTGTGAACAACTCTCCCCCGTTTCTTCACCTCCAACTTAGACCTGAGCGGCACCTTTTTCAGTGGTTTCTGTTGTTTGCACCTCTTCGGGTCCTGATGCAGCAAGCTGTTTCATAATTTCGTCAGAAATAAACGGACCGGTTCCTAGAACTGCGTGCTTAGTTGTCGTCCTGTCACTCCATCACCGCTGCTCCCCGCCGATGTTCTCCTCAGATTCCCACTGGGAATATTTATCCTGCCAGGGTCACCCTTGTTGCCCCTAAACTCCCCCAGCTGCCGAAGCTTGTTAAATGAAGATTGCTTGGAGTGCACGCTGTATGCAACACATAGAGAAAAATGTTATAAATCTTATTTACATGCAGCAAATTACCCCTAGATTAAATCCTGTGTGGCCAGACACCCTTGTTGTGGTAATTTATTCTCAGCATAAATACAGCGGGTCTCTGAAGGCCTCATTAGGCTTTAGAGACCACTACAGAGCAAACAGGAGCACACAAGACAGGCCAGGGACAATGTTGTGGAGAAGTGTAAAGCAGGGTTCGGTTTGAATGTCTCATGGAGAATTGTTCAATCCCTCACCCAAACGGAACGAATATGGCACAACCGCAAACTTTGCAACATGTGACTGTCCACCTAAACTGATAGGCTGGCTATGGAGACATTTAAATACAAAAATGCATCAAGAGGCCCAAGTGAAGCCTGGGGGAGATGCAAGGATTCACAGCTCAGGCAGAGTCCGTTGCCAGGACAGTAATTGGTTGTGCAATCTACTTATGTGGCCTTTATGGAAGAGCTGCAACAAGAAAGCAATCATGAAAAGAAAGACAAAAAAAGGTTTGCCTTGAAGTCCTTATGATCATAGCAGGACCACATTTGGTGCCCACGAGCCTGTTCCAAAAACAACCTCACTGTTCTTCACCAAAACCTTCTTTTATTCGGTTACTCTTCTTGTTTATTCACACTAGCATTTCTGTAGATTTAAAAATGACAATATCTATAACAATGCATGAAAAATGTATTTATTTTACATAAAACTAAGGTGAACTCTGACTCTTCTAGTTCAAAGGTCAGTACTAGTAGCCCTTCATATGACATAACGCCAATGAAGTAGCTCTCAGTTTCAAAAAGGTTAGTGACCCCTGGATCATAGACTATCTGTGTTTGACCTAATCAAATTCCAGATTGAAATTAATTTAACAATCTGTGGCAAGGCTTGAAAACTGACGTAGATCCATTTTATCCAGGCTTACTGCACTTGAGCTATTTTGTAAAGCTTAATGGGCGAGAAATGAGCTCAGTTGTACAAATTTAATCACAGTGAAAGGAGAGAAAGGTTTTTTTTACAAAGTATTGATTTAAGGAAGTCACAGTCAAATGCGTCACGCTTTTCAGATCAAGAATCTTTTTATTCATTATCTTACAATAATGACATTTTGGTGAGTTCAATCATTAGTAATAATAGTAATATCATCTTTATTGTAATTGAAACATACATAACAATGAAATTTGTTCTCTGCTTTTAACCCATCACCCTTGGGGAGCAGTGGGCTGCCATGTGCGGCACCCGGGGAGCAATCTGGGGTTAAGGGTCTTGCTCATGGACCCAGAGTGCCAACACTGGGGATCGAACCGGGTACTTGCATCCTTCTCTGAGTGCAAGCACACTGCTCTAACCACTAGGCCAGCACTCCCCATTAAGTTGATTGATGCTCAAGACAAAAAGACAGGTAGCAGTCAGGTAGCATCCAGAGGATTTATCCAGCAACTTTTTCTTCCTACCTGGATTATTGAGATGCGTCAGGACAGGTAGCAGTCACTTTACAGGATGACGTAAAAAGTATTGCATGATTGCATGCATGCATTTAGACAAGCAAACATTGCTAGAGATCATTCCCAAATCATTTTTGGTAAACGATTTGAAAACAACGTGTCCTTCTGCTTCACAATCATGTACTGTAAAACCATGTTACATGTAAAACCCCCATTCAATGACATCAAGATATGAATTGCAATGTCGTAGATGTGCAAAAGTTCAAGGAGCGTCAATCCTTCGAGAGGCGCTGAATAAACTACCTCAGTCTTTTACAAACCCCAGAAGAGACAACAGACGACCCGAACCCTCATAAAGCACGGAAACGGAGTGATGAAGTCCGTACGCCTTTGACCTGACCCGTTTCACAGAAACTGGAGATGCAGTTTTCTGCAGGATGCCGTGGTTTCATTCCACTGTTCGACATAAATCAGCAGCCCCATCCCGACAGATAGTTGTCACACATACAGACGCGCTTGCAGCACAAAAAAGAACGTCCGCTTCTTTGCCAACAACCCTTACATGCTTGTCTATAAGTAGTCTGTCAGCTGCATATACAGCGTGTAGACAAGAGGAGCACTTTTATGAACCTTTCATCTTTTTTATGTGATGTTCGCTGTTTTCTGGTTCTTTGTTGTTGTTGTTTTTTTTATCAGTGAGTGAGTTTACCGTACAGTAGGCTGAGTTTCTTTAGAGAGAAAGTTTCGTTGTCACACGGTGTGAGCACTCCAGTCCTCTGAGAAAGACATCCACACTTCAGCTCTTGTTTTGGTGCCATCTGTCCAGCACGTTGCACAAAAGATAAACTTAGCACCACACACAAGAAGGTGTTTGTTTACAAGTGTGCTGCTGTGTGAACTTTCTGCATCTGCACCAAATGCACTGGGAGAACATTATAGGACGCATTGGCCTGCAGCCAGTTTATACTGAAGGTGCATGTTTGCATGAAGTGCTGCGTCTGATGTTATAAGGATACGTGCAGGGTCTCACTAACATGGAAGTGGCTGCAGCGGCGGCAGCGGGCATCTGTTTCTCTGTACAGCGACGATACCCAGAACCCAACACCACCTGTCCCGGCCTCGTCTCAGAGACAGCGTGTTCTCTCCTTTTAGGTCCCATGGTGGGAGGTAGGGAGGAAGCCGGGCAGAGGGTGAGTGGGTGGGCGCTTTGACAGCACAGAAACCCTGTCCTTGTCAGAGTCTTTAGTGAGATAAAGGCTGAGCATTTATTGCCCTGCTGCTGGGGTCCAGCTATTTCCTAGGAAACAACAGATGCGCCAGCCGAGGCCTTGCTGCCTGAGATCCCAACGTACGGATTAAGATAAAAGACATTCCAACATCCTCAGGCCGACCAGGGCAGGAGGAGGAACCCTACCAATATGGAGAACTTCCTGAAGGATAAAGATATCTGGATATTGGGAAGTGTGTGCCTGGTGGCCACCTTTCTTTGGCGACGGGTATGGAACCTATTCTCCGTCAGGAAGAGAGGAAGGACGTATGAAGAAGCACAGGTAAAGCAGGGGCCGACCAATGAGGTCCATTCACCTGTGCAACAGGTGCTTAGGGTTTATTCGGCTACCAGCTGAGACAGTGCAAGTTGCTACTTTGTTATTTTACTCTATGTTCAAAAATATATAGAAGTTTAAAAGAAATAAAGTTTTTCATGAAATATTTCAACTGAAATCTTTCCTAGACAACACATTTCTTTTAATGCAATCACCTTCATATCTAAATGGAAACCTATCAGGGAAGACCTGAGTTACTCTGGGCCTGACATTGCATTTAGGTATCTCGTTTTTGAAATTAAACTCTGAAACATCTGAGCTCTGCTATGCTGGTATCATTTACAAGAAGTTTTTAATTTCACTCCAAGAAGTCTAGTCGTCTCCCTCTTAATACGCCAAAGGACTGCTGGGTAATGAGGTCTGTAGTGGAGAGTAGACGTCAAATGTAATACAATTTTTATTAGAATTAGTTAATCCGTCTGACATATTTTATTTTTATTTAACTGTCATACCGATGCAACCAGTTTTATTGTGTTTACATAGGCCAACAGGTAGCAAATGTAACTGACTCCTCATAAAGTTGGGATGCTTTTCAGCCCTGACAGCCTGTCAGTGTCAGCATAATGTTTTAACTACCACAGCATGTCTTGCTATGTGTTACTGTAAATAAGCAAAACTCGCTGCTACCGCTGCAAGAGTCATAGTTTAACTATGATCAAGGGGAAAAAAGATATAACATAAAAATTATAGAATATCTGACCTGCCCAATGCGTTGAATAAAAGCTCTACATCCGACACGCTGATAAAATACCCTAAAGCGTTATATTTCCTTCAATGGCCAACCGTGAATCACTAAGGAAATTATTTGCATTGTCTTTATAACAATAACGCTCATTGTTGCTTCTTTTGCATTCTTAAACAGTTATTCCTTTCACAACATCATTTCTGGCCAGGTTTTTTTATGCCATCTGGGTTTTTTTTTAAATTAAGTGCGTTTTTCAGAAATATGGATGATGACATTTTAAGCTGTAGTTGGTAATCTTGTTCAGAAACAGTTTTTGTTATACTGGGTAAAATAATCCTTCCACCCTGAAAGTAGTAAATACATTATGTGTTCACAAAAAGGAGGTTAAAAAATTGTTCTCTGTGGGAGCTGCAGGCCTGTAAAAACTCTAACCAATCTCTGCTGTTCGGTCCGAATGGCATGGATCTGTCAGTGCTTTGGTCTTGATCTCACCCACTGAGCTATATAATACACTGGAGTGCTGATTTTGCTGACAAACTGAAATCACTGGCCGCCATCTTGCTACTCCCTACTCTCACAGAATCCCATAGGATTTGGTTGCAACAACAAGCAGTTTTCTGGCTGAGTGAAAACGTTTCACAGGTAATTCTACAGTCAGTGGATGTACTAACACTATCAACTACTAGGAAATTAGGTGCTGAAATATTTTACATGTTATTCATATTAAATATATATATATGTATATATAAGTATGTGTATATGTATATATGTATATATATGTGTACATATATGTAAATATATATTTTTGTATATTGTTATTTTTATATTTATAAATGTTATATATATATATATATTTAAATAAATAAAATGCAAAATATTTAAGCACATGACTTTCTTAGTACTTGATAGTTTTAGAACATAGCATAAAAGTATATGGCATTTGACATTGTAAAAGTTTTAAGACCCCCCTGAACATGAGAAAATCCTCGTTATTCGATGCTGTAGCGCACATATTCCCTAGTTACTAAGGGAAATTAGGGAGTACCAATATGGCGGCCGGTGGCTTCAAAGCGACTTGTTCTAACAGGCGGCGATTAGCACTCCAGTGTATTATATAGCTCAGTGATCTCACCCCCCTCTGTCCCTGAAGTTCCGGGGCTATCACCTTATCTATTGGTTGTCCCACATGTCAATCATTCTGAGATGCTCACGTAACGTCAGTGTCCGTGCTCGTTCCTTCCTAGTTTCTGCTTGCTGGCTGCACATGCGCACTTCTGGTGTTTATGTATCCAGTTAGCTTGGCGGCTAGGTTAGCGGTTAGCTTAGCGGTTAGCCGTTCATTGTAGCTCCGCTGCTCTCACTGTGTACTCTGCACATGGCTGAGAGTCGCAAGAAGCAAACTGTGTACATGTTTATGAGAAGAAGAGGAAGGCCCCAGTAGAAAGAAATCAGAACGAGCAGATTTGGGAGATTTTATTTTCACGTGATTCCTATGAAGAGTGAACTAGCAAGATAAGGCAAGGTAAGGTAAGGTAAGACTCTTTTTGCGCATGCACGGGTATTCAAAAAGGGACTTGGAGAAATTTGCGGAAAAAATCGCAGACCCTAGCTTTAACCTCACACTTTTAGCATTGCTCAGTAATAAAGAAATTGTTCTTAACTGTGCAGAGTTTAAATCATTCTCTGCACAAAGGTTTAAATCATACTCTGCAATTCCACACTTATGCAAGCAATTCACAAACTATCCTTGCGTATTTTACACTTACTGAACTCCTTAATTAAGATGTGCAAGTAGCTTAAACGACGAATGACGACTTGTCTTCAGTTTTCTGACAGGGTCCGCCAGATTATTACAACTGATAGTTTAACATTTCAAATAGTTTGTAATCTCAATAGCTCATGCCAGGTTTCCAAGGTCTTTGGAAAGCAATAGGCTCACATCAGAGATCCTCCACCATACCTGGCGGTGGGCTTTGTCTTCATGCTTTGTTTTATGCTAAATCTACCTGAAGAGTTTGTTGTTGAAAATACAGTCCTAATCTGAGCCGAGCAAGTGGTTTATGGTGAAGTCTCAGCATGGTCATGAACTCCACATGTAGATGGTTGGCATGGTAGGACAGAATCTGCTTTTTTTCCTGGAATGCCTCTAAAAGAACTGATTGCCATGTTGAATACACCATTTAATTATTACACTGACACCAACATGTCTGCTCTGTGCTGGAGCTCTCTCCCAGTGTCTCCCTAGAGACTTTGTTGCCTCCCTTACCATCCTCCTGTCTGGGTGTGTATTTTAAATCCATATGTATAAGGTTATGATTCTGTGGCAAATTAATCCAAAATTTCCTTAGATTTAGTCATTTCCAATAAAGCATGTTTTACCTCAGCTTGGTTCATATATCAAAAGTATGATCCATTCAGCCTTCTGCTTAAGAGTTGGGACTACATTTGTTGAGTTTCCTTCATTATCTTGTATTTTGTCTTAATGTATTATTCATGTTTTCTTAACATATTTCCACTGAAGGACTTAAACTAAAGTTGGAAATAAACAAAAAAACTCATTTTTTCACTAAATATGTCATGTCTTTGCTAATTTTGGCTACAAATACAACCTCCTGGTTAATTTATGAACGTGTAAAGGCCTAAAGCTAAAATATGAATGACAAATGGTTGCAGATTCAATTCAATTCAATTTTATTTATATAGCGCCAAATCATGAAACATGTCATCTCAAGGCACTTTACAAAGTCAAGTTCAATCATATTATACAGATTGGGTCAGATTATACAGATTGGTCAAAAATGTCCTATATAAGGAAACCAGTTGATTGCATCAAAGTCCCGACAAGCAGCTTTCACTCCTGGGGAACCATTTCACAGGACGTAATGTCTTTGTGAAATGTGTTTTCAGGCGTAGCTTTTGATCTGCCTCTTTATTGATCCTATCAGCATTTCTCTCAGCAAGTTTTGATTTTTATAAGATGTGCCCTGAGCTGCTTTCATCAGTTTGGCCGTATAACAGGTTAACGTCAAAAATAATCGTTGCGTTTATTGTCAATTACCAAGGCGTAGAATATTCGACGTTCAATTCATTACCCTTTCTTGTCTGAACTCATGATTTTAACTTTATAAATTAAATTAATTTCAAGGCCAAACTGCTGAGCTTCATTAGGAATCTCACAAACGGCCATAAATTATAGGTCATACGTTATGAATGCGTGACTCATATGCTAAAACTCAAAGGTTGAAATTTATGAGGCACCAACAAATGTTTTTTGTTTTTTTGTGAGCCTTTTATAGAGTATGCTGGAGCTTGTGTTAATGTCCGTGTCTAATGTGCAAGGAGCTTCTATTCAGATTCTCAGACTTACTATGCTCAGATAAAATTAGCAACCAAATAAAACGCTGCAGACAGGGGAGAGCCTATAATTGTTGCATCATATGTATGAAACCCAACCCCTAATCTTCATTTGTTTATTCAGATGGGGGGAAAAAACTGAAATGATTACCAGAAAAGAAAAATAAAGTTATTTGGTGGTATCTTGGAGTTCCCAAGTCTCCGTAGCAGCCTTTATCTTATCCACATATTTGGGCATGATGGTGGGACTGAATCTTTTGCTGTCCTTCCATCACAAATGTAAACATCTGGAGTTGGCTCAATGCGACTAGGACTATGACTGGAAATGTTTTCCCTTTGTTAGACGAGACCCTAGGTAAATCTGGCATGAATTGTTAAATGACCTTATGCTCACTGGTGGGCCTGTTACTCTTCTACATACCCAGTGAACCTTGTTTGAGTACATGCCATCAAAAAACTCTTTGAAATACCAGCAATTCTGAATATAAATCTGATGGCCTCCATCAGTAAACTCAGCATAGGTTGCCTTTTGGTCTTTCAGTGGGATAATAATTCACTGGAAATGGTCAAATCAACCCTCCTGTTCCTGCTAACTTGGAAACTGAGCTTTCAGCCGGATTTCTAGGACAACCCAGGTCATTTTTATGTCTTTTTGTATCACGTTGCCTATTAGTGTGCGACAATAACGTGTTCTCTGAACTATTTTGATAGCTCGCTATACTGAGCCATATTTCTAGCATGCAGCGATGTTACCACTGACAGGCTAGTTATTTGAGGTGTTCTAGCTTAAGAGCGTCTGGTGCAACAAATGAAGCCCTTGACCGGTTGTGTTAGGAGTGCCTTAGAGCACACCCGGTTTTCAAATGTGTGTTCTTATAAGAGTTTTTTACCGGAGATTGCAGCTAGAGTTTTACACTCACCTCACCTGTCACTCAGCTCCCTCTGAAAAGCTCCGGTTACAGAGATCACAGCGTAGTTAGAACTTGAAACAGCGCTGGGGACGCACAGTTCCTCCTGGTTTCCCTCTGTGACGCTGGGGCCAGTTAAAGAAGAATGATCTATGGGTAATCAAAACTGGCTGATAAGCCACTCATCATCACGTCCCAGCAGGTCAGTAGGATCTTTGTGAACATGCTCCCTCCGCATTCTTCCATCGCCGATGTCCTCCAGCAGCACCAACCCTGCCATCGTTCCACAGTTACGAGCTCCTCCACGCATCTATTTTCTCCACCTTAGGAGTCATCACAGCTGACTTGTGAGGACTTAATCCATTGATCTGACCCCCTCTCCCTTTTCAGTGAGAATGAAAGTATCCCTTAATTCACATCTACATGTGACAAAAACAGAGGAATATTCAGTGAGTTATATTTCAGTGTATTTAAGTGAGTTTTTTTGTTGTTGTTTGTGGTTTGTTACTGTTGACTGAAAAAGTCTGCATGGCTTACGCACATTTTCACAGCAGGTCTAAAGTTTGCGTGGATTACCTCACGCTTTGTCACAACGTACATTTTTGTACATGCCAAGTTGTGCATTAAACTTTACGGAGCAGGTTTTTTTTTTGTGAGCATGCACGTTTCATTAATGAAGGTCCTGGTTTGACACTCAACTCTTTTTAACAGTTTCTACCTCATGTAATGAAGAGTGAAAGGAAGCCTGTCCAAGACTTAACTTGGACTTGGACTTGGGGAAAAAATGACTTGGTAACATCGGTTGTTTCTACTCTGCAGTCGTCACCAAAAGTAGGATTCAGTGTTAAAATTGGACACAATCCTTTTAAAATTACATTATTCAACATTGTTTTACAGTTGAAAAAAGGAACTATTTAGAATTTTGCCAATGGACCTAATTTGCATGGGGGGGGGGGGGGGGTAAATAATGTGCAATGGTAGGGGGAACAAAATGGTGAAATGTAGTTTTGTTTATTCAAGTGAGATAATATGTTGAGTATCTTCATGGTTTATTTCCTTATATAAATTAGCTGATGTTTATTATGTGCAAATAATTACAGTAAAAAAAAGACGTGTACAGCTAGTGCTACTTTGTTCTAATAGACCTTCCAAAAAAAGTATTTTATTTTATTATTCCTTTATTTAACCAGGAAAAGTCCCATTGAGATTAACAATCTCTTTTTCAGACAAAAAACTAAACTAGAGAAACATTATTCCTTTTAAAAGAGAGGGTCACGTAACTGGTTAAAATTCCCCAATTACAAATACAATTCTTGCGTTCCTCAAGAAAGAACCAACATATTTTCGCTTGCTATCCCCCCTCTCTCTCTCTCTCTCGCTCTCTCTCTCTCTGGTATGAAGACTGAAAGGGAATGTGCTGCTTTCGCCTACTCAACTCCACCCTCTCCACTGGTGTCTACTTTCAAACGTTTGCATAACTCATTTGCAGCGCAGGTCTGAAAAATTCCCCAGGGAGCTTCTTAAAAAGAGGCATAAAGCACAGTTTTCATCAAAGGCACGTATCCAAAAGATATCTCTAACATCGTACATTGTTAGACGCTCATGTTAAAAAAAAACACTCCAGAGTTCTGACAAGGATCAAATGAAACAATTTATCAATTTGGGTCACGGCTAAATAAAGATATATCAGCAGTGTAAAGGAAGCTGGGACAAATAAATTGAGACCTGCACACATCCAATACAGTACCAAATAAATGAATTTAACAATGTAAACAAAATAAACAAAGAACGTTAAAGATGCTTAGGGGGTCACACTGGGAGATGACCAAACAGATCCGCAGAGGGAAACAAGAAAGTTAAGAGGGACTTCCTTAGGGCGGTTCCAGAGTTGGAGAGATTGTCAGCAGACTTTGGGTCTGGACCAGACAGAGCACCCGGTGACTCTGGGATTGGCAGAGTTTGAGGCAGGCAGGTGGTCAGCTGACACTTCTGGGAGTGTCGGGTCCTGCTACAGTACAAGTTAATTTGGGATTGGTTATGTAGGGGAGCTCTGTGTTTTTACCCTGCACCCAGCATGCACCCAGCCCTCCCAGCTGGAGCAACATAGCCCACCCAGGAAATCAGCTGCCTGAAACTGCATATTGACATTGTACACAAGAAAAAAACAATCCAAGAGATGCCAGAATATGAGGGATTCTTACCTCGCTGTCTGTGACTAAGTCAAATCTTAAAAAAAATTTCTTTCTTGAACTTCCAACAGGGTTGAAATCTGTCATGAATACGATTCACATTTCAAGAAACATTGCTGAGTTTGGTTGACATTTGATTTAGTTTCCTTCTCTTCCTTTTCATCATTCTGATGCAAAGATGTAAAGGAGACATATTTCAATTCATATAGAAAACTAATTGTTCATTGGTGTACAGAACACTGGTCATGTTATGTTTGCTTAAGCTTAAACTGGCATGAGAACACGACGGTGAAAAAGTATTTGCCAGCATTAAGATTTCTTCTGCATTTGCTTTTTGTCATACTTACATGTTTAGATCCATCAAACATTAATATTAGACATAACCTCATGAGTTATTACATTTTGTTTATATTTACTATTAGAAAAAGCCATTCAAATGAACCTAACACACTATCCTTAAATGTAATAAGATGTGACTCCTTTGGTGGTCTTTTATATCACTGCAGAGGAATTTTGCTGCTCATCTTCTTCTTTATCTTCTTCTTCTTCTTCTTCAATTCATCTGCACTGGAAGGCTTTCAGGCAAACCCAGCCTGTTTAAATTCATGCCACAGCATCTCAGTCACATTTAAGTCCAGATTTTCAGAAAGCTGCTCAAACCTGGACTCTCATCGCTGATGGGCTCTTTGAGGAGTTTTTTAGGCCGACGCTTAGGAAGTTCACTGTTATTCTATGTTTTCTCGTTAAGTACATGATGGCTCTCGCCTTGGCTAAATAGAGTCCCTGAAACCTTAAAAATGACTTTATAACCATGTCCAACCTGTTAGATGTCAAAGAGTTGGTTTCTCGTCATTTGTTTTTTTTTTTAATCAAAGACCTGACATGTTTTGAGATCTCTTCCCGTTGTCAGGAAGGTTCTGTTTCAGAATCTACAGGTCTGGCAACAATCAGGCCTCGGTTTGGCTTTTAAAATTAAGCTCAGCTTTCTAACAATAAAGTAATCACAGTTAATTCAATGTTCAATAGTGGGAGGCAATTTAATTTTCACATTGACCCAGATTGGCTTCAACAGATGTTTTTTCCTTGTTTCAGCTACTCGTTTTAAAGCTGGATTTTGTATTTACTCAGCTTCTAAAACCTGCTAGAGGATATGAACCATTGAAGTTGGTCAAGAAAAGAAAGAAGAAATCTGTAAATGGGAAATATTAGATCAAATAGATTGTTTCTCTTCTTGCATGGAGGCTACAGATGCTAGCTGTCATTGTTAATTTTAGATAAATATTTAAGTTCACCATTCAACTATGGTAAGATAAGCCACATTACTTATGTAGAACGTTCTTGTATTAATGTCCTGGTATTTCATTAAAACCAGCTATTTTTTTCTCAGTCATGGCACATTCATAGTTCTCCAGCTCTGCCCAGTTTTATTATTCAGCCTCCCTGCCATTAAACTTAAAGATGATATATATTCTATTGCAGATCTAATCTACATTGAATGAATGTCGCTGTGTGAAAGATGCTCGTGCAAACAGCTGTTCCCCCCCCCCCCCCTCCCCAAATAAAGACAATGTAGGTGGTTGCAATAAGTGACACACATTTAACAAAATTGACAAAACCAGTCTTAACTAAGAAACGTTTTTTTTTTTTTTTTTAGTTTATGAAACTAAGTCAATTCTTAGTCTGACATGATACAACAGCTGACTAATTTAATATTTGACTGCAGATCTGTCATCATGTTGCTACGGTAGATCCCGCATGGCAAGCACTGTGCAGCCTTTAACCATTATGCGTAAAGACAGCAGCTCTGTGTTAAAAAAGGAACAAGAAAGATGCATGAGCCAGGAGCTGCAGGACAAAATATCACTGCTTCTAAAACCCCCAACTCTCGTCAGTGAGACTACGAATCTCTACTGCCATCTAGCGGTAGCAACAAATAAGTGCAACAAACTTTTGGTCAAAAAACTGTCAATAGAATACTTTTCTTTGCATTTAAATTATATCAACCGCTGTTTTAACTCATCAACATAGTTTCAACATTTAATATTATCTAATTTACCGTTAGTTGTTGGTTTTTAGAATATTAATAAAGGGCACTACTAGGCAAAAATCTACATTAACCAATGAGTTAAATAGACTTACAAAAATAAGACATTATAAATGGTGTATATATATATATATATATATATATATATATATATATATATATATATATATATATATATATATATATATATATATATATATATATATATATATATATATTAACCCAACAGACATGCAACAAAATAACTCGGAGTCAAACAAAGCAAAGAACGCCTGAAGTTAGTCAGAGCAAAATGTTAAGACTTTGACATGCGAGCCTTTCATGAGGTGTTGTGTTCATGCGGGATATCTCTGACGGTGAGCTGGGATTCTAAGGACCGTGAGGGAAGGAGGTCTTATGTGCATCTATTTAAAAGTCAATGAACACCCTGGCATGGCTTATATAACACATTTACAGGCTGCTTTTGTCTCTCCCGCGCACACTCTCTGCTGGCATCACCCAGCAACTGTTTTCAAATGAAAAAAAAAAGAAGAAAAAAACGTGGTTATAATACTGCCCTAAAGTAGAAACATGGAGAGCAGAGGAAATCTTATCACGGTAGCTAAAATGTCCAAGAACAGGCTGTCATCAACCGGTGGTGACACGTAGAAGTTTATCCCACTGAAGAGAGCAGCGGGGCTGGCTATGGAGATTATGCACGCACCCCTCAGCAAGCTCTCCCCAGAAATATTCACTGCCCTAGAACAACAGGAGGAAATTTATTTAGGCTTTGCAGCCTTGACAGAGAAGTGACCAAAATATTACACTCACTGTGAAAAAACTAAAAAACACTTTTTACATTGAGTTATCAATAATATTGTTATTCCATGGGGTATGAAGTTTCTTTTTAAAGTGGGGAAGACAAGAGAGGCAAAGCTCACTGCTAGGGAACTGCAGCAAAGACTATCTATAGCAACACTTAGATGCTACAAAAAAAGTATTTTCTGAGCAAGCATAAAGAGTTCACTAAATGCTACGGGGACTCTAACTGGAACCATGCATTTTGGTCAGATGTGACTTACTGGTGCAAAACCAAGAACAAAGGTGGAGAGATCAGCTTAAGCCAGCTGTCAGGTGTGGCGGAGGATCTGCGGTACTTTCTGCCCGCTTGTCTTTCAAAGGCCATGGAAACCTTGACATCATGACATCACTAATTTTTTAAAATTGCTGGGCATTTTAAATAAAAATCTGGCACCCTGTTCCAGATGACTGAAAATGCATAATCGCAGGACCTGGACTTCAGGCGAAATCAACACAGGAGAGGTTCAAGCCATCTGTGATCTATCGGGTGTTTTACAAAACTAAAATCTAGTAGATATTTACATGCGTTGCTCACACAGCTACAAAGTTTATCACCGTCAAAGTAAACCAAAGTATTGAGTGAAGCTGAGCGTGTTCGTCAGCGCTCTTCGCCCCCCGCACAGCAAATACTACTTAATACCGGCAACGGCCATCAAAACCAAAACACTGAAATGTGTTTTGCAGCTTTGATGTTTTTAATAGGCCTCTGCTGCATCTCAGTTACCGACGCTTCCTATGAATATCCTTCCTCCAGGTGTTTTGATTCCTCTTTCGTCACATCAGCGAGTATTATTTCACGCTGTAAGTTCAAGTGAAACCCGGCTGGCGGGGAGCTAGGAGACGAGGATCTTGTCGACGCAGTTACATGAAACCGTTTTCTGTAACAGTGAGGCACCACGGGGCGACGGGGTCATTATGTTGGTATGGTGAATCCTACGAAGGCCGAGATGCCACTTGGGGAAGGATACGCTGGAGATCTGTCACTGAGCTACAGTCAGGGCGCAAAAGGTTTCTTATTCATTGGCAAATATTTTTGTCATCTTATTTGGAAAAGCTGTGGTAAAGTCTGATTAATCAAAGCTAAAATCCAAAGAAATCATTGTTTTTTGTTTTTTTTTCAAGATTGGCTTAAATATTAGCCGATAATTAACAATAATTTTTTTCAGGACCAAAATGTGTCAGACATCTTGGTGAGTTTCCAGGTGTAAGTGTAAAACACACTGTGCTACATTTCAGCTTCCTCCAGCCAAGCTACTGTATTTCTAAATGTGGACTCTAAGGAGCAGCTAATCGTGCAGGAGCCCGGCTTTGTTGCATGTGACACCGGGTTTGGTTGTAGCTCTGGGCTAAAGCTTGTGCTATCCCTGCTTTCAAGGCCGTTCACTGGAGGAGCGGAAAACCCGTGGGCCCTACGATGAGCATCATGTGTTGTCTTTGTCTTCCCGCTGAGTAACTTTATATGCAGCAAAAGTAGCTCAGCAGCGTCAGTCTCGTTCCTGAACAGCTTTCCCTTCCCGACTCAATCTCAGCTTACTCTGTAACCTTTTTCCCAACCGTGGGGATTTCAGAGGTTCCCCAGCAGAGTACAGTTAAACCTCTTGCTCAGACCAATGGGCTACCATGTTCCCCCCTGCTCTGATTGGTCCCTGTAATGTAGATATCTTAAGCAGGACAAGCATTAAGCTCAATGTAATTAAACTACGGCTTTTTTTTATAATATTCCAATATTAAAGCATCCCAATACTAGAAAACAGTGCAATATTTTGTTGCAAATGTGAGGGGACATACGGTGTGAACTTTTAAAGCCTCACAAAAGGTATCACACCTTAAACCAGGGGTGTCAAACATGCGGCCCGCGGCCCGGTCCCGGCTAAATGCATTATCATTATTAAAAAAAAAAAAAGAAAGTGTCATGTCTTGATGCCAAAAAGAGCTCATCAGATTTGACTTTCACAAGTGGAGCAGTACTGCTTTTGGCTTAGTGCTCCGCTTGATTTATGAATGTGAATAATTTTATTATGATTCATGCGGGGAATATCTCAAATGATATGGACACTACAATAGGAAAGTAGGAGAGGAAAGGAGGAACAAGAAGAAAAAAAGAAAAGGTGAAAGAAAGAGGAGATAAATGGAAGAGAATAATAAACAATTATTGAAAAAAACATGTACTTCGTTTAATTCAAAATCTGCATTTCCTATATTGTCTATAGTGGCGCTGTGTTTTAATCAGCAGATGGTAGCACTGAGCTTTAGATGTGGAAAATGGATTTTAAATAATTTCTTAATTTCTATCTGTTTGATGTATTTTGTCATGCAGGACAGTGTTTTTAAGTTCCAAAAATGTGAATAAATGTTTTTCAACATTGTACAATCACTGTGATCAGTTCTTATGCATAATGCACTCAAGTAAATGTTTAACTGAGTAAAAGTATTGTTGAAATTGCACATACCTTTCTTAAAAACGCTGAGGTTATTCATAATATATTGTGTAAATGTGAAATTCATTTAATATAAAAATCAACAACAAGTCCATTTTTATTAGTACTATTTAATCTTGCAATGAGTTTACTCGTGTGGCCCTCTTGAGATCAGATTAAGCTGTATGCGGCCCCTAAACCAAAATGAGTTTGACACCCCTGCCTTAAACATTTCCCTTCAATAATGGGAGAAGTTACATAACATATTAATATCAAAACAGTCTAGAGCCAAAAAAAAAGCTGGACGAACGCACATGTTGGTGTTTAAAATAGCCACTTTCTCCAAACACAATAATTAAAGAGGGATATGGATTTCATTGTAAACTCCTGGGACATCAGTGGTGATTAGTTCCTCACTTGACGACACATGTATGTCCCCAGGTGCTTCTCTGTCTCTGAACAGTATCCGCGTTTATTCTCACCTTAGCTGGTAAACAGGCACCAGGGATGCAGGCGTTCGCCATGACAGCTGACGGGCTGTCTGACCCGGGAACAGTGCGAGGGGAACAGCGTATAGGTCAGGTTTTTTTCCGGCGCTGACAGATGAGGGCCAGTGTATAGGCGCCGGCGCCTCGTCACCCCAGCCAGGCTCAGATAGAGCTGGGCTGAGATGAGGAACATTCTGAGCTCAATCTGTGGATTCAGACATGCCTCGGTAGGCCTTTGCGTTGCATGTGAGCGGGCAAAGGATGTTTTCAGTTCTTCCTCACATGGGGTCGGATCCATCATCCGCAATCCATTTCTGCTCCGTAAACACTCCTGTGTTGTCTCCGGGGGACTCGCCAGTGTCCGTGTTTTCTTCCGCTGGCTTCTCATTCCTCAAATAGCGTTGGCAGGGGGAATTTATTAAAATCTTGGCATGACTGTTTTTTTTTTCTTCCTCTGAGCAAACCGAACATGTTGAAGCTGCCTACAGCAACATTTAGCACATAGGGATTTCTTTTGATATAGTAAAGCAAAAAAAATTAGCAATTGGCACCCATTTGTCTGACTTGCCAAATGGGTGGCAAGTCAGACTAAATCGCTTCAGTTTCCGGAAGTCAAGAGACTCTTAGAAGTAAAATATGAAATAAAAATACAGCATAAAAAAGGCCAAATATAAAATCACATGTTTGTTTTTAATATTGATAAATATAGAAGATGAAAGTTTGAAAATGCATCCGCAGGTTAGGAAATATGCAGCTGTGGATGCGTCAGTAATGCTCCGCGGTGCTGACGCATGCAGGGAGATGAAACTGGTCAGTGACATAAACAGACTGGTATTCCCTCTGGTTCCTAGCGCTAATGTTATTTTCCAAGGTCCAGACTACAGCCTCGCACAGACATACTGTACACATGTTTTATGTTCCCCTGCTCCTGTGTTGTTAAAAAGGGTTTCCGCTGGGTCTTAAAGAGCCCTAAAATAAAAATAAAAAAAATCCAAATTTTAAGACAGATTTCCCCCAATAGGTCTTAATTGCAATTAGTTACATCTTGAATTTTTGGAAGGAGGAATGGATGCACGATGGCTTGATGTGTTGGACTGAGTTTATAATCTACTTCCTGTTTGGGACTCATAGAGATTTTTTGAATTAAACTGAATTAGCTTGATGCATGGCTGGCTTTTTTATTAGCTTTGCCCTCTTTACCTCCCTTCTGCACAATAATAATAATACCCATCTTTATTGTTATTGCAATATACATTCCAATGAAATTTGTTCCCTGCATTTAACCCACCCTCTCGGGGAGCACCGGGCTGCCACTGCCCAGGGAGCGGTCTGAAGCTAAAGCTCTTGCTCAGGGACCCAGGGTGGCAGTCTGTGGGATTCTGAACCCAGAATCTCCAGGACACAAGCACACCACTAGGTCACCACTCCCCAAAGCATATAAATAAGTGGAAACAGGGGTAAAGGCGCTGTTAACACACAGGGGTGTCCACCTCACATTGGATGCATATACAAAAAATAAACAATAGAAAACATTTTCTGGCCGCACCGACAGATAAGTCGTATGTTTTATGTAGCACTTGTGCAGTCCCCCTCTCTGATGCTGCCCTGGGAAACTGCCCATGTGACCCATATCAATAAGCATTGACCAAAATACTTTTGACCAGAATTGAATGATAAACCAAATGAGATCGTCTTGCATCACATTTCAGACCACAGTGGACTGTGATTGAATCTAATTCGTCTACGTGATTGATTTGTCTTAGCGTGACATTTGTCTGGCGCTCATATTTGTATATAACTGGAAATGAATTGGGCCTGTTTTTTTCTTCTGAAGGACCTTGAGGCGATATTCCGTTTGAACTTGCACTTTATAAATGAACTAAATGGAGACGAATGACAGGAGGGGATGATTTTGGTCAACCGCACTGACACAGCTGCTAAAGGTCTTAATTACCTTCCTGGGGATCCTCTGTTCTATTTCTTTTATTGGCAGGACATTTTTATTTGTTTGCTTTGCTTTCTATGGCGTCATGTTTCAGGCCCAGATTCCTGAGATTCTGACACCTGTCTGAAGGGCTTTTCAAGTGGCTTAAATGTCACACAGCGACCCCCCCCCCTCCAACCCCCACCCCATCCCCATACCTCTTCCTCCAGATCTATCCCAGCTGCACACCCGAGCTCGGAGCTCTTATCACTGGCTACTCAGCTTCTGACGTCCACAGAGGGCTGCTCTTTAATTTGGGGAACAGCCACCTGCTATTCTTATAACTCAGCCTTGTCGGACGGCATTTGAGGGATAGATTCATGACCTCCATCTGCGACTCTTCCTCTGCCTGTACTATGGTTCTTCTCAGCGTTCTTGTTGCGCTTGTATGAAGCAGATCCAGTAGGGTTTTTTTTTTCCGGTAATTGCGAGCGCCTCAACGCCAATCATGAGCTCCAGCCTGGTCAACTCCTTAGCCAAAGTGTACGACCCCAACCCGCTTCATGGTCAGAAGCATTTTGCCAGGAAGTTCTCCCTGAATGGATCGGACCAGTCTCCGGCCTCGTCCTCTTTCTTCTCTCACCACGACGCATCCCTGCGCTGCATGGAGAGCAGGATCGACTCGCTCAGCTCCCAGATGGAGCGTCTGCTCGCCATGCAGCAGACCGTCCTGACCCGGCTGGACGGCCTGTCCCAGGACGTGAGCTGCATGAGCCGGGCCATGGCCTCCTCCCACGAAGGGCGACGCGGCTCGGGGATCGAGGTGATTTGCAGGGAGCTGCGTGGGGCCGTGGAGCGCATAGAGGGTCAGGGGCGCCGGCTGGAAGGGGTGGAGAAGCTGGTGGAGGGAACCCAGCAGGTGATCAGCTTCATTGGGGAGGCGGTGAAGAGCTCCAGGCTGGTGGAGCTTTTATTCAAACAGCCGGGAGGCAAAACCGGCAGGAAGGTGAGAAAACAAGTGAAACTGAAAGGTTTTCCTTAAAGATTTCTGGGTACTGTGCAGGGAGACATAAATGCTCAAACTGTCACAAAAGTGACATTTAATATCGAATCCTGAGGGCCTTTAGGGAGGCTTTTCCTGGCTTTGACTCTTTATTGTTATGATGCAACTCTTGTTTTAACTGTCCTGCTCCTGCATGCCTTGTTCCCAGTAAAGTAGTTTTCCTGGGTGCAGAAATTGTGTTTTTTTTTTTTACCCATCAAAAACAGCAGCGCATCAACTACAGGTTGCTCAAGTGCGAGCCACCAGAGCTGACAAAGACTCCTGGAAGGGTGTCAAAACGTCTTCAGGAAGAACTGAACGAAAGTCCGCTTGCCTCCGATTTCAGCCTGTTTTGCTGTTGCGTTGACCCGGATAGCTAAACCATTTGCGCAGGCATTTACCCCTTAGGTGTAGATGACAGGAGTCAGACTTGTTATCGCGCCCAGACACTTGTTATTTATCAGCAATCTGGGCTCCAGACCGCAGCTGGATGCAGTCATTGCAAAACCCGTCCGGTCTCCTCTAAGTAGGTGACATTCATTTTGTGACACATTAAATGATCGCGGTGTGCTGATACAGAATGTACCGGAGTGTACTCCTCTTTTAGCGGAGGAGGTATCCGACGTCCAGAACACGTCCCTTGAGGCCCCCCGAGCAACGAAACAAACACTTTGTTTTGGCATCTCCCTGTCGTGCAAACATAAACACACACTTTTGCCATCTGAAACGTGTTGGCATCGTGGAAATTACTGGACCTTCCTTTCGCTAACCCTTATGCCTTACTCAAATTAAAATTAACGTTGAGCAATTTCTCTACCTTTTTTTCCCCCCCAAATAAAGGCAAAAGATGACAAGGACAAAGCCAAGCAGGGCGTGAAGGGTGGGAAATCCCAGAAGAAAAGGAAACCTCAGGATTTGTCAGGTAAACTTCAACTTCCTGACTGCAAAATCCCTTTAGATCCTGCTTGTGTTGTTACGAATTACTGGCTGTAAGAAGGTCAGCTGGAAGGCCTGAAGGGAATGGAAATTCAGAGAATAAGTTCCACAAAAGTGCAAACTGTACAGGTTAGCGACTGTGATGGACCGTAAAAAGAAGAAGGAGAAGTCACAGGAATGATTGGGAAGAGTTTTTTGAAGACCTGGCTCATAAATGAGGTCAAAGAAACGAAACACCAGCGGCAAATGTGAACTTAACAAACCAACTACCAGCACAACAACAAAAACATGACCGACCTAGAAAAAAAAAAACAAAAAAAAAATTATACACAAGGATATCAAAATGGCTGATCAGACTAATAAAATACTATAGGAGTAATTTAACACAACGCAACAACAAAGTACAATAAACTAGACAGTACAGTTAAGTTTGTTGAAAGAATGAATAAACTTAAAATCGACAATATGATACATAAATACTAAAAAATACAAAAATGTGAAACATTTCAATACAAATCTTTAGCTCAATACAAAACGCAACTTGAACATAAGGAAATACAAATCCGGATAATATAATCCCTTCCGTGTACAGTGGCTTATAAAAGTATTCACACCTCTCAAACTTTTCACATTACAACCACAAACATACATATATTGAATTGGAATCTTATGTGAAAGACCAACACAAAGTGGTATACAATTGTGAAGTAGAAAGAAAATTACATATGATCTCTTTTTTTTTTTTTACAAATAAAAAACTGAAAAGGGCATTGTGCAAAAGTATTCAGCCCCCTTGAGGGGCAGAATACTGTATGTGGAAAGGTTCAAGGGGTATGAATACTTTTGCAAACCTCTCTGTTTAGGGGCTCTGAGCCATTTTGTCTGGGGAAACTCATTATGCAGGGTAAGAAACAAGAATTAGTAATAACTCGCAGACCAAAGGGGAAAACAGTTGGTAAAAACACCAAAGGTGCACATTTACAAATAGAACAAATGCACTTAAACCAATCAGTAAACTTATATTGCAACCTAAAGTGTGTCATCATAAATCCACAAACAATAGACGAGGGTGCCTGAGATTTACAGACTTTCCTGTAGTGTGGCCATCCACTGACGATGCACAACAGCATTTTCTGAAGGCATTTTTTTCAGTTCACAAGGTATGAGCAAAAGAACTCATTACTTATTGGTCCAAATTTGAAACAAAAAAAAAAGAAAAGAAAAATCCAAGTGCAAGTTTAATTCAAATGAAAAACTCTTTCCCTGTATTGAGAAATGCCGTGTTAGCAGAAAAATGTGGCGCACAATTTCCTGGGATCACATCCTGCTTGGGCTGAAGGACCAAGATGGGTAAACCTGTCGAGCAGGATTATCTCCAGAGAAAGATAGGCACCACAAACACACCCACTAATAAACCCAGACTATCAGGAAACGAGTTTTAACTGTTAAATACCTCATAGGTGCAGCAATTGGGTCATGTTTCATTAGTTTATGTCATGCTTTACAGGGAAGCAATTCCACAGATTGCAAAAAACTTTGAGCAAAAGTTATTTCCAAATGGACTAAAAGAAGCCACATGTCTTGTTTTACACACCTCTTTTCCATTCTGAGAAAACTCATCATGACGTTTTAAAGCTGAAACTTGAATCTTTTTAGGTTTCTTTGTTACAGTGAGGAAAGCGGTTTGGCATGCCTGTACTGTAATCAGTTCCCAGCTGTCACAAGGCAAAACGCACCACTGTGGATGAGGAACTTTTACATCTACAGCAATGCCCTACCGAAAAAAAAAAGAAAAAAGAAAAAAAAATGTATTCAAATTTGGACAATTTATCATTTGATATCATAGTTTGTTCTTTAAAAATAGTTAGCCAACAAGCAGGTCTAAATATTCTGCATTTCTCATGGTTGTGAGGTAATACAACTGCTGTTTTTAGCCTGATTAATGGACTTGTTCTATGTTGCTTTAAAGCCGCATCCACTGATGTGTCAGGTGTGGCGTGAACAGATTTGTGGCCTAATCGCGATCCGATCAATCCGAAAGACAATCTTGAATGGATTGAATAGCTTTTTCATGGCAGCAAATTATTCTTCTAGAGTTCTGTAACTGAGGAAAATATGAGCATTCATATTGGGAGCTGTGTTGGAGGAATTAAAAAATATTGATGAGGGTAAAGCCAATTTGCACTCATTTAAGAGCCATGCCCAAACCTCCTAAAAAAAAAAGTAGCGAGAGTTTAAACTACAAAAACAGTAATTTGCTAACTTCAGAGGGAGTTTAAATAATGCTTGGATCTATCACTGAGAGATCTTTACCCTGTAAGTTCCAGCTAATAGACCTGTGATATAAACTGAACGTACCAGTAGCCGCATTCCTTTTTTTTTTTTTTATCCTTTCTACTGTTTTAGATTGCTCCTCTTTGAGTGAGTCGGCGCTGAAGGAGCAGATTGAAAAGCTCAACAGGGAGAACGCCGAGCATTGCCATGGGAACGCGGAGGCCGGCGTCCAGAGCTGGGAAGCTGCAGGGAGCGATGGGGAGAGACGGGAGGAGCCGGCAGGGCTGATCCTGGACAGGTCACACGCTCCTGCCAGGGAGAGTAAGGAAGGCAAGGACAAGGAGGACGAGGGGGATGTGTTCGACGACACAGACCCAGAGGAAGAGGAGCAACGGGCGGAGGACGACGGTGAAGAAAAGGGCAAAAAGGGGGCGGACGATGTAAAGAAAAGGCTTGAGGGAGAATCACAGGAGTCATCAATTTCAGACATGAGCAAAGCATCCCAGGAGAGGTACTCCCAACCACTTTATTCACTTGTTTTTTTTTTTTACTGTTTCTTAATTTGTTTTAAATCCTTTCATGTTGACGAATGTTAACAAAAACTGCCAAGATAAATAAATCGTTAAATAAATGACTCAAACCAGAGCTGAACTCACACAGTGCGCCCTGCTTTGGTTTCTAAAGCTGTGAAGACTCTGGAGACGGGGCCGGCGCGGGCAAACGCCGCGTCACTGAAGAGGACCTGGTGAAGGACGACCTGAAAAAGAGTCGAGTGGAGGACAGCGCAGTGGAGAGCGCCGGCGGGCAGGCGGAGCAGGGCCCCCAATCTGACGAGGCAAAGGAGGAAGCTATAGAAGCTGGGGAGTCTGCGGTGAAAGAATTCACGATTGGTGAGAATTTACAGGGCATGAATGTGTAAATACAGAGTGGTTTGATGCCCTCGTATGAATGTGGCATTCCTCCCATCTACAGCGCTTCACAAAAGTATTGACACCCATGTGACATTTTTAAAAGTCACAACAACACCACAATTTTTAAGACGTTCCTGCAAATAAAAAAGCTATGGTTTGTATTCAGCCTGTTTTACTCTAATAGCCCTAAATTAAATCCAGTGAAACCAGCTGCCTAAAAATCAGTCGTTTGAACATAATGTAAACTGCAAAACGAAGACAAAGGGACTCGGCAGAGAGATCAGAGAAGTTGTGGAGAACTTTTTAAAGCAGGGTTGAGCTAGAAAATAATAACCCATAGTTTTAAGTCATAAGGGCTTCTCGTTCTAGCCTCGTGAGACCATCCTGATCTCGCGAACTTTCAAGGTTTCACTCGCAGATCAGTCTGGATACTCTCCGTTAAAGAAAATTTGGAGCCGTTCACCAAACGAACGTCCAATCAGCGTTGGCTTTGAGGTAGGTTGAGGTGTGATGCAACGAGGAGCGACAGTTCAGTCTAAAGACATGGCGGCTTCAGCCGATGAAACTAGCGTTAGCGCGGCTATCGAGCAAGTTTTATCGGAATTACAGAGTATTTCTTTGCTGAGCTAACGAGCCTTTACCTACAGCAGCAAGAGTAGCTTGGCTTGTGGTTGTGTTTTTGTCGTCGCTCTGTTACGAGCGACGACGAAGCATGTTGACGAGTACGTCATATGCTTCGTTGATCTGATTGGTTGATTTGGCCCGTCTATCACCAACATAGGCCAATCAGCTAGCCAGTATTTTCGCCCCTTCCCAAAATTACTTCAACGGAAGGTTTCCAGATGGATATGCGAAGCAAATCTATCTGGCGGCATCAGGTTATTCTCGTTCTACCATCTGCAGATTGAAAGAATTGGGCACAACTGCAAACCTGGAAGTGACCGTCTGCCTAAACTTACAGGCTTGGAAAACAGCCCAAAAAACTACTTTTAGTAACTTCGGAGGAGCTGCAGAGATTCAAAGCTCAGGTGGGAGAGTTTCTGTCAACGCATTAAGAATTATTTCTGCCCAAACTGAGAGATTCCTTCACCCTGGTCACTAAAATTATAACTTGTAAAGAAAGGTTCAGCAAGAAAAATTGAAGAAGATTCCACCAAGTAAAACTTTGACACGAGAAAAACAAAGATCTTTATTCCATGTAATCACTGATTAGATCAGATCAACCTGTATTTAACACTGAGCGTCAATGTTCACTCAGGACGCGTGTCGACGGCAGGTATGAATGAGGTGAAAACAAATGGATTTCACACTTTTCTGATTTTTCTGTCATGAAACGTTTGGAAACCCCTCTGTCTTTCCCCCCCTCCGTTTCACGACGACGCGCCACCTTGTGCTGTTGAGCCATCACATAAAATCCCAGGAAAATACCTAAATGTTTATGGCTGTAATGTTAAGCTATGGGAATGTTTTGAAAGGCCCTGAACAGATTCCATACCATAACGCTGTCCCCCTGCCTGAGCCTCCAGAACACATCAGTCATGCAGCTTATAGGGCAGATAATGAGTCACATGCACGCTGCTATTTTCATCCTTGTTTCTAGGCACCAAGGCCTCTTCATCTGTCTCTACCCCAACTTTGACATTAAGCACAAAACTACTTCCCGCATATTCATCTTTTGCTTTTTCTTCCCCTTGTGTCTTCCAGATGCAGGCCCTCCCCCCACCGCTCCCTTCGATCACCGCATCGTGACTCCCAAACCCCATCAGATAGCCACCTATTACACCATAAACAGGGATGAAGTTCTGGGCGGGTGAGTGACGAGCTCCAAACAGCCATCTCTGATTAAGGAAGAGTTATTCTTTGGTTATTTTCATTCCACCCAGGCATTTGGATGCTTTGATCCACTGTAATGAAATAACAGAGGGTTTAAAAGCCTGTCGAGGGATGCCGGAGTGTTTTTTTTTTGTTTTTTTTCCCCAGACATTGTGCTAATATAATGGACTGGTGCTTAATCCAGCCTCTGAAAGTGAAGATTGCTTCTCTGCATAACATACCTCCACAATTTCTGACTTAATTATTTAAAAATGAATCCAGTTTCAAAGCGATAGATGCAGTGTATGTATATAAATCACAGATATAACAGATGAGCATATTTGAATTTACTCTGTTGACTTTCATGCTTTTGAAACCTCAAAAACGGCATGCCTGGGAACAAACATTTTATTTATTGCTATTTATAAGTTTGTTAGTTTGTTATGATGGACCTACTGTATTTGTGTCTTTAATTCATTAATAATAATAATAATAATAATGAAGTGATGATGATTATCCCACAACTCTTTATATTTTCATGCCTAACGTTCTTCAGATATTTCAAAGTGGTCTTAAGCAATAGTTTCCCAGCCTTTCTAAAGACCTTTAAAGTTTCCATTTGGCCATTAGCTAATTTTTTGCACAGTACTATATGTTTAAAAAAAACATGAAAACTTTGGGATGATTAAGAAATAACTTTCTACAGATATTTGAATAAAATCAGATTTTTCAAATTGAAGGACTTCCAATTTCATTCTCACCAGATATGTCCCCTAATATCTGTGTTTGACTCAGCGTGTTTTTTTTTTAAATTATTATTATTATTAGGGGACGTTTTGGACAAGTCTACAAGTGCCTGGAGAACTCATCTGGACTGACTCTGGCCGCTAAAATCATCAAAGCAAAGAGCCAAAAAGAGAAGGTGCAGTAAAAAGTTGCCTTTCACTGCTGAATATGGCAAAGAATATACAACTGCGTGGCTTCTTTAACAGAGAGTAGATTAAAAAGATGGTTTTCAAACGACACAAAGTAATAAATCATAGACCATGTAGATAAATGTGTCCCACATATTCCATGCTTTCATATTTTTGGTTTAACCTGAATCTCTGACCAGTGGGAACTTTGATGACAGTATTTTCCAAGTCTGGATAAGACGTAAAATGATTGCTGTGTTGAATTTGATTGTGTCTCAGGAGGTGGTGAGGAACGAGATCCAGGTGATGAACCAGCTGAACCACGCCAACCTCATCCAGCTCTACGCCGCCTTCGAGTCGCGGAACGACATCATCCTGGTCATGGAATAGTAAGTCTGTCACGGGAAGTCCGTTTGAGGGCCTTCAATTAAACAATTTAATGTAATTAAACTGTGTTTGTGTCTCTGTGCTGCAGTGTGGAGGGAGGAGAGCTGTTTGATCGCATCATAGATGAAAACTACAACCTGACCGAGCTGGACACGGTGCTGTTTATTCGTCAGATCTGTGAAGGGCTGCAGTACATGCACAAAAACTACATCCTGCATCTTGATCTCAAGGTAACTTTGCTCAGATATTTTGTTTTCCTTTTCTCATTTTGATCCCCCCTGTCTTTTGATCGTTTTTTCACGCTTCTAATAAAAATCCGCTCTTTTCAGCCAGAAAATATTCTTTGCGTCAGCAGAGCTACAAACAAGATCAAAATCATTGACTTTGGGCTGGCGAGGAGGTAACGATTCAAAGCCGTCCCATCCGGTCTAAGTGTCAACATTTGCACGTGTTTTCGCCAGTTAATTGTTTTGTCTCTGAAAGGTATAAACCCAGAGAAAAGCTGAGAGTCAACTTTGGGACGCCTGAATTCCTCGCCCCCGAAGTCATCAATTACGAGTTTGTTTCATTCCCAACAGACATGTGGAGTCTTGGAGTCATCACGTACATGCTGTAAGTTAGGGATGTTCAATCATCTGACTATGTTACGCTGCTGGCTGGTCTCTAGGGAAAAAAAACAAAAAAAAAACAGCTGTAGGCCAACGCTTTGTTTCCTGTCTGTCCAGGCTCAGTGGCTTGTCTCCGTTCCTGGGGGACGACGACAACGAGACGCTCAACAACATTCTGGCCTGTCAGTGGAACTTCGAGGAGGAAGAGTTTGGGGACATTTCCGACGAGGCCAAAGACTTTATAACCCGTCTGCTGGTGAAGAGCAAGAGCTGGAGGATGAGCGCAACAGAGTCCCTCAGACACGGCTGGCTGTCAGACCCAAGCTTGCATTATCGACTAAATCAGAAGGTGATCAGAGGTCCTTCTTTTCAAAAGGCCACATTCGATCATTCAATCAGTCAAGCGTTGTGCAGCCGGTTTCTTTTGTAAAAGTGTGACGAATCCTAGACTAGTTATGGAGGTGCAAATGTATCTATGATGTAAAAATGATGTAAAAAAAAAAAGGAGTGAAGCATAGTCTAAAAAAACCCTGTTGTTTCATAGTTTCTAGTAGTTTGGAATGGATTAAGTTCAGTTTAAGTAATGTGAGCATGTCACTTTAGTTAGTTGTGTTTTATGCACAAAAGATTTGTGGCAGAAACTAGTGAAATGGGCCATATAAAACACTCCATCTGCCACTGCAGTCAGAGACGCTTTATGTTTGGTAGAAATTATTTTTATTTTGTGGTCATAATAATTTAATCAACCTCTCTTTTACAGTGTAAAATGTGACTTTAAACTTTTTTTTCTTTATTCAATTTATAAGCAAGAATTGAGTGCACCTGTTTATAACTGTCATGGATTTTCTCTAATCTAGAGTATATATATATATATATATATATATATATATATATATATATATATATATATATATATATAATGCAACAGTGTGTAACAATTTCCCTGGGGATGGTTGAAATAACTTTGGTAAATCCTTTAAATTTATTTAAAATTCCTGCCCTCGATGTGTTAATGTAAACTTCTGACCAGACATGCATACCCCAAAACAGGTTGTTTGCAGTTTACTCTGTTGAAAACTTTCTTTACGGAGAGCACATTTGGGTTTTCCACATTTATTTCTTTAAGGCTTCTTTTTAATTTAGGCTCACTGTCAGTTTCATGTCTAACCTGGTGGAACATCGCCACTACAGTGCTATTTGTCACCACAATTTAATCGTATTACTCTGTACACATTTTCAGTGTGGCTAGTAAAATAGCAAACAAAATTGATTTGTCAATTAATTGTTTCAAATAAATTTAAAGTGAAATTGGAAAATTACAATGTGTCTGTGGATTTTCCGATTGCAGAAAACCAAGTGCCACTCCTCACATGCTCCACCACCAGAGAGCTAAACAGGTGACATTACGTCCTCTAACATTATTTATATCTTCAATGTCATTTTAAAGAAATCCTTACTTACCCTGTATTTATTTTGTTTCACTTTCAGGAACAGCCAAGTCCTCGGTTTGCCTTGTGACACTGTCTGGCCCTGGGGCCCCAACACTGGACCAATACTGTTGCACCTGTAGAACCACTGGATTATTATTCTCTGCTTCACATCCTTACCTTTGCATAGCTGCACATTGTGTAGGTCTGACCTGGAAAAAAAAAACATTTTAAAAGCTGCCTGTACAAAGCGCAAAGTTATTTAAAAAAAATAATAATAATAATAATAACTTTGCCTGAACCAGTGAGGACTTTCTTGCCTAGTACTGATGCTGCCAAACTAAAACGCTGCAATATGTGTCACTTTGATACTTTCCAAATGCGCCAATGAAAAACTGTTCTTTCAGCACAGTTTAGCAGTCACGTTTTCATTTTGCGTGCTTTTGCATACGTTGCACACTTCTTTGCCTTTTTTTTAATCCAAGATTTAGCAAACAAATTTTAATAAAAAAAATTTTTCTTTAAGTAAATCCACTTACATTTTCTTTCTTTTGTAAGTCTTATAATAATGGAATTTACTCCAAGATAATTTGAAATCTGACTCCATTAATTTTTATTGTAAATATAAAATGACAGCATTGCATCGATCTCCCTAAGACATTAGAAAATCTCGGAGGTGATGCCCCGCTTCAAACACCCGCTGTGTATGTCACTCATCCCACCTGCTTGTTTGGCTTCGGCAGTTTGGAGTACCCCGCTCACCTTCCATGAAGGCATAACGAACAACACGTTGCTACCTATGACTTATACTTGTTTATGACTGAAGTGGGATTCTTATGTTCATTTATTTACTGGTTCAGCACCAGATGGTACTTGAAGTGCTACTGTTTTCTTCAACATGTGATGTTTCTATTTCAGAGGACACAAACGTGGTTTTAACGTAGTCATGCACACGCATTTATAGGTTAAATGCACAGCTCGGTGTGATAGAGAGACAAGACGCTCGGCTGTTAGATGATTTATTTAGAATTGAAGAGCTTTGTGTTTTGAGTATTTGTTTATTTGAATTTGTGATACCTTTTTTCAAGTTTTCTTGCAAAATGTTGAGATTTAAATACAATGAATGTAGGACATTGATATGTTAATAAATGGTGCACCAAAGAAACTGATTCTTGCAGAAATGTATTTTCTTAATCTTTAGAGAAAGAAGACTTTATTATTTTCATCGCCCATGCAGTGCAATTGATTGGGGATCAACAGCAAGTGTGACTCCCCTCTATAAAAGCATGAATTTTTGGCATTTGTTTATCACAAATAAAAGTAGTATAAATATAGCCATTGGATTTACAGAAGCAATTGCTACTTGTTAAACAGGCAAGTGTTTGAACAGCCTTTGCTGACACTTTGGGTCAGAAAATTCTTGGATTCTTGGTAATACATTTTAAAGCACATCACAGCCTGTCAGATGTGGCGAACACAAAATGACCTAACTTATTATCACAAACATTTCTCACACAGACAAAATAAGGGTGTATAAAAAATATCATGAAGTTAAAACATGAATATATGTGATTGGATTTATATAAGCAATGGTTTTCTAAAGCTGTCTTCTTCAGATCATCTGTTGGGCATTGAAGCATTCAAAGCTTTAAATTTAGCTTTGTTATTTACAAGATGCCAAGTTTTTTATTATTTAAAATGATCTTACATGTAAATTGTAAACATGAGATTAAGATTTAAAATAAGAATAAACACATGCTATTTGAATACATGTTTTTTTTTCCTTCCTTTTTCTTTCCTTTTTTCCTGCCAGTAAAAAGTAAAGATACACAAACAAACAAACAAATTCTCCTAAGCCCTTCTTCCTTGTTGTGCTGCAGTTTACCCTCCTTGCCATGAGGTGTCGCTGTGTCAAACGGCGCTTTAGTACACACACGAATCCTTTCCTCTTCAAAGACCCCGCCCACCCGGTGTCTTCTGATTGGTCCGCGTCATTGGTTTACGGATGCTGAGGAGGCTCGCTGGTACTCGCGCTGCTGCTTCCTACGGACACTGCTGCTTTAGGTCGCTTCGAACTGTTGTTTTAGCCCAGCGCACCGTTCCGACTTAAGAAACAGAGATGGCTCAGTGCTCCGAAGCTACTAAGGCGGGCTCGTCGGTAAACGGAGACGGTGTAAAGAAGAGGAACGTGGCTGTCATCACCGGCATCACCGGCCAGGTAACACCCGGCTGCTGCTGCTGGAGGCGCCCAGTCGCTGAGCTGTCAGTGAGAGATGGGCTGAAGTGAATTCTGCAGGGACTCTCTGCGCGTTCGTGCTTTTGCACCAGGAAAACTGTCCTTTCGTGTTTGCGCGTCTTATCCGAGGCGTTGTGAGTAACGTGGCAGCGTAGCTTCGGGCGTTTTTAAATAACAGAGCTCAAGTTTAACTTGGGTTTTTGATTAACCTCGCTTGGCGTGTCGCTCGTAAAGGAAACCAGGAAATGATTTTTTTTTATCTCTGCACACAACATCCCGGATGGGATGGGAATGGCACGTTTTACCGGTTGGCTTCAGTCACTTGTTTGCACAATTCACGAGTGGAAATCAGTTTTCAGTGAAATAAGGGTGGAAGCAAACTTAAAACATGTTAAAAAAAACAAGAGTTTTGGACGCTGTAATAATATGCTATTGTATTAGGAGAGCAAGTAGTTTATGTACAAATTTATACTTTCATTTATATTTTTATAAATGAAACTTTGCTAAGTGTGCATCTGTTCCATTTTGTCTCTGCTTGTTTCCCCGGTGTTGGAAATATAAACCATCTTAAGGCAAACATCAGATTTAGTTGTTTCCTGGTTTCATTTATGACCTCTTGGACGTTTTGTTGATGCACTCTTGGAGTCTAATTCTTCTCTTGAGGAGGTTCACCACTTCCACCTTTTTCCCAATTTGTGGAATAAATCTCCAACTAAGCCAATACAAATGGCATCACAAACCTATTCAGACTGGTTAACGTCAGTTACTCTGTTTCTGATCTGATTATTATGCTCAGCATTTTGATCAGGGTACAGCTGGGCGATATGGACCAAAAATAATATCTCGATAATAAGAGTGCTGATATACAATATTTACCTCGACGTCTCTGAATCAAAGTTATATCCCAAATGTTTCACAGGCACATTTTTTTTTTAACAAACAGCTGTAGATAAATATAAGAAGCAACTGAAAAAATAATAAAAAAAAAAACTACTGGAATACCTGAAAGTGGAATTATAACACAACATAGATAGACCATCTTGATATAAACAATATAGTATCATTTTATATCTCTTTTAAAATAATCTCGATTTTTTATTTTTTTTTCTATTTATCTTTATAAATGTATCTTTGGCCAGCCACGTGACAATTGGTAATCAGATTGTTTTTGCGATTAATGTCATAATTTCGAATGGGTCTCGGTTGCTTTCTCATATAGGGTCGAGGTGGTTTGGATATCTCTTTTCTCTTTAACAGTAGATAAAATCTCCCTTTGAAAACTGCTATTTTTATTTATCAGCTAGCTTTGCCCAATATCATAATCTGTTATTTGCCGTTGCTGTAAGTGGGGCTTAAAATGCAGATGGGCAGGTTTATCGAGAACTCCTCCATGCTCCTGAGACTGTGCCGGGAGAGACACCGGAAACCTTTTCGCAATGTCACGTATTGATGTGTCATCATGGTGGAGTTGCCTGTGCAACCTCAGGTCCAGGTTTCGACTCATGCTACCGGTAGTGGCACCGACACTGGTTGAATTCAAAACTACTGAAAAGCAGCCAGAAAATGAGGAGGGAAAAAATGGCTGTGGCCTTCATCTGCGAACCCATTCCCATGGGGCCGTCTCATTTACTGCCCCCCTGTTTTTTGGTCTTGCGGCAGCAGATGCTCACATTGGACATAAATGACATTGCTCCAAATGATAAATGTCAGAGAGTGATGGAAGCAAAGAGGAGAAAGAGCGGGGCGAAGAACAAAGAAATATATTGCAGCTGCTATCATTATTGCAATTTACACCAATATTGATACCGTTACAAGATCTTCTAATGTCTCACAGCCCTAGCCAGGAACACCGCTAAGGAGCTGCAGTTTTGGAGATTCTGTAACGTAACATATGTTGAATTTCCTTGTGACCTCATAAACTCCCCGGGTAACAGCAGTTCAGAATAATCACAATTTCCCTTATAAAAAGTTATGCTAGAATTGAGTTCTGCTATCCTGAGTTGATTAGAAATCTGCAAACTAAGCCATAACTCCCTTAATAGATGTCTAGAGTAGAAATTGTCCACTTGACTGCCATGTTGGTAGTGGCAGTTTTTCCTGAGAAACCAATGCAAATGCGTCTGTGTATTATTTAAGGAGTGTGAGTAACACTTATAGTTTTTTTTAAATAGATTTTATTTGATCACATGTTACAGATGAGGCCATGTCACTAAGCTTTCCAACCCTAAAAACAGTCACTTTTTTCCATTCATTTATTAATGCATTTTCGCATTTGTTCACCTATGCATGCCACTCACAATATTGCAACAATGTTTCTGTATGATCTGGAGGCTCATTTGACTACTCCAGCAGGCTTTTTTTGAAATGCTACCAGTTCCTTTAAAACGTATTTAACTTGAACCCAGGCACTCATGATTTTTGTAGCTGGTTTAATCAATATTCTAAACGATTGTCAAACTTGTTAAATTCAATTCAGTTTTATTTATATAGCACCAATTCATGAAACATGTCATCTCGAGACACTTTACAAAGTCAAATTCAATCATATTATACAGATTGGGTCAAAAAGTTCCTATATAAGGGAACCAGTTGATTACATCAAAGTCCCAACAAGCAGCATTCACTCCTGAAGAAGCGTAGAGCTACAGGGAGAGTCGTCTGCATTGTACATGGCTTTGCAGCAATCCCTCATACTGAGCAAGCATGAAGCGACAGTGGAAAGAAAAACCACCCATTAGCGGGAAGGAAAAACCTCCGGCAGAACCGGGCTCAGTATGAACGGTCATCTGTCTTGACCGACTGGGGTCACAGAAGACAGAGCAGAGACACAACAAGACAGACAAAAAAGCACAGAAGCACACATTGATCTAGTAATCTGTTCTACATTAGATGGTAGTAGCGGATGAGCCGTCTTCTCTGGATGATGTCACAGTTAACAGAACGTAAGATCAGTTGTACCTACTTTGAAGAAAAAAGAGAGAGAGAGAACAAAAAGTTAAAAGCTGAAATGACGACAGTCATTTCAATGCAATGCAATGCAAAACTGGAGAACAGTAGAAATCAGTAGAGTGAGAAAAATAGACCCTGATGTCCTCCAGTAGCCTAAGCCTATAGCAGCATAACTATAGAGGTAGCTCAGGGTAACATGAGCCACTCTAACTATAAGCGTTGTCAAAAAGAAAAGTTTTAAGCCTAGTCTTAAAAGTAGACAGGGTGTCTGCCTCACGGACTAAAACTGGGAGTTGGTTCCACAGGAGAGGAGCCTGATAGCTAAAGGATCTGCCTCCCATTCTACTTTTAGAGACTCTAGGAACCACCAGCAAACCTGCAGTCTGAGAGCGAAGTGCTCTGTTAGGAACATACGGGGTAATCAGAGCTCTGATATATGATGGAGCTTGGTTATTAAGGGCTTTATACGTTAGACGAAGAATTTTAAATTCTATTCTTGATTTAACAGGAAGCCAATGAAGGGAAGCTAAAATTGGAGAAATATGATCCCTCTTGTTGGCTCTTCACACATAGTGCCACACACTGATTTTTAACAGGAGCGTCGTACGCAGTGTAAAATGCATCTATCAAACTAACATTGGACATCTTTCAACAATCCAGTCAAATGTTTACTGTTTTAAGCCAATATTTTCAATAATAAATTCCTAAAGAAAGCCATCGCAAGTCACTAATGCATAGATTAAACATATTGTCAAATAAAATGCATTTTTTTTTTATTATTTAAAAGAATTCAGTTCCATATTAAAAAAAAATTGACTTTATGATGGACTTGTTTTAGTTGTAATTCCCCTATTTACAGTTAAAAGACAAAGTTCAGGTGACTTCATAAAAAAACATTGATATAGATTCCTCTGCAATACGAACATGGAAGTAAACCAAGTAATGCATAATCTTTTTATCAAGTTACAGCATTTAGCCACATGGGGGCGGCAGAGTAAAACGTTTCTTCACAGAACTCCTCCTTCTCTCCCTGCATTGGCAGATCTGTAGTAAAACTCTGATTACGGTTGTATTTTAAACCATTCAGATTGTTATTTTAAATTTATGTAAATTTTGTTTAGGAATAATACTGTCATCTGCTACAGAAGTGGAAAGTGTTCATTAAATGAAACACTTCTGTGCACGTTGGTAAGGAGGAGTGACATATTCCCCAACACCGCATTACTGGCCAGTGGCTTGCACCGCCTTCAGGTCTGCATTTTCAAAGATGTGTGTTACCTGCATGACTTTTGCTGTCGTAGTTTCCATACCTGGATCTGGAAATTTGGCATCTTAGAACACGTGTCAAACTCAAAGCCCGTTGGCCGAATCCGGCCCGTCAAGGCAATTTATCCGGCTCTCAAGAGCCAAAAAAGGCATATCATGTCATAAAGTGGCTAAAACCGTGCCTCCTGTAGCAAATGTTGCTTTTGTTTTGAACTGTGTGGTAACAGCTTCCTGTCAAAATGCTTTTGTTTTTGACTTTCTGTAAAGAGGGCCATGTGTTTTCTTCTGGCTGTTCTCCACATGTTGGTGGACTTAGAAGCGTCTAGCAGCAGCCGCACACCTGACCTATTTGGCTCAGAGAAGAGACGGGAGTGTCTCTGTGCGCTGCTTTTTGGGAAAAAGTGCGACAGTTTGGGCAGATGTGAATGCGAGGCTTTTAATGCAGTGGGGGAAACCACGATACGTCTTCAGATGAAGCCTCTGAGAATGCATGGGACCCAAAGGTTTATTGGGACAGACAACAAAGTTCAATTGTTTCTTTGGGTGACTTTAAAGTATGCAACTCAGCACTGTGGTATTTAAAGTGGTCGGCATCCGTTAGGAAGAGCGACAGCGCGTTCTTCTCTATTTGCAGTCGTACTGCACATGTGCCGGGGGGGCTTCCCCATGCAGGCATATTCTGTTTTACCTGTGTACTCGACAGTGGAGACTGGGATGATTTGAATCCCTTCCCTCTGGAACTCGTTTTTAAGCATGCTGTTGTCAGAGAAACGTGTGCCATTGTGGCGTACTCCAACAATAGAAACACAACAAAACTTGTTGTGGACATTACATCAGATGTGTGGTTTGCATTATTTATTATTTAATATTTACAATATTTAATGTGGTTTTTAATTACGGAGTGTAAAACTTGCCCTTTTTTTTCTTTTTAACACCTTCTACAGGGTTGCAGAGTAAACCTGCAGGCTGAAAGTGAGTTGGTCTGCTGGGAAAATATGGAGCCATGCTCTCCTTTAACTTGGTTAACTGAACGTGTCTAAGGGGCTAAGGAGAGGAGTTTAAAATAAAACTAATCTCTACCGCTCTGCTCTAATCTGAATTCTTGCTGCAGTGTTATTGAACATCTGGGTGTGTCTCAGAAAGCTTTTAGGACATCCTGACAAGCGCTGCAGCGGTCCAGGCAGTAGGAGCGAATGCGTGGACATTTTTTACCGTGACTTTTTTTTTTTTTGTGAAAAAGCAAAAAGTCTGTGAACTTCACAATATGTTATAAAATTTTATATTGTAGAATAACCTTTTTGAGTTAAGTTTATTGCCTGCTTTGTGTCAGTAGGTCAGTTAATCCTGTCCTCCATTTCTATAATTTTGCCCTTTCTAAAGTCACAGTTACAGAAATCAATTAATGCTCTACTTTTGACATGAAATTCAAGGAATTAGGCAAAAATATTAGCCGAAACTGATTTATATTAATTAGGTCCGATTACCTTTATTTATTATTTAAAAAATAAAATGAAAGTTATTTTTCTCTGCATTTGTCTTCACCCAGATTAATTTATTATAAACAAAAAAACTATGTGAAGGTAGGGCTGGACGATAATTCAATAACGATGTATATCGACGATAGAAAATAAAGGATAAATAAAACTTTCAATAGAATAACAGTTTTAATTCCTTATGCATTTTAGCCACGTAGGTTAATATTAGTCATTACATTCTCCCAACCAATCACAAACGCAGATCCAGGATCGTTGCTTCACAAAGCTCCGCCCCCTTCAAAGAGTTCAGAGAGCACGCATTTTTTTTAATTTTTAAAAAAAAACTTCCTGTTCTGGTAGAAAGTTGTTTGAATAATAGGTTGAGGTTGAATTCAGTGTTTGTGTGTTCTGTATCTAAAAACAGGTCACTAAGCATAAAATGGCCAGGGCTGAACTTAAAATATATGTTTTGAATTTTGATAATTATCTATATGGATCAATATGATTTCTATTTTATCGATATGCTTTTTTTCTATGTCGTCCAGCCCTATATTAAGGCAAATTCACTTCACATAATGCACCGATATTACAGTCAGTTTTTCGAAAAAAAAATAAAATAAATAAACAACCTGAAAATTTTTTTTCTAACATCAAATCACAAAGGCTGCAGTCTACATCAAATCGGGGTTCGGGTCAGCTCGGTTTTTCAAAGGTCTAAATGTTCTTTTAAGATTGCATTAGAAAATATTTTATTCTTTACAATATTGCTCAAATGAGGACTCTTTTAAAAAAATAAAAAAATAAACTGCCCATCAAAATTTCACCTGTGGTTTTGCATACACCCATGCGTTTTAACATCTGTCCCATTTAGTGGCATCCACTAAATGGGACAGATGTGTGCAGCAGATGATTAGCACCGGAGGAAATGGGCTCACGGATATTTCACGGTCTCGAGCAGCAGTCGGCACTAGAGCGTTCCCAGAATGCAGCCCCGGAGAGACGACCGTCGGAGCTCCTGGAAAGTCTCGCATTCCTGCGTCAGGCAGCACTTCTCCACACCCCCCCATATCTCCCCGCGCCCTCTTTAACAGACAAGAAGAATAACAGCATTAATTCATTTTTATTTTGCCCGTCATGCCATTACTGAGGAACACTGAGAGCTCGCGCAAGAGGCGGGCAGGGAAGCATCTGGATACGCCATCTCGGAGCTTCACACGCCGGGCCGCAGGAGTCTCGGACGAATCCGTAAATCACCTCGCTAACTACTGTTCATAAATTCCAGGGCAGCGTGCTGCTCGTTCCGAATGTTTCTGAGCGTTGTCTCGCTGTGAAGTATTGGGCCGGGATGGCGTGAGTTATAGGAGACCACCTGAGTGCCAAGCCAAAGCTGCAGAGCCGCGCAGGGGGGGGGGGCTTCTGGGTGATGCTGCAGGGTTACAGAAAGGACAGCTTTAAGCTCGCTGTGTGACAATAAAACTTTACTCTGCCTTGGAGCTTTCACACATCTCTTTTCAACTCTCTGTCTGAGTTTTGACCCCCCGCTCAAACCTTTTTGATGTTCCTCCTGTTCGCCCTCTCTTCCCCGTTCCTGTTTAATCTGCTCATTCCCTCCCCGCCTCCCTGCACTCGCTCCACCGTTCGCAAAACAGGATAAAGTCTGAGCGAGGGCCAGCAACAATAATCATAAAGCTAAGAATCCATGCACACACCTCCTCTGTTGCTCATAATGGCTGCTGATGGCTCCTCAAAGGCTGATTCTTCCTCCGACTGAAGTCTGGCAGCCTTTGTTGATACAGGAGGAGATACGAGTTCAGCTGTAGTTGTAAAAAGCTGAATTAGCTGCACACTAAGCTCTCAAAGTGGAGTTTATCAACCATATATATATATATATATATATATATATATATATATATATATATATATATATATATATATATATATATATATATATATATATATATATATATATATATATAAATTATTCTTTCTACGACCCCCTCCTTTGCTAGATTTTTATTTTTCTTAAGCATAAAACAAGGATTAGATTTCAGATAAGGAGCAAGTGACTGGTTTTCTAGGGATTAAAAATCCCTTCAAGTTAAATTTATTTTGCTACCAGAGTAGATTTCTTGTACAAACTCGATTTTATTGATTCATGAACTATATAAATGTAACCTAACAAAATGCTCTCTTCAGGGGGTTTTCCACCACAGGAAATTGCCGGCAGTTTTAAAGTTCCAAAGCCTAATATTCTTGGCTGATCTCACGGTAGAAAAGCAACATGATATTCATAAGTATGTTTTTCTAAGTCTAGAATTGTGTGAAAGTGAGAACGGCTGACTTTATTACACTGGAAGGAGCGGTATGCTGGTGGGGGGAGTCGCAGGACCACTTTATTCCAAAAGGGAGAAGCTTAGACTTAGACAACTTTATTGTCATTTTGTATGCACAAAGTGCGTACAGAACGAAATTTCGTTGGCATACAGCTTGAAAAAAATCACAGTTAATTGCGGCAAGTTTCAGGATAAAGATGTAGCAGCTTTAGAAGCAGCATTTGCTCCTGACGAAGAAAGCCAGAACTGGACCATCACACTACAGTCGGCAGGACGTTCTCTTTTACGAAATGCTTTGTTTAGTTTTAAACCAGGTTTGCCACTTTTGTTTCATAAATCCTCAGGATATTTGCCCAAATATCTGTTTGTGGGCAAAGACATATTTCTCTTTACAGTAGCTATCAGGCAGTTGGCTCGGTGTCCGGCTCTACAGCAGAATACTTTGGCGGACACATGAGGTGTCTATATTCGCTCGGTGATTTTGAAATTTGGCAATCCAGGTCCTGTGGCTGTAAAACAAGCCCAAACCATCATCACCCCGCCACCATGCTGTTGGTATGATGTGTTCTGGTGTGCTTTTTTTTTTTTTTTTTTTTTCTGAAAAAACTGACACTGTGTTATGACCACACATTTGGTCTCATCTGTCCAAAGGGAGATATCCGGATATCCAGTGAATAAATAGAGATCAGTGGGACGCACGCGTAGCTGCTACTCTCACATCTGTTTGGTCAGAATCCACATTTTCTTGAAGGCAGAACAACAAGAAGTGCCTCGACCAGCGTAAACTTGTTATGGTTTCTCATGGCGCCTTGTGCTAACAATATTTTTATTTGATACCATGACTGGCTAAAACCAACCTAGGCGGGCACTAGGTGTCGCTTTGCCCAATCAGCTTGGAAAGTTCTGCTGAATGTCCTCTTCCCTTTTCCTGAACAGATTTCATGGGAGCAGGCCCAGATTGATAATGTGCAGAACGTAGACTGCTACAGATTATCCATCTGGCTTGCCAGGTTAAGACTGGGTGAAACCGACTACAGTGCTTGAGAAGTGGGAGGGGCTTATGGCAGCACTCAGGACAGTAACTGTAGAACGATTGGTGCTTTCACGTGTAGTCATCAAAGTCTCAAATAACAGAAAAAAGTCGCTAGATTTGTCGCTAATCACTTATTTGAAAAAGAAAGTCGCTAGAAGGATCTGAAAAGTCCATAAATATACCAGCAAACTTGCTTAGATGGCAACAGAGAGAGCTGTATTTGTTTGTTTTTTCACCACGTCTGTAGAGTGGATAACAGAGCTCTTGAGCTTTTTGACATTTCATTACACAAACTGACCCTAGGGGAAAATTAGCTTTGATGTCCACTCATTAGAAGATTGGGAGCTCTCTTAGAAAAACTCTACTTGTGAATCTTTCTCACCCTGTGACTTCTGAGTGTTTGGAAACGGTCTTGTAACCCTTCCCCGATTGCTGAACACAATAACTGACCTCACTGACGTCACTGCTGATGTCCTGCCTAAGTGGCATCGTGTTGGCGCACACACCTGGAGCAGCGGTCAACCAAAAGTCTTTTTTTTTTTTATAAAGCTGCTCATCCAGATAATCAGTTAATCAAGTTAATATGATCAGCAGCTCCTGGCTGCTACGTTTCATCTTAAATCCTAAAGAAGTGGCAAGGGTGTACTTACATTTTCTCATGACTGTATTTATAGTCATGGAACCTTTTTTTTTTTATTTCCCAAGACTGTACTTTGAGGTACATTCTTTAAAAGACCCACAAAAACAGCTGGTTGTGTGGCTTTGTGTGTATTGGTTAAAAATGAAACCACGTTTTATTACTAAGTAACTATTAAGCAGGAGCAGGTTGTTTATTTCCCACCAACAGTAGTGGAAAAAAAGCACATCTTATTTGTTTTACCATTTCTTTTTCTTTTATCAAACTACAAATCTAAGCATGTAATATTTTTTTTAGTTTCCATACTATGGTGAACTCAAAGTCCAGTGTAATATTTTTTTGTATATTATAACAGGTACAAATTAGGTGTTCTGCCTTAGAAATGAGGATTGCCAGAGCTGCTTGTCGCTGGTCGCATGGGTCAGACTGGAAGTGTATCCCTAAATGGGTTTTTAGGATATTTGACCTTCAAAATTAGAATCATCGAAGGCTTATTTAAGATGTTTTCAGGTTTTTGTGGTCAGCTTACGGAGCAGGTGTTGAGAAATGATCCAACTAGAAAAACAGCTGTTAAAGCTCTGAATGCCCCAGTGCAGTGCAGCAGATTGATAATGTCCACTTTTTATTTTTTTAAATAAGCTATATCTCCTCCTTCAGTCAGTTTGATTCATTTTGATGTGCAGTAACCTTTGCTGTCACCTACCTTGTTAAGAGAGATGGGTCTATATGGGGGGCCAAAGCTTGGTGATAATGCATCATTGTTTGTTGGGGGGGCTAGGGAGAGTGTTGAGTTTAGGTTATGGTTATGACTAATAAGAATTGTTAGAGCTCGTTTTGGGGCTAGGCTCTAAAGGAATTGCTAAAATGAATGGAAGTCGGTGTAATGTCCTAATAAGGCTAGAAAGCCGAACTTGTGTGTGTGTGTGTGGATGTCTGTGATTGCGGCGTCATTATGCTGTATCAGACGTAATTGCAGGCCAGTGCCTTGCTTGCCAGCTTCTGCCTGCGGTCTAAAGAAAACACATTAAAGTGATTCATTTGCAGTCTGCACACAATGATGGATTAATGCACGCCCGGCCCCACTGTTTACATAGATGTATGCCTCATGGCTGCAGGCATTATCAGAGTTCTTTGCAAAATCGGACCTGCTGGCTCCTTTTCCTCCAGAAAATTACACAGTTTATCTGATTGTGACTCAAAAGCCACACAGATGGCAGTATGTATATAAAAGAAACCCTATCTTCTTCATTTTCTGTTTCACCAGCAGAGGGCAGCCAACTCATACACTATTTCTTTAGGATCTCTGCTTTACTCTCATAAGTCTCATGTTTCTTAAATTTGATTGAAATCCTATGTAAAATTAATATGAAGTATTTATCTGTACGTCTTGAGTATTTAATCAGACTCTTTGAAAATTTGCCAGATATTGCGCTCAGAATAATCAGGTCTGCAAATAAATTGTGGAGGAGAGATTTGATGTCAACTTACTGACATTTTTGTAAATGACCTTTTACATATTTGTTTATTAACTATTTTGTTTTGCCTATAAAATAATGATTACCAACAAATAAAATACTAATTTCTGTCTACCGTCTCTTATCCAAGGGACAGAGCTATTAGAAGATGATGACAATCATATCTTCAGTCATTGATTATGCTGACCAAATATACAAAATCATTTTTCCACTTTACAAACTGGAGTGTATAATTGCAAATTCATTTGAGTTTGTCTTTTTATTGCACAGGAATATAAAATCCTAATGTAAAATAAAATGAATAGAAAACAAACTTGTACTCATGTGTTCCTCTGTCACTGAGGCATATCGAGCCGCTTAATGAAAGCTTGATGATGATGATGATGATGGTGATGGTGAAGAGAAGGTTAACTTAGATCTGAGCTAATTACTGGAGCTTGACATTAAAACCAGCTTATTTTGCCTTTTTTTTTTCTTGTTTTACATTTTACTTTGAAATATTGTAAAATTTCTCTTTATATATCAAAAGAGTCATGTACATTTTAATTTAGACATTGCGATAGGCAGCATTCAGTTTAGTTACTTTGAGATTTAGTGTTTCCTACTTCCATCATATGAAAAATAAAAATATATAAAAAAGCTTTCTTTCTTTGGTTTAAAGTCTATAAAGTTATGGAAAAAAATCATGTGTTACATTGAAGTAAACTGCATCTAAACAGCATGTTATATATTCCTATGTAACATTTTCCATTTCACACAAAGTCTGCCTTCTCATGTGCTGCTTTGACATTTTGGCAATGTGTCTCCCATAATTTAAAGGTTTAGCAACAAAAAACTCTGTTATCATTTTCTGTATGACCGTATCAGCCTTTCGCATTCTTTCCAGACTTGCTTCACTTCATTGAGGTTTATAGATGTGTTTCTGTGCAGCTCTCTTAAAGTCCCACCACAGTATTCAGGCCAAGTAAAGGTCTGAACATTTGTTGGCCCACTGCAGCTCCCTGATTCTTTCTTTCTTTTATATCTATTCTATTCCTATTCTATCTTTTCAAACACTGTTCAAAAAGCTGGACTGTTGTCCTCCAATGTAAATCTTCAGTTTAACAAGGGCCCATACGCTCTCAATAGGGCTTATAAGAGCTGAGAAAGGGGCCATTTCATTGTTCTTTAATTTTTAAGCCCTTTACTGGCTATCTACACAGTTTACATCGACACATGTGATGCAGCATTACTACATACTCGTGATCTTCTTTGAAAATGCAGACTTTTTCATCTACCATTGTTTCAAGAAATAGTCTTCTAAGTTTTGGGAGTGGCTGTCTTCAAGCCAAAAGGGTCCATCTATCTCTTCTTGCTCATCTATTTTATCTGTAAAACTATGCTAGTACTATACTAGTACTGATGGAGCCATAGGCCCATTCGTCTGGTCTGTCAAGAGTCACTCTCATCTCATCACTCCAAGAAACCTTGGGTACTCTCACGTCAAATATTTCTCGGCTCAGTCCTGACATTTCAGCCTACTGTACATGTGCAGTTCCGCGGTGCTTGGCAGTCAGCCTCTCTTACCTTGGCGATGTCGCTGAAAATTGTACACGTTGTACTTATGGGGCCCTCCAGGTAGGCTGCAGTTCCAGAATGTGACAGTGCCGGAGATGAATGGTTTCCAGGAATCTCCACACTTGATTAGCTTTAGCTTAAATCTTTTGTTCCCAACCGGTTTCTTGCAACCATGTTGATTATGTTCAGAAGCTTGACGATTTTAAGAGTGGTCAGTCCGTCTGAAATATTTATTTTAATTTTTTTACATTTTTGACTTGCCAGAGTTGGTCAAATCGTTTTTTTTTTTTTTTTTTTTTATTAATTTTATCTGAGAAATAAAAGTTGTTTAATTATGGACACCTTGATTCAGGGTGTTTGTCTCCTCAGGCCACACTCTTCCTCATTCCACAAATACGCAACACTGAATATGTTTAAGTTTAATAGGCATTTAAGTTTATACAGCTTGGAGTTGGAAAATATCCATAGTAATACATGATCAAAATGCTCACTTGCCTACTTGTCGAGCGTTCAAGATTTATTTATTTAAATATAAATAAATGAAAAAATGTAGCTGCTTTTCCTTAAGGAAATCTTTCTCTTTTTAGTTGCCTAATGAGCTTTACTTTTAGTTCTTCATTAGAATTAGATTAATGTTTGAGTCCTTGAAGTTCTAGCTCTCACTTGACCAAACTTTGGTTTTAATAGCAAGGCTATATTGTGACATTCCTAGATGAGCCTTTGGGGAGTTTGTGGTGTGGCCACGGGTCTGACAGGTGACTGTATTACGTATTTGTGTGTACGTCTGCCTCTGTGGCTTCCAGCGAGCGCACAGCTCCCCAAAACAGGAAACGGGGAGGTGAAGCCAGGGTCTATGGGATAATGTGGCCTCAAAGGAGCTTCTTGTTTAGAGGCAGGGCTGCAGCTCTTTAGGCTTGTTTTCCGTTTTGTACTTGCATGGAACGTTTTGACCCTGGCAGAAGGACAGGAAAACATGACACCAGCCGGAGCTTTGAACGCTGTGTGGATGGATGAGGGGTTGCCAAAGCTCAGTTTACCACCCCCACCCCTACCCCCTACTCCATTGCTTTAGGCAGAAAGAGGCTTGCTCGCAGTGCCAACTGGCTTTCATGGTGCTCAACCTGCAGATCCAACGAATTATCTTAAAAAGAGATCATAAAAATGTAAGACCGAAGGCAGTTACAAAAAACTATTTAATTATGCACCAAACCCTTTATTTGTTCTTTTAAACCAGATGGTTTCCCATCACAGAAGATCATATATTAGGGCAATATGAAATGTCTTGTTTTTTGGCTTTTTAAATTTTTTTTTTCAATTCTGTAGTTGCTTAAGAAAATAAGCATTACAGGTATTTGCATAAGATTTGTGAACTATTTTTGCCACAGCAAATACAGAATCAGTTCTCTGCCTTTTATAAACTCATTTAGTTTAGACTCTGTGCAGTTTGGAACTTGAATGACAGGCTCGCCAGTAACGTTCTCCAAGTATAGAACCCTAGAAAGTAGGAATGCAAACAAATAATTGATTTACAATTAATTGTCAATTAATGGTTGATTAGAATAAAGTTTGTTCCATCCGATCAAACGGTAACATCAGCTTATACGGACCTTCTTTCAGTGTTGTAGTCTGGCCACCATCCAGAAGAGGGCGCTGCCAATCATTCTAAAGTGGAGCCAGACCACAGTAGTAAGAGAGAAAAAAAGACATAGTGGTCATGAAGCGGTCCAAAAAGAGTTTTGTGTGAGATTATTTTTGCACTGTTTGACAACAAGGTTGCAAAATGCTCTTTATGTGCTTCTGTTTCTAAATATAAACACTCAACAGGCTCCTTTTGTGGTCAGCAAAACGGCTCCTGTTCAGCCGGGCTGCATGGCGGAGCAGTGTCAACATCTCAACCAAAACTTGTATGCCATGAAGGCACGGATGGGCTGACGGAAAGCCGGGGGGGCACTACGCAGAATATTGTTACATGATAGAAAAAGACATGATGCCTAAAGGATGGTTGATGAGTATTCAGTGATCAGTGTTTTTATATATTTTATTCTATTCCACTTCTTTGTTTCTATTCAGTGACCTAATAGGATCATGTTTTGTTATAGTTTTTAAATATGTTCAAGTTTGATAATGTGTGAGAAAACCACAATGTTTGTTTAGTCAGTCAGTATTTAATACAGGTGGCCCAATTTTTCTTTTTTTTAAATCGATATCTTGCATCCCTTTGGGAACACCTAACTTTTTTACATCACGGAAATTTTTTTTAAATCACACAAGTACCTAGAGTGAAAATGAAGGTTTCATCTTTAGATTAAGTCATTAATTGATAACTTGCATCCCTAGAAGTGTTAGAGCCATGTACGATATGAGCGACATGATCTATTTCTGACATTTTAAATCCTCAAAAGGTAAAGCAAGCTCATTCCATGAAGAACTAAAAAAACAATCTCATGCTTTTCATTTCTTATGTCATTAAAGATGGATTTGTGTTTACCACAGAGATCCACAGATAATTAGCCAGCCAGACTGACTTACGCCATAAACACGTCAGTTTGGAAAGTAGTGGGTAGAGCCCGATTTCAAAGGCAGGACCAGGGCGGGACTAACACGACCAGCGGACAAAGGTTACAAATAATCAGATAACTTTGGCTGTGACGCAAACTCCAAGCTACACGCTATGTTTTAGCTCTTAGAGCAGCCAGTTGTTGAGGTTTTAAAGATATATTCAGCTCATTCAGGACACAATGAAGAGCATCATTAAACATCACTCTTTTGTGACTGCCATCTTGACTGTAATGGTTATAGAAAAGGTCTGCTGCATTGTGGGTAATTCTGGCACTGCCTCCCACATTGTGATTGGTCCGGTAAGTTTTAGCCTGGGGAGTCTAAAGGCTGGTTTATGCTTGACGTGTCCGCAAGGTCAAATTATGTCATTTCAGCAACCACGCCTTCCGTGCCCCCAATTTAGATAAAACTTGGTTAAATTTAATGAGAATTTGTTAATATCAAACCAATTTTTTTATTTACATAGCTCTAAATTGATTTCTACCATGAGCCACAAGATTATCACCAGAAGAAAATAAATTATTTGCATGTTCTGCAAACAGAACAAAATTAAGTATTTTTGTGTATGTAATAAACCTTGCATATATCATTTAAATATAAAATAAACAGTTTGGGTCCCAGCATTGACCCCTGGGAGACACCACAAACGATGTCCAAGCATGATGACTGCATGCCATCCATTTGTACAAATTATTGCCTGTTGCTAGGAAAACTTTTCATCTACTGCGTAACTACTCCTCTTATACCATGAAGTTCCAATTTACTGATTACAATTTCATGATTAATTCTATTAAAGGCTTTTTTTTTTTTTAGATCAATGAATACTCCAACTGCAAATGTTGACTTGGGATTATTCCAAAAGTGCCATGGCTGTTGATCTGTGTGACCTAAATCCAAATAGACTATTGGAGAGAAATCTATGTTTGTTGATGAATATATCCAGTCCCCTAACATTTTTATTTTCCAAAATTTGCCTCTTGTTCTCTTTTGCTAGCACCTGAGCAGTTCTGTTCCAACCTGGAGATGAAGTATAGGGCTGCCATGTGAACCAAAGCATGTGTACATGTGTATTTGTATGTGTGCATGTTGGTCTATGGAGTTTATGAAGGCGTATTGAGAGATTAATGCCATTACTTAGTCTGAGTCTTTGAGTTAGTGGAGTCGGAAAGTTTAAGCAGGAAAAAGACTTTGTTGTCAGTGCTTGCTCACACACAGCTCTGCCAAGAGCTAAAGATTCATGTGGATGTTACATCCACTGATCCCATGACTCCCACAAAACTGCTAGGCTGTATCATACAGCTTTCCAACGGCTTGTAATCCAACAGCACTAAATATGTCAATATACTGTTGTGACCATTCAATTGTTTTATTTACAGAAAAAGACAACACAACAACTTTATGATAAATTAATTATGTTAGGACCACTCTTTGTTAGCAGGCCAGGAATAATCTTCTTCTGTAGGTTTGAAAACCAGCCATTCCCATCTCACTCCCACACAAAATGATGACCTGCAACCCTCCACCAACAACCACTCCCTCACCTCTGACCCCTACTGGCACTAGAGAATCGCCGGGGAAGATGTAATTAGGTTCTTTGAGCATCAGAAGTCGAGGAAATACCCAGGACTTGATGGTGTTTCCCCGTTCTCCCTGAAAGCTCGTACTGATCAACTGGCCCACTCTTAAACAAGTCTCTGGAGCTGTGTGGAGGCTCCCTCCCGCTTAAATTGCTTCATCATTATCCCGGGCCCCAAAAAATTCATCACAATGGGGTTAAATCACTAAAGACCTGTTGCCCTGAGGTCATGAAATACTTTGTACAACTGATATTAAAGCATCTGAACGAAGTCACAAGCTGCCGGCTGGGCCCTCTGCAGTTTGCCAGGCAAACAGGTTAGCAGACAACTGAGTCAAATTGGGACTACGCTTCATCCTGCACCTCCTTGACCACCCGCAGGTGTACAGCAGGATCCAGTATGTAGATATAGACCACTGACACCGACTGGCCTCTACATGTCAGTGGATAACCAGGTGAGGCTTGAGAGCATCTTCTCCGGCAATGACTGCACCTTAGCAGAGCCGTCTGTGAAACCCGTGAAGTTTGCAAATGACACCACTGTCGTTGGTTTACTTTATGAATAGTCAAGTTCGCATATCGGTAGGAGATGGATCGGCCGGTCCCCTGGCCTGCATCTGTTGTGGTTCCTAGTGACCACCTTTCTCGGTACCTGCGCTGGTCCTCACACATAGACACTGTTCATACGAAGGCCCGGCACAGACTGTACTTCTTGCAGTAACTCAAGAAGTACCGTGCACAGGAGCTGGTGGTTATCTTCTATGCTGCCATTATTCAGCTGCTTTTGAACATCTGTCACTGTGTGGTTTGGTTGATAAACAACACAGGACAGGTCCAAATTGCAACAAAAAAATTAGGTCTGCCGAGAAGATCCTCAGGGCGGACGTTCCCTTCATCCAGGACTTGTACAGTTTTCGGGTCAGGAAAAAGACTGCTGACATCTCTGCAGACCCCCGCAGACCTGCACACAAGCTCTGTAGACTTTTACCTTTAGGTCAGCGCTGCAGAATGCTTTTTTGCGGAAAAAAAACAAGCAAAAGAAAAACAAACAACAGCTCACCACACTGTGAGCACTGTGGCTGATGCCAGATTCTTTGGATGTGCACAATAATGACCGAATAAAGCTGATTCTGCTCCTGATCTATAGTAGTTTATGCAGTAGACAGGGGAACAGTGAAATGCTGTTTATTACAATAAGCTTTAGGGGTTACTTGGTTTTTATTCCTAAACAAAACATGACAGGTTTAAAATGCAATGTTTTCAATATGTTGTTTTGGTTTAATATAGTTGCAAGGAAATTTGGTGCTGTGTTCTGAATCTTTTTGTGGAGATCAGAAATACGCTAAAATGCTGACCCTCGATGTGTGCTTTGAATTATGGTGCTGTCACATGCTGTACATTCATGGTGATGGCGATGCTCACATGTCTGGAGTAATGTAGATATCCATACACACGTGCAGCCCATACCGTGACATTGGTGACAAAAACCATTTCATTGTAGCGGACAAGAAATGGCAATGAAAATGCCTTGAGTGTGTGCAATTTCTAGTCTGCAGAACTGTTTGCACCTTGTTGAGACATAATATTTTAATCTCAGAGATTTTCTCCCTCAAGTGAAAAATCAATCTGCAAGTAATCTAAATGCAATACATGGTGCATGCATTATTCCTAAGTGGTGTTTTGTTTCTTTTCAGGATGGCTCCTACCTGGCTGAGTTCCTGCTTGCAAAAGGCTACGAGGTGAGAGTGACACAACGCACACTGCAGCCTTATAAACCACCAGATCTTTTCCCTTCAGACGCTCAGACGTGCGCACAGACGCACCGAAAAATAAATGGCGATAGCCACGAAGGCCAACATCCACACAGCAACATTCCCCTCGATAAGCTGCATCCAGGCATTGCTGTCTGGGGGGAACTCTTGGGGGAATTGTGACGTGATTGGACAGCTTGTACAGACACTGGTTCACTCACACCTCGCCCTGATAAGACCCTCCTGTTGCATGAATCTTTTCACTCACGACCGGGGTGGGGTCAGGGGTGAAAGTCAAAGTAATTCCCTGGGTCAAAGTAATTCCCAGGAAGTTGTCGTTATCATACAGCCATAACAGTGAGGCCACTAAATTTCCTCTGCTACTTGATGTTTTTTTTGGGGGGGAAGTTCAGCAGTGCTGAGAAAACTATTTGCCCCGAACAGATTTCTTTTGATTTTGGATTTTGCTCTCTAAAAAACTTCTAATATTGACCACGGATAATCTGAGTAATTAGAAAACAGAGTATTGACATTCATCCATCCATTGTTTGTACCCACTTATCTATGCAGGGTTGTAGGTAGGCTGGTGCCCATGAGAGGCAGGTACACCCTGGTCAGGTCCAGTCCATCACAGAGTACTGAAATTCTGCTTTCATTTATTAATAAAAAAAAAAAAACTATGCTGGGATGATTCCGTCTTAAGTGTAAATGGCAAATAGAAATTTGTTTTGCTCTGACACATTAAAGTATAGCTTAAAAAAGTACAAACAGAACAAATTCACAAGAATGCAAATGTTTGATGATAAGATGTATAAAGATTCTTGGTTAAAGACGATGCACACCTTTATCTTAACTTGCTTTTGTGTGAACTGCTCCATCTGCTGCCTGCCTTAGGGACAGCAGGCAGGAAATGGACGAGATCCAGTTTGTGAGGGGGGTGGGGGTGGGGGGGGGGGGTTGACTGATGGGGGTGGCAATAAAGGGGAGTCCAGAGGCATGCAGGAAGAGCACAGTGAATAAAGGAAGTGAGGTCGGGCCACAGTGTCCTCCTGCTAATGGACTCCCATTGGAGCAGGTCCTGTTATCTTCCCGAGCAGACCTTCCTCATAAACCCCCCGCAGAATGTGGAGTAAAGATCACAGATCAGACGGCAACAGCTAAACACTGAGCTGGAGTAAAAGCAGTGTTTATAGTTTTAGAAACTCTTTGGAAACAAGATCCAAGATAAATGAACAAAGTAAACAAGTTGATCATATCACGTTTTCATACGTTTGTGTGTGTTTGTGACATTTTTCACTTATTCTTGTCTGAATGAATCAGAATCACAAATACTTATTAAAGTATTTCTGATTCTGAATAGGTACGTTAATGCCCACCGTGCTTTTGCAGTACCAGTCCTGTCTGTCTCTTTGTTCCTCAGGTTCATGGTATTTTGCGCCGTTCCAGTTCCTTCAACACAGGTCGCATCGAACACCTTTACCAAAACCCACAGACGCATACGGAGGGCAGTAAGTATCTTGTTTGGTTTCTCGTTTTGGTGATGTTTGATGAAGACTTGTGCTCTGTCAGATAAAATGGCAACTTTGGTCTGTAAAACCTGTTGGTGGCATTGTGTTTTTTTTTTAGCTTTAAACCTTTATTTAACCTGGTAAGTTACTGAGAATCCATTTTTAATCCTATCTTCAAACCCCTCAACACTGACTTGTGAACAACTGTTAAACATAAAAGCTTTTTTTCTTTATCTGATTTCAAGCTAAATACATGAGACTGCATTTAAATAGGATCTTTTTGCAAACTTGTGATGAAGGCCATTTTGATATGTATTTCAGACTGCACTTTAATGGTTTCACCCTTGATTTTGAATGACTCTGAAACATTGAGAAAAATGACCCGTAGAATTAAAGACACCTGTCTGTGCTGCTCTTTTAAAGACATGAAGCTGCATTACGGCGACCTGACTGACAGCACCTGTCTGGTGAAGATCATCAACGAGGTGAAGCCCACAGAGATCTACAACCTCGGGGCTCAGAGCCACGTCAAGGTAACGTGATCTCAAAAATATACTTCCTGTCATGTCGTGTGCCTTTTACACCGAGATTAACCGACTGACTGGTCTTTCCATTTTGTCACTCTAATCTTTCATTTCCTGGAGTGTCATTGGGGTTTTTTCTTTTTTAGAAAGCTGGAACAAGGAACGCGGAAGTGTTCATGCGATATCACTGATAATGTGATTTGGAAAAATATTCTAAGAAAAGTAATTTAGGAAAGATAAAGATGCTCCAGGCATTGTGGCACCGATGGCTTTCCTTGATAATTAAAATATTTCCAGAAAAAATGTCTAATCCTCCTCTAATAGGAAATGCTTGAAGAAGTAGTGGCTTTAATTATTATTATTTTTTCTTTTACTCTGATTAGATGCTACCACCAACACTGAAATACTTCAGTGCTGTTTTTAACACCGCTGAAAGTTGTCAATATTACACTGACATTAGAACGTTGTGTAATGACACTGCTGTTGTAGAGCAACATAGAAAGGTCAGGGAAGCTCCTGAACATGCATCAGCAAAGTTATAAACCTCCCGATCAACAGAAGCTAACGGTAGCTGTTATTAGCTTGATGAACAGCCCTCTTTGAGCTGCACTACGCCACACTCTGCTGCATGAATGCATCTAGGTAAGCAGCAAAACGACACACCAGTAGCACTAAAACTATTTCAACTTTTTTTTTTTTTTAAACCCATCCTTGAAACTGCGTCCACAGTTTATGTGCGCAACAGTGGGTCCTGGAATCTTTCGCTCTTACATCACGTGTTGTCCTCTTCTAAATGCATCACTCGGTGTCAGTCTTGATTTGGACACGAGCTGTGATCTTTCCTGTAAGTGCAATCAAACTATTGCTCTGGTTGTGCATGGCGCAGCAACAGACGCAGGACATATGGGCGCTATTGGTCTTCGCAGCAGCCGTCCGGTCTGTAAGGAACCATAACACTGGCCATGTCATGTGTAGTCAAACACTACGCATCGCTTCTATATCTTAACTAACTACGTTACTGTCGTTCAAATGCAGCAAATGTTAACATCGGGGTCGTTTTCACAGGCTTGAATTAAAAAAGCATTCAACTTGACCTTCCTTAGGTGCCTTTCTTTCATGTTTCTCTCCCTCTGCTTTGGACTGTAGTATGTGTATAAATATATATATATATATATATATATATATATATATATATATATATATATATATATATATATATATATATATATATACGTCTGTCCGTTTTCTTCCGCTTATCCGGGGTCGGGTCGCGGGGGTAGCAGCTTCAGTAGGGAGGCCCAGACGTCCCTCTCCCCAGCCACTTGGGCCAGCTCCTCAGGAGGAATCCCAAGGCATTCCCAGGCCAGCCGGGAGACATATTCCCTCCAGCGTGTCCTGGGTCTTCCTTCTGGGTCTCCTCCCGGTGGGATGTGCCTGGAACACCTCACCAGGGAGGCGTCCAGAAAAACATCCTAACCAGATGCCCGAGCCACATCAACTGGCTCCTCTCGACGTGGAGGAGCAGCGGCTCTACTCTGAGTCCTCCCCGGATGACTGAGCTCCTCACCCTACCTCTAAGGGAGAGCCCAGACACACTACTGAGAAAACTCATTTCGGGTGTGGCGGCTTTTATTTTGCTGTGGCTGTGTGCCCCTAATAATTACATGTAGAGAGGCTTATTACAAGACATTTCGGCGATATTGTTGTAGAAAAAAACAAAAGGGAAAAGCCAATATTACTCAGGCAACATAAAAAGACAGATTACAGTTTGGAAATACACTCCAGGACAATGACCATAGATTTTGGATGTATGTCCTATGATATGATGAAACAAAAATTTAAGGATTTAGCCGTTATGACCATTGTCACATCGAAGGAAAAACGGGAAAGCCTACAATTCTCACGACACCATCCCATCCCATACTCTCATGAACTTCACAAAAAAGAAGGCATCACCAGGAGCAGCAATTTCAACTCGTTAGCCAGGAAGTTAGAGGTGGGCGCAGATTGGACCTAATCATAACACCAAATTAGTTACGATTAACATGTGAATGTTTCTGAAAATGTTTTCTCGACTTTTTCCAAATAAGAGAAGTCTACTTCAGAAAAAATATTTCTTCAACTCCGGGGAATGAGCGTCTGAAATGCAGAAAAGGCTGAAGGCTGGTGGGACAGGAAGTAATGTTTTATCGAAAGGGTCAGTCTGTGCTACAGTGTTCCTTTTGTCTGTGAGCCTCACGGGGATCCCAGGAGAGCTGTCTGAAAAGCCGCCGTCCCTCTGCGACCTCATGCACAGTCCCCACGCAAAACTGTTCTTCATTCATCTTTCTGGAGCAGACAGGAGTCGATTCAGACCCGCAATAAAAAGCCAAGTCTTGCATTTCATGTAATGTAAACATGAAACTTTTGAGCAAAGGCAGTTCTTTGATAAAATTAATCGTCAGTCTAAATTTAGACGTGGAGTTTTTGGTTAACCTCAGTTTAACCGGAAGAGTTGAGTAAGTTGGCAAATTTCTCAATTGTGGTATCATTCTGTTTTCTTGGTTTTAGATTTCAAAACCTATGAACTGTTTTCTTGGTTTTAGATTTCAAAACCTATGAACTGTTAAGAAACGAATATAATCCCACCACAGCCTTAGACATTTTCCCTTTTTTATTCTGGTGTTGGATAGAAAAGCACTGATGTTAACTCTGAAATGCTTTATAATGTTTGTGTTTTAGCTGCTTGTTTGCTGGTGTCAGCTGAAGGTAATTACAGTACTTTCTTATTCTTAAAAGCAGCAGTTTCCTCCTGGCTTCAGTATATTCATATTAACTACCTTATATGACGTGTTCGACTTGAAGGAAGAAGTCTGCTTTATTGATTGGATGCTATTAGTAGTCTGGAACAGTGATTCAGAGTCTAACTTAAAGAAAAGAGAATCTAGAAATCATTTGACCAAACACTTTTTTTAGAAGTTTTTTTTTTATGGTTGCTTAAATTAAAACAGTGATTTCCTGAAGACTTAGAAAAAGTATATATATTTTTTTCTTGTATGGTAATAATTGTAACATAAACAAGCAGAAGGATGCTCTGCTATATCGTTGGCTGCAGGACTGATAGCGGATTTAAGTGTATTTCACAAACTTGGGTAGTGGCCTGAGTCAGAAAAGTTTGGTTATTTTTCTTTTCAAGATTTTTATTGGGAAAAAAACAACACATGTTTACAAGAAGAGAGGAAACAACGAGAGCTGAAATAAATATCCATTAGGCTGTTCCTTCACAGAGTTAAACCTACTGCATACTCACCTTGGGCTTCATTTTGTACCCTTGTTCGATTCCTTGTTAATGCAAATCGGGACTTCTATGTTTTCAAAATGTTTTGAGCGGTGAGGAGAAAATGCCAATGAAAATAAAATTATATCAGAGATTAAAGTAATAAAACAAGAGAATGGGGCAGAAAAAGCAAGGGCGAGACCAGAGGACTCCACTCGCCACATCCTTTTTTGGTGAAAGGACGTGACTTTTCGTCCGCCTCCCACACAGATGATCATCCTCGGGCCACACACAGAAGAAGGCCTGAAAATCCCTCCACCTGTTTAAGGTCCTTTTGTGTTTATTAGTTTCCACACCAATAAAACCCAGCTCTGGATGGGCTTCTTGCCAAATGCTGCCTACTCCGAACAGCTCAGCCTGCCAGATTACTGGCAGCGGCGGTGTGTCGCAGTTTCCAGTCTCTTCCACTACAGAGGGAAAGCTCAGTCACAGCAGCTGCCCAGCATCACACCGTCTCATTCCCACCAGTGCTCTTCCTGCTGCCGTCTTACAGGGAATCCCTTCTGATTCCTTTTAGCTTCGAGCCGCTGTTCTGCTTTGACGTAAGATGTGTGGGTGCTGGTTTCCGCAAAACGGAGTCATTATCAATAACAGAGTGAAGCCTATTTCCTAATTGTGCATGGGCGGAGGCTGGACAGGGAATAGCTGAACCAACTCTGGAGTAGATGAGAGACAGCCAGCTGTAGTATCTTCCAAGTTAAACAGACGGGCCTTTGTGCTTGTTCGCCGACTCTGAGAAGAGCTAAGTTTGATCTCTGTGCTCAGGAGTAATTCCCCATTTGGGAATCTGTATATAATCAGAGCTTCATGCGAGACAGCGAAAACAATTTGCAAAAAGACCGTGCTGTACTTTTTTTCCTGTTAGGTCAACTCTTTTTCTTTATGTGGATCGAGTTGTATTTTAAATATCCACAGTTCATAATAAACTGAAGATAGCTAGTAACACTTAAGTACACATGAATGCATCTTTTCTTTTGGACACTAACTTTTCTTTAAAAGATTCTGCTGAATTTATACTGTCACAATTTAATTGAAATGTAGTTGCTGCTTGCATTTCTGTTTGATTGTTAACAAAACATTGGGAGTCATCCATTGGTGTTTGGGTCACTATTTTAAAACCTTTTTTTTTTTTTTTTTTTTGCTGTTAGTATTTTACGGTCAATTACAAACTCAGCTGCGTCTTTTGGGTGGTGTCCGTTTCACATTAATATGGATAATTATTCCTCAAAACAACTTTTTCCTCTGGGAATAGTATAAATCATGCAGGAAACCACCAGCTTAATGAATTTGTTTTCAGTTGTAAACTGAAGTGTTAGCGCTTTTCAATTTAAATCAGATTATATTTATGACACAAATAACAAATGTTCTAATGCATTTTACAAGACAAAGTCTAATTATGAGTCCCAGTCATGTAGAAACAATCTAATCATTCAATCGGATTCAAATCCTCTTATATATACTCCAGTTTGCTCCAAATTTCACTGACTTTCCATTTCATTTGGTTTGCCTTTTCAGTTGCTTCTTATCAGAAATGGTAAATCAGCATTTAGGTATCTACACCTAATGCAGATTAAACACAGCATTAGAATGGGGGCAGAAAGAGGATTCAAGTTACTTTGAACCAGGCATGGTTGTTTGTGCGTGACAGACTAGTCTGAGTGTATCAAAAACTGCCGATCGTTTGGGAATTTCATCTCCACCATCACACATTTCCCTAAGACTGACTTTCCGTGTAAACCAAAGTTGTTGGACTGAACTCTTTTACTATTTACAAACCATTAACCATGGAAAAAAAAGAAAAGATAAAAGACACTTTGGGTTTCAAGATGCAGAAAGAACGTGGAGCAGGCTGCTTTCCTCCTTTTTTCTGGCAAAGAGAGTAGAAGAGCGTGTATATCCTATAAGAAAAATATAATTTAGCTGCGATTTAAAAAGTCTGCGGTACTGTTCTTAAAAATCATCCTCATTGTACTCGCCATGACTGAGGAAAAATTATACCCAAAGCTCTAAAGTTTGCCAAATTCATTTGAACTTTAGAGGACAGATCACGGTCTCGTCTACCTTCCACTTCTGTCACATCCCCCCACAACACTGCGGTCCCCATGCTGCGCAGGCAGAAAGAAGCTGAGCTTTACTTTTATTTATTTATACTGACAGGAGTAGAATAGATGGAGCTCGGTGGTGACAAATAGTGTATGGCCAGTGTAAAAGCGGAAAAGGAGATGTAACGGCATCAGCTACGCTTTGTCTATCTCGTTTCTCCGGAGTCCGGATGAGTGACAGCATGATTGGCAGCATATGGATACAACTTGTTTGCCTTCGTCTGACCGCTGTCTTTTTGCCGCCGCCCGCTGGACTGGAGTGGTACTGCTGTTTCTCTTCACAACTTCCCCATACATCATTAAGCTGTTTTTTAAATAAATGGCCCCTTGCAAATGGAAACACGACATACCTAAAAGTCCCAGACTTTGGTTTACCCCGGCAAACCAAAATGTCGGGCTTTAAATCCTGGGACTATATTCTCTTGTGAGCTTCTGAGTGATAAGTAAATCAGTCTGATTAAATCCCATCCTTTGGTGTTGGGATCTTCATACATTAGCTATGCCTGTTTGATTGTTGTAAGAAACTAAAGCTTACCCCAGCTGATGTGAGAGGATTGGCGTTGGTTACACTTAACGGTAAGCTAGATAAAGGAAGCCTGTCGATCAAGCCTGGTAATGCTTTCAGGTGTATTCAAATATTTCTGTTTCTATACAGTGTTCAGTTGAGGTGGTGGGACAAAACAAAAACAGCTGGGTATTGTGGAACTTGCACTCCTGAAATATGCATAAAGAACATTCTCACATGGTGAAGTGCTCACAGTAATCTGTTGTGAATCTGAAGGTTCAGCACAATCCTTTTGTGTTGTCTCAGTGAAGCGCTTCACAGGAAGGGTACGAACAAAACTCCTTAATGGGGCTTTCTGCACACAGGTTTTCCCACCTGCAGCTGTCACGACGGACACACCAGCAGACAGTCTGAATTATTAACACACAATGACACAACAGGGAGAGTAGGGGGGGATGAGGGAACACGAAAGAACCTTAAACTTGTAAGAGTACAGAACTGAGTAGAGAAGTAGCTGTAGGTTTCCAGGTACTTGTGTTTTGCGGGTTGTGAAGACAAATAAGGGCTCATACTAAGCAGACAAACTTCCCTTATCTAATTCCAACATTATATTAATTTAAATAACGTCTTAAATGGCTTACTATCGTCCCATTATCTACTTTGACAATTCCGTCTCTTGGTAACCCTTTGGTCTCTCCCCCATCCGGATTTGGAGAGGCTCCCATTCTAGAGAGCGCACAGGATTTAACATGCCTGTTTCCCCACAAAGCTCGGCGCTGTTTCTTTGCTGTGTTGATGTGTTTATAGGCCTGTCATGGCTGTTATGCAGCCTGGCAGCAGTTTACTCTTGTACAGGGGTAATGAAACATCTGCTTACTACAGTTTGTGGGCTTCTTATGCAACCCTTGTGATTCAATAACAATGGAATTTAGATGTTTTGACTCCTCTGTACTTAATTGCTGTTTGTGTCAGCAGAGGATTTGACAATCTCCAACACTAAAGCGATCATGCTTCCTTGAGGTTTGAAATAACTTTGGAAATGTCTTTATTTATTGGAAAACTGCCAAATCCTTTGCCTTCTGTAGTTTTGTTTTAATTTGTGCCTCAACACTTTCACTGTAAGAGTTTAATTATGAGTATACTGTAATAAGTTACGGATGTCAGACAAATTCCTAAGTACTTCTTTGCCTTTTACCCTTTTCATAAACTCTGACGAAAATAAAAATAAAATAGGACTCTGAAGGTGGACGACTTTTGCTTATCTTCAAGTACTTATATCCTTTATAAAGCCAAAGATTTATCGGATGAATTCCATGAGGGAAGATGTGGAGACACGTCTCTTTGCTAATCTGATCAACTGTTCATCACAAAACAACCTACATGAGCTTTACTTTCAACCACATCGTAAGCATCTTCCCAGGCTTTGAGCTGGGCTAAATGCACAACAAGTCAAGTCATGATACTGCATAACCATATGTGATTGAATTAATCTTTTATTTTAAAATTTCACACTGAAAGATATTGTTTTTATATTAATTTTGATCTCCTTGATCACAATCCTCACTAAGCATGAATAGCAAAATAATGTCTTTTCCAGTCTTGTTGCAGTTACAGTTGTTTTAAATGTTACGACTATCGCTATGACTGTAAATGTTAAAAATTTTCACGTCCTGTTTGTTGCCTGGATAAAAAGGAAGTTATAGCTTACTAATTAAAATACATTGTTAAACCTTAGGTAAAGTGAAACCTGATTTTTAAAATGACTTCAGTTACATGGAGAATAGACTTCACTACAGCAGAGATTGATTAGCACTCAGAGCTGGGTGTTAACTAGGTGTACATTAGCTATATTTACTTCAGTAACCTTTTGAGAAACAAAAGCACTTTTAGGAGGAGTTCTACTACACCGTACCATTTACTATTTTTCTTATATAATGAAGTGCTGCTTCCTTTATACGAGTCAAATTTCTTGCTATTCTACTTACTGTGACTGCACTAAATGAAGAACAAGCATGTTCTAACTAAAAGTCAAAAGATACACTACAGTTTATGTTAAAGTGATCTTTCTTGACTATACACAAGCGTCCTTGTTCTTTTAATATACATTTTATTTATTTTTTTCTATCTGGTGAGCCTAATGTGCCATCTGGAGGTCAATCGAAAGTTATTAGTAGATATTGTCAATGGAATGATTTCACCCTGTTCTAACATACATATACAACATGTTGTGTTGGTTTCATTAGTTTAAAGCCCCAGTGTGTAAGATTTTCACACTGGTGCACTATCGAGTGGGGCGCTAAATGAATTACAAGCGACCTTGTCATTAAGCACGTAATACCTTCTATGGAAGCTGCGGAATATCATAAATATGACAATTTTAACATGTCCTCCATGTATTAGACAAGACATGTTTATTTATTGTCTTGTTACTTTTCAGTAACAAGATGATTCAAAGTGCCAGGATAGGAATATAGGAAAACATAGGAAAACAGAAATGTTGCATTAACAAAGGAATAAAGTAAAGTAAAGTAAATCCTTGATGAGACTTCATACATTAACAAACATGCAGAAAGCATAAAATCACAGTACTTAATTGTTTCTATTCATAATAAGAAATAAGTTAGGTCTATCCTTGGGGGTTTCTGATCTAAAGTAATTTTGTCCAATTTTTCTAAAGCTAAAACTAGAATAACTTTAGGCTCATTGTTTCACTGGATCAAGCTTCATCACTAAAAATTCAAAGCTTAATTGTTTCTATTCACACATTGACAAAATCCTCAAAGCTACAAGTTAAGGTCTCTGATCTAAAATGGGACCATAGCTAATAGCAGCAGCACATCTTCATATAGGAGACAGTTTGATTAAAAACACAGAATCAATCACTAAGCGGGGACAACAAAGAATCCACTTGATGTGGAAGCTAAATTCTTTGAACATATCTCAGAGGATCTTATGCAACATTTATTATTCATTTATTGAAATTCTTTTAAAGTTTTCTTTTATCTGCTGGTTTTATGAATTGTCTGTGAGGGACAGGAATAGCCTCAGAAGCATTGTTAAAATCTGCTCCAAGGTTACTGGAGTACAGTTGACAGACTTGAGATCCCTCTGGAAAAAGCTATGTTAGTTTTCCCCCCCAGGGAAAACTAACCAATATGCAAATTATTTTACTCCTTTTTTTTTTAAACTGTCCTCTCTGGCAGTGTAGCTTTAGGAATTACTGTCTTAATGCCAACGAGAGCCCAACAGATTTTACTTTCACAAGTGGAGCATTACTGCTTTCGCTATAGCACTCTGCTTGATTTATATATGCATAAAGCTTTATTAGATTTTATTCTGGGACTATTTCATGTTCAATGGACACAAACGAAAAAGTAGAAAACAAAAAAGAAGAGAAAAAGATGAGACGAAATGCTAAAAGGGAGAAAAGGTGAAAGAGGAGAGGAAAGGGAGAGAGCAATGTAACCTCCTCTGAATCTGCTTCTACACCTGCAAAGAGAGATATAGAAAGAACAGCAAAACCAACCGATAAAGTATTACAGGTGCAAACAACCAACGCCTTGTTACTATCACTGAGAAGTACACAATAGTATTTAATGAGATGTATAAAGTGACTAGCCTCCTGATCTCGCGAGCTTTCAAGGTTTCACTCGCAGATCAGTCTGGCTACTCTCCGTTAAAGAAAATTTGGAGCCGTTCACCAAACGAACGTCCAATCAGCGTTAGCTTTGAGGCGGGTTGAGGTGTGACGCAACGAGAAGCGCGACAGTTCAGTCTAAAGAACATGGCGGCTTCAGCCGATGAAACTAGCGTTAGCGTGGCTATCGAGCAAGTTTTATCGGAATTACAGAGTATTTCTTTGCTGAGCTAACGAGCCTTTACCTGCAGCAGCAAGAGTAGCTTGGCTTGTGGTTGTGTTTTCGTCGTCGCTCGTAACAGAGCGACGACGAATCTGATTGGTTAATTTGGCCCATCTATCACCAACATAGGCCAATCAGCTAACCAGTATTTTCGGCCCTTCCCAAAGTTACTTCAACGGAAGGTTTCCAGATGGATATGCGGAGCAAATCTATCTGGCGGAGTCAGGTAATAAAGTGACAGCTAAGCTAATAAAGGGTGTTTTCTGTTTAAAGTGAATCTGCAAGCACCTGTTGGTGTTTGTGAGAGTGTGCTTGTGTATGTAAGGTTTATCCATGCTCAAAAGTGGCTGTGAGCCAAAGACCTATCATCCCCCACCCCCCCACCCCAGCCCCAACAGTCAAATGATGGTTTATTGAGGATTGAGTAATTAATTCTAGGTAAAACCATTATTTTAATTGAAGCAACCCTTCTAATTAGTGAAATTGGTAGAGATTTCCATCTGGTAAGATCATGATCTATTTTCGTCTAGAAGTGGATGTTGTTAAGTTTAGTCAAATCTGCCAATTTATGTAACATAGTATTACCCAAATATTTAAAACTCCCTGATTGTAGTTGTATAGATAGGGGGTTCTCTAAAGAATAGTTAATGGGCAGTACTGTAGATTTTGACCAATTTATATAATAGTCTGCAACTCTTGAGAAATATTCTAGTAATCTAATTACCTGAGAGAAAGAGGTGTTTGAGTGCTGTAGATAGAGAAATACATAATCCATTAAGCTCTAGATTCATGCATGTTTTGCCCTTAAAATATCTAATTGTTGCTGCTAGTTGTTCAATTAAAAAACCTGCAGCCTTTACAATCCGAAGAGCCAGTTTTAGCCCCAGTCCGGCTAAATAAAACCTTTAGAGCCGCAACTGTTGCATAATCTTTTGAATAGATAAAACAGATTTGATAAATATCTACAATATTATTTAATAAGTTGTATGTGTTCTGAGTATCGTTTGTTAGGTTGGATGTACCTTTTGAAAATGACCATTAAGTAGGTCTTAAATGTAATTTTTAGTAAGCCCACATTTCTTTTTTTTTTTTTTTTTTTTTTGGGCTGATGCTATATTTTGATCTCAAAGGTTGTGCTTTCATTACCTGCAACTGTAAATCATCATAACTGGCATAACTGGATATATTTACCGCTTTGGGGCGTTGATATGTGGAAAATTCTGTTTAAAAACAGCAAGCCGTTGCCAATGTAAGGTGACAAGAAAAAACATATCTAAAAACACATCAGGTACTTTTAATACCTTCCTGTTGTGGAAATTCTATGCAAATATATCATGAAAAAACCCTGCTAAAACCGGCATTTGTTGTATCATCTATATAGAAGAAGATTTGTATTTTCTTTGTACTTTTTTTGACACAGTTATTAAGAGCCATTGTGGGAGGTCCTAAGAGCCACAGGTTGTAGACCCCTGAGTTAGGCCCACTGTACATATAAGGCAGCCTCGATCGACTTGAGAGTGAACTTCAGTTTAAGCATAGTCTCCCGTGCCAAAAGAAACAGGTTGAGTTTTGCGGGTCAGATGCTTTTCTCCACTCAAGAGTCAGTCCCTTTTTCTGTTTTCTTGAGATATTGTAACACATGGAAACATGCAGTGGGAGAAAGGATAAAGGGAAGCAGGAAGGACAGAAGGGGAGTTTTCAGAGGTCTGTTAACTAAATATACGGAGTCAATAAATAGTATCACAAAGCTATATATAATTGCATCTGTGTCTTAAATCAAACCCCAAACATTCCACCTCTGCTGTCTTCCTTTGGGTTGTCTCATACAGAGAAGCCAAAAGAAGCTGTGTAGATGCAGTTTTACTTTTGATTTATAGATGGCACTAGTGAGCCACCATGGACTTTCCCTTGTGGCTGTGAGTCATGGCCTTTATCAGCAATAAAACAGATGTGTGAGAATGAAATGTTCACTAATGTGCTCATCTGCCATCACAGTTACTTCAATGAATCCTTTTCATTTTCAAACCATTATTGCATTTCTTTTCTAGCAATAAAAAGAAAATACTTATTGTAATAATTGTTGATTCTTGAAATGTAAAAAAAAACAAAACAGACCTGCAATGGACTGCAGTTGGGTAGGTTTAACGGGATTAAATATCCGGAGAGTTTTATTCCTTTTATTGCTTTTTAATCATGCTTTTAAAAAAAACATGCAGGGAGGACAATTGCAATAGAATGTAATTTGCAAAATAACTCCAGTCCTTTGTTACTTCAAGCAAAAATGTTAATGTTGTTTGTTGTTCTTAACTATGAACTACTTTTTTATGTGCATTTTGTTTATAATCAATATTAAATTATAACTTCAGTAATAACTACAGCAATAAGAATGTTGTCTTATTTCTTTTGCACGTGCACCTTCTGGGCTAAATATAAAAATGGTTATATTCTGAGGTGAAGTACAACATAATCATCTAGAGGTGCAGTTTTGTCTAAAGTTTTTAATCCCAAGTCTTTAATTTGTAAGCATCCTCTTTTTAAGTGATATTTTTATTATTTCTTACAGAGGATTTTCATTTCTTTTTTGGGTTTTAAAACCACTTGATAACAAACCTCCCTGCTGGCTGCTTTTAATTAATACAGATCTTATTAGAAGGTATATCTCATTTGAGAGTGTTAAATTCAATACAAATGTATTAAAAATGAAAAATTTAGAGGGCATCTGGAGAGCAGAGCACAGTTAACCTAATGTTCTGGTTGAAAGACAAAACCATGTTGCTACATGTTGTGTTCTTTTTTTTTTTACATCTTCTGGATCTTTTTCAGTTTTACTCTCAATTAGTTGTCAACTTTAAATTTGCATGATATGTGATTGACAGTGCCCCACGGTGTGTTAGTTGTTCTGAGGCTTACGACATTTAACAGAAACAAAGCTGCGATAGTTTGTGGTAATTGGTTTGGTTTGTGCGCGTCGAGTACCGAGGCACGACGACTGTAACCAGGGATTGCGCTAAATATTTATTAAACTCGTCAGTCTTCCTGCGCTTGTTGCTATGTCCTCCAGGGAGACATTAGCAGTAATCAGCCTTTAAGATTTACACTTTATCATCCTTAATGATTTATCAGGAGCAGTTTCTGTTGCATGCTTTCCTTTGGAGTTTTCCTCAGCTAATACTACGTGATTTGCCTTGCAAGATCTTATTGCTGCATGTTGTTTTTCTTCTGGATAATTACACACCGAGCCTTTGGTTTGATGGCCTCAGATCTGTCTAAATATGTGAATTTAAGATGTAATCAAAATTGTTCTTACAGCTTAGTTGGAATCAAATAACGTCATGAACTAAATATCTTTTAAATACCCTCAGTTCTACCCCGTCATCAGACCTTAAGGGGTGTTGTACTTTTAAAATGTATCTTTTGTTATGCTGATATTAATATGCAGTACTATTATTCTGTTAATGTTCGTTACTGTGGCAATTACATGTTTTCATGATATCCCTAAAAAACAGTATCGTTTAACGGTTAACTCACATTTACGGACTCTTTTCAAGTCGTTTCTTGCGATTACAATTATGGTTTGATATCTCTAACTTGCTTTTAAGTTTTATTTCATTCAATGCAATTTTATTTATGTAGCGCCAATTCAGAACACAGGTCATCTCAAGGCACTTTACAAAGTCAAATTCATTCAAATCATCCAGACAGATTGGTCAAAAGGTTTCCAATCTAAGGAAACCCACCATTTTGCATCATGTTTTGACAAGCAGCATTCATTCCTCCAGAATGAGCGTACTTTCATCCTTTCATAATGAAAAAAATATTATTTTTGTACTGACATTCTCTCATAAAGATATCCGTTTCAAGTTTTCAGTTAATTTTTAATCTTCCTTATCTGTTGTGATTAATCACCTAATTATTTAAACGATTTATTCTTGCTAAAACTATTGTCAAGAAGCATATGTACAAACTTTACCTTTTAGAGGCTCATCTAAACCTATTTATAACTTTCATTTATGGGACTAGTGTATCTGAGGCTGCAGAGGGGCACAGTTTTAGGACTGTTGCGTTGCAGCAAGGAAGTCCTGGATCTGAGTCCATATTCTCCCAGTTTGTTATAGGAAGTGTCCAATTAGTGTAATGTTGCTGTTGCTGCATATTTACTACCCCTGTTGACGATTGCCTTCGCTCTGCTGAGGATTTATACCCTTCTCTGTACTTACGTTGTACAATGAGATGCTTTTGGTTATTTGTCTCCAAATTATTGCTTAGAAAAAGTCAGGAAAATCCCACCAAGGCAACGGGACTTTATCAAGGGTCAATCCCATTCACTATATTTCATGGGATATGCAAACTCAAGAAGACTAAAAGGTGAAACTGAAAGTTAGCTTAAGGATGTGCACATTCCTGCAACAAAATTGTTGCAACTTTTTCTTCTTATATATTCTTCTTTAATACATTTATTTGCTATTCATTTGAATTATACACCATAAATGTCAGGTGAAATGTGAAAAATAGGGAAAATCAGTTTGCAAAGGTAATTTGTTTTGACATGACAGAAATCTGGCCTTTTACCACGGCTGTACACTTTTGAGAGGTGTTGTCCCTGCATTTATACAAACATCTATACCTAAATCCCTGGTTAAACCTCAGTCAGCTTTTGAGAGACGTCAAACACCTTGGACAAGTCACCAGGTCATCAGAAGACTAGAATGGTTTTAATTTACACTGGATTTAAATGCAGGGCTTTAAAATCACCCGTTAACTCAACTTGTATGTTTCCAGATTAGGAAGGACATCAGAGTACTTGGAGGAAACCCATTCACAGGAAGAACTTGCAGACTACTGGCAGAGATTTCATGCAAACGTCTTCCTGCTGTGGGACGACAGTGCTGCGCATGTGCTAATATCAGGCCTTCTTGGTTTATAGTAGCGTTTAGGTACATCTGTAACAGAAACTCCAGTGTAAAGCCCGCGTCAGTTTGGTTTACACAAAGAGCACAAAGATTCTCAGCTCAGTTGACTCTGAGCTTTATTGTGTGTACCAATGGATTCCAGTGAGAGACTTGGCAACTTTGTACTGACGAACCGAAACGCTTTTGTCAAGCTGCATCGCATTTCTAGATGGTGTTTGTACTAGCTTGTTTCAGTAGTGGCTGTCTGGCAGCACCCACTCCTTATTATGGTTTCGCTGAGAGAAATCAGTCTCTCGTCATCCGTTGCAGACTCCTAATTACGCCGTATTACCAACACCCAAATGCAGCCCTAGCAGACAGCGAGAAGATGCAGCCTCGCTCAATCCCTCCATAAGTGACATAAGCTCATTACTCACCTTAAACGTTGTTGCTGATCTGTGAACACAAGTCCTGACTGCTGCTGCCTTCTCTGCTGTTTGCTCACACCCTCACAGATAACACACACACACACACTTCCACTGCTGATGGCATGTTGGTGCAATTCTGCCATCAGTTTGGTGGTCCTCTAACCCAGAGAGACCCGCACTCAGAGCCGAAGCTTTACCGTTCCTAACCTTTTTTTTTTTATAAAAAGAAAAGTACGATGTTAACAGAAGCTACTCGTTAAATTAGGTTGTTCTTGTTATTTTACAAGCTGTAAATCCCCTAATGAAGGCATTTCGTAATCAAGAGGGAGTATGTATTTCTTCTTTTAGCTGAAAGTGTTTGTGGCGTGTACATGTGGGTCCGTGCGTTACAGTTTGTGTCATTTGACAATTTAAGGATTGCAGGCAGTTTGCAAAATCCTGATGTAATGATCTATGATCTCACTCGTTTGGATGTTGTGGAATGATGACCTGGAGCAAAAAAAAAAAAAAAAAGCAAGAGAGGAAAGGCAACTTTGGCAATTAGGACAGAGATGAGAAATGTTCAGTAATAGGGAAATGAGTTACGACAATAGTTTGTAATTGTTTTAGTCTGCTGTTTAATAAAGGGGACTTGGAATTTCTCACGTGTGTGTGTGTGTTGTACTTTTTTGCTCATTTTACTAGTAAACTGAGGACTTTGATGTAAAGTGAGGACCTATTTTTAGTCCTCACTTTTTTTCTGGGCTAGGTTTTAAGTTTAGCACTAAGGTGTCGATTAGGCTTAGGTTCGGATACGGTAAGAAAGGCTTGAAAATGAATGGAAGTCAAGGCACGGTCCTCACTTTGTATTTTAAAGGTGTGTGCGTGCGCGTGGGCTGTTTTTACCTGCACGTATTCATTAAAGGTTTAAATCATGCTGTCATTTTTTTTTTTTTTTTATGAGCCACTCCTAACCTCATCTCCTGTCAACCAAACAAACAAGCTCTTATTCTCGGAGGGAGCGGGCTCTTCAGGTGCAAGGAGCAGAGCGCACAGCTGCTCAAGGACGTTGGCATCTGTCGATGTGCAGGAATCTCGAGCACCCTGACATTGGTGTATAACACCAGATCAATGGAATTAACAGAACACCAGAACAAAGTTAATATCAGTGGTTTGTGCTTAGTTTAAATAATTTACTGTGATGAAGATAACTTTTTTTGCAACGTATTTAGACAACAAATACTCCACATCCATGTCATGTTGGGCCTGGTCATTGCTAGGCTTGAAGCCTGCTCTGTGCAGACATGTCAACTTCCTGCACTAATTCTTTTATTCTTCTGGATTCTTCTGGATATTAGGTATTCTTCTGGATTCTTCTGATGGCACAACAAAAACTCATGGTTAAACTGTTGCCACAAAGCAACGAAAACCTGTTGTAGTATTGCTTTTTAATTTTTTTTCTGACGTAAAGACTGAATTTGCTTTTAAATTGTGCTGTCAACCCTGCTGTCGAAACATTTGTTTTTAGACCCAAGTCCAGATAACTTTCTTTACTCTCAGATTATTCCAAATCATGTCCGGATTTATGTCATTCATATCTAAATCTTTAGCTATTCTTCTTAAGCATTCTCATACTCCTTATTGTTGAATTGTTTTTGTAAAAATCTTTAGAGACAGATGTAGACCGTGGCAACAAAGCCACACTGTTGCAGGTTTTGCAGAACGTAGTCTAAATTATCCAGCTGAAATAACCTCAGACTCAGCAGTATTTATCGTCTGGATGTAACACCCCAGTCGCACTAATGTGTATTTGCTTTTTGTTTCAATGGCATAAAAAGGCACTGACGTGTGCTGCTGCGGTATGAATACAACAGTGACATACTGCGGCAATTACCCAATAATAACACTACTTGATCTCTCGCTACACTCATGATGTTCTACTGACCTTGACATGCTGGATGCTTGAAACTAAAAGTGAAACTTACGGCTTGACCTACTTTCTGATTAATTTGCCTGATATTTTTCTAACCACCTGGGGGCGCTCGTAGAGAACATGTAATTCTCAAATGGCCAGTTGATCCTTAAATATGGAAAAAGTAATAATGAAAAGGAGGTGGTAATATCATGGCAAAAGTAACACACCTCAATTATCCTGATGCAGCAGAATATTGAATCCCACGCCCTTGATCCGTGCATGCATCAAGGGTGTATTACAAGTTACATGTATGTTGCCAAACACGTTTTTTTTTTTCCTTATGGTTAGATCTGCATAAAATTTGTTTTTCAAACTAGCATCATACATTGCAAGGTAGGAAGTAATGTGGCTACAGGTTTAGTTTCTCTATAATTCCAAAATCCACCTTCATATCTGTTGGAAACTCCCAAAGAATCTAGCCTTTGCACCTGTACTTCAAGAGACTGTGCTGATAGACAGTAGTTTTTAAAGGTCCCATGTTAATTACAAGGTCATGAAGGATTCTCATTGCCACCTGAAGGTTGTTAGGTCATGCATCTCACTTCATGTACTGTTAATGAAACGAAGGCTGCATGATCTAGCATCTGTTGATACCGTGGCTTCACAGCTGTAAGATCGTTAGTTCCGATCCAGGCTTTGACCTTTCTGTGTGGTCTTTGTAGGTTCTTGTAATGATTGGACGGTTTGTGTCCCACCCAACTAAAACCGTTCATGTTGGATCAGCTGGTCCCGCTGAACTGTCCTTCTGTGTGAGTTTGTGTGTGTGGTTATCTGTCCAATTGACCTTTTGAGATCGACACCAAAGTCCATACATATCTACAAGTATTAAGTTAGTGAAGACAATTGGATGGGTGGGTAAATGCCAAGCTATACTCAATTGGATCTAAAAGATTTTTTTGTACTTCAATTAATGAATATATGAGTGAATTGTGAGCTGTGATCCGTTTTTTCATGAAGTGGCTGAATCTTTATATTTCATTGACGCTGCCTTGCTGGAGACTGTGGTGCTGCTGCAGCTGTGGGGTACTTCCTGCTCGTTGGCAATACTCATTTTATTTCCAGGAATCTTACACATTATGCATCTTAAATAATTACGCATTGATTCTAAAGGCTTGCGTGAACAAGTCGGTGTCACTTCTTGCCCGGCGGCAAACATCAAACTGTTTTATATGTGACACGGAGCTTGCTACACGGCGCTGCTCCAAGCTGTTCGCAGTCACAGATGTGCGGTGGGTGTCCTCTGGGAAAGAAGCGGCTCTAGGTGCTCAGCTTGCTAATTAAACATTTTTACCATCCCTTCCCCTGCTTCATCTTGCTCGCCAAAAGTGTAGGAATTGTAGGAATTTGCCACAAGAAATGTAGGCGATATGTACACTTGACTATGAAGGGTAAAACGTCTGCAGGGAGTCGGCGCAGAGTTTGCCCGGCTCACAGTAAGCACACAGTATGCCCGAGTACGAGCCTTAAGAGTGTAATCTGTCATCGGTGCTACCAATCCTTTGTTCTGTGTCTTACCATGACTCACTGATGCTGCTGCTGTGGCTGATACAGATTTGTGCATGTGCAACCGTGTTCATCACCTGGCTAATGTTGTCTGTTGCTATGAAGAATCTGAAGAATGGCAATTTTTTTTGGCTCAGGATTCACTCATAACATGCAGACACAAAAAAAAAAACGTACTGTTCAATGTGTACCAATATTACCCAAGTTAAATTCTCCCCATCGTGGAGAATGAAGGATGTCAATTTTTGTTTTTAATCCCAGTCCTTATACAATCTCCTACTATCACGTTAACTTGTCCTGAACAATTTATTTTTCTTAGAACTTTTTTCAACTTTTAGCAGACACGTAACTCTAGATTTGCTCATGTATTATAAATACATGAAAGCTAATTGGTGAAACTTTAAAACAAATATTTTAATGCTAGTTTGTAAAAAAAACAACAAAAAAAACGGATTTAAGAGTTACAAATTTTATTAAAAAAATAGATTAATATCATAATATTAATAATAAGTAGAGATACTTGCTGTACTTTGCCCAGTTTCTGATAATTTGGTGTCTTTGATCTAACGTCTCTGTGTGTATGACTGTGCGTCATAAGGTGATTGTTTGGCCACTCTCTCTGCTGGTGCCTTCGGTCCAGCAGTGTTCCCCTGCCAGACACATGAGTGGCAAATGGCAAAAAGATCATTAATCAAACTCTCAGCACATGTTCATTGTTTCCTTCGGCCCTCCTACTTTGGCTTCTTTCTCCTCGATTTTTCCATTTCTGCCTCAGTGGAAAGTTTAGAAGTTCCTTCTTCTAACCTGTCAGGATATTTTAGAGCTCTACGAAGTGTTATTTGCTTGTTCAGGTGGGTCAATTAAAAACTTTTTTTTGTTAGTTTCTAACAGTCACATACAGTAGATGTAACATTAGCCCTGTAATTGCCCTTGAAAGCTTCGGTGGTCGTTTCCAACCCGAGTCATTAATTCACTCATTGAGTGCTTCTCATGTCCTTAGAAAAGGTGAAACAGGTGTGCCCGTGCTCCTGAAATCTGTCTGTTGCCCATTGCCTTTGGCGCTACTGTAGAATGGTTAGATCATGGTATCTCTTCTTCCTCATTATCATCATTAACACGGGTATCTTGAGGAGTGACAGGAAACGTCTCTGGCACTGTGAGAATCTAACCACAAACTGAGATAAATGGGCTTGTCTGTGTTATTTATCATGGCTGATTTTGTCACTGGGAAGAGGGCTTTTCAGTTTTCCACGGCATCATCAATCATCTGTGCTGGCGTCTGGTGGGGCAGGTTATTCTGACTGACGGACAGGCTGAGGCAGATGAGTGCTGAACTGTCAGGAGGCCTCCGACCTCCAACTGTTGACTTAGAGCCTGTAACCTCTTGGCACCCTCTGAGCTTGTTACACAGACAGATTCCTGTAATTGTTTTTATTTCAGTGCAACCTGGTTTCCTCATCATCATCGGAAAAATAAGCCAACTGTGGTGCAATAATTTATATTATTTTGAGGTTATCTTTAGGTATGAAGCCAATTTTTTTATACCTTCATGCTAGCGACAGCTGTTGATGGATGAAATATGCTTAACGATACTCTGGTATCTGTGCTGAAACTGTATGTATTTGTCACAACACACGGATCACTTGCATGTACCTGCAGTTTGGCAAAAAACATTCAGTTACAGATTTTTGCTATTCTTCAGGAGGATATCTACATGGGTTTTTATTGCTAGTTATTTTAGTGGCAAAACAGAGGCTTAGTGGAAAAAGAGCTGTTCTTTTTCACGCATTGGTTTCACGCCAAACCAATGCATGAATGGCTGATTATAATGGTACACTAACCATTTTGCACGGTATATCACTTATTAGTATGCAACATGTCATAAATGCTTTGCAACATCTTATAGATTTTTATTAATGCCAGTAAATACTCCAGCACACGCTACCTGAAACTTATAATAGCTGCCGGATTTTAACTATCAGCACCTAATGACAAACTGTGCACACCAGGTGAATGAATGTTTAAGAGTTGATAGGTTTCAAGACTTTCTTCCTATTTTCACCTCAGGAGAATATATATTGTTTTAAACTACTTTATATTTGGCATTAAGCTTAAGCAAAAATGGCTGAAAAATAGACAGGTGGGTAAAAGTCATGCCTAAACAATATATTGTATTTTTTTCTCTATGCATTTTTAATGTTGGGGCTGGTAGGATCATGTTGTATGCGTGTTTTTCTTGAGGAGGCATTGGCACATGCAAAATAATTGATGGCATGATGAGGAAAGAACAAAATACATATCAAAATAGATATGCTAAAAGATATGCTGTTGCTCCTATTATTATTGAATTTAATCAATCAATTCAATCAATCAATCTTTATTTGTCAACTACAATTTGCATTGGTAATCGAAATTTCAATTCCAGCACAATCGTCTATCACATACATAAACAAACATTTTGGGGGGAACGATTGACAAGGAACACAGCCAAGTTGTTGTGTTTTTTTGTTTTTTTTTCATGAATACTGGAGTCCAATCCACTACTTTTCACAGTATATTGATGATTTGGCAACTTTTACAAACCAAAGACCGCTGCAATCTGTCACTAAATACTACTGCCCGAGAAATGTGACCTGTCTTGGCTATCCCAGGATCAAAATGTTCTGGGCTATAAAACTCAAATGCCAATTATTAGCAGAAAAATTACACTGGATAGGTTCAACAAGATGAGAAACTCACTGAAAACGACCTGAGTGTAACTGAAGAGACTTGGGGGTCAGACATTCTTTGGAGAGTTGCTTGACCGTATGAGGCAAGTTTGTCTCAGCCTTCCCAGGTATAAGGTCTGCACTGATGAGCAAATCATCCTTTCACAGGCTGTTGTCCCATTAGACAGTATGTTCCTACAAAGCCAAACCCCACTGACCTAAAGGTTTTTGTCCTTGCCTTTCTAAATTGTTTGGTACTGGATTTTGGGGAATATCAAGGAAAGGACAACTTCAGGGTTGAAGAAGCAGCAGCTATTTCAGAGGGGGGCCTGAACTGGCAGTAACAAAATGGTTTGACAATAAAGCAGTGGTGATGGCCTCCACCATTTATGGGAAAGATCCAGAGATAGACCAGCAGTGATCAGAGCATATAATGACAACATGGGTGCTTTTATCGCATGTCAACCAGGACCAAGAAATAGATGGAGTGTGATCACTCATTTCTTTAATGCTGCCATCACAAATGCTTGGGTTCAATATATGTCTGACAGTATAGTGCTCATCATGCAGAAAGATGCAGGAATAAGTGATGCTGTGGCAAGACATACACTGCAAAAAGGAAACTTAAAGTAAGTAAAATTTTCTTAAAATTGGTATATTTTTCCTTGATTTGAGCAGCTAAATAAGACTATTTGCCAATGGAATGAGAATTTCCAGCCCTAAAATAGAATAATTACATATCTTGCACTTGAAATAAGGTGATAGAGATGAATTGTTCTTATTTTAAGTACAAAAATCTTATTCCATTGGCAGCTAGAATGATTTACCAGCTCAAAAGAGAGAAAAATACACTAATTTCAAGAGGATTTTACCTACTTTTTGTTCCCTTTTTGCAGTGTACATGAGGTGTACCAAATGCAAGATGTTTCTCTGCATTACCAAGAAGAAACATGCTTCCAGGATTATCACAGTTAAAGTATACAGGCAAAGAAAAAAAAAAGAGTTCTGGTATTTGTTAATTTTATAGTTTAGAGTTCAACTAAATCTAAAGACTATTGTGATTACAAGTAACAAACAAATTGCCAAAATGAAGAAGAATTGTATTTTTTTTTTGTATGTTTTCTTGGGTCAATGTCTTTCTAAAATCAGAAACTGTTCTTTTTTTTTTTTTTTTTTTTTCAGAAAAAACGTGTAATAAGTAGTTTTGATCGAAGGATTTTCAGCTGGTTTATTTTGTTTATCGATTTTCTCTCAGGTCAGCTTTAGAACTTGGATGTGGCAGAATACGGCGCTGTGAAGCTGAGTCAGGCATGTTCAGAAAACCATTTAGTTCAGAAATACCCCACAGCTGTTTTCTTTACAATGAAACCATGGCAGGCCCCTTCTGAGGCGCGTTAATAGCCGTGGAAAGTGCCCACTTTGCAGATGGCGCGTCACAGACATGCTCAAACTGCCGCAAGTGACCCCGAGCCAGGCCTGATATGCTGCGCGTACCGCTTGCGTCTTTTTCACGCTGCGATAAAGATGATCATCGCGTAGAGGGGTGGCTTTGTGATTGCTGATGACAAGTGGCATCTACCAGGAAACAGGAAGTGGTTCGTGAGAAGATCATTTGTTCCCCTCCGTTTGCGTTCATTGTGGGCAAACTCCGAAAAAAAAACCCTCCAACAACAACACTCCAATGTTTTCTTTGCTCTCTTCACGCTGTCTCTTTTACGCAACGGCCCACATACACTCGTACGCAGAGTGATCAGCGAGAATCATACAGGAAATGTCACAGGGAGCAGTGGACGTCTGCGTGTTTTATTTTTGTGTGAGAACTTGTGGCGGTTGGATTCCTCTGCCTCCCTGTACATCTGTTTTCCTTTTTTTCCCCCCCTTCTTTTTTTTTCAATGACGTAGTTGAGCTTTAATCAGCGTGTCACGATGTAGCAAAGAGCTTGAGCCCTCTGACATTTCCAGCACTTTGGCTATTCCTTCATTTAATTACACACATAACTACGGAGCTAATAGGAGAACTCTGGCCAGGGCAGCAGGGTTCACGCTCTCCTCTGAGGAGGTTGTCATTTCGATGCAGCCACCTGGGAGTTTTTAATGTTCCCATGATAAATCTTTCCAGCATCCCACTGCCACTCTGTGGTTATATCAGCTTTGGCATCAGGCTGCGCCTAGCAAGCTCGGCTCGGACTGTTTATAGATGTGCGGTTGGCCCGGGCCGCCGCAGCAAGGAGTTTACAATAATATTCTCCAAGCAATGGCTGCTGCAACGAAAGCCGAAACTGGTCTGTTGTGCTGTGATCTTATTATGCTCGAATGAAAGTGTCGTGCCCAGGGCAGCAGGGCTGTAAACCGTGGAGCTTCAACACAAAACACAAGCCTGCATGGCAGAAACCTTTCTCTGCCATCAAACACAGGCGCGAAACTTCTGTGTATTGGAAAGAGAGCCAGCTCAGCATGTGGAGGCGCTTTGTTTTGCACGTTTAATTTAATCCAATTTGCTGTTTTCTGTTGTTGCAGAGAGCAAGCCGCAATTCCGATTTGACTCTGTCGTTCCATGTCGGGCAACTTGACAACTGCAGCTATAAAATGCAAAACATTAGATTTCAATTGGTTTGGTTGTGGTTTAGGAACACCACAATATTATGAATTATGATGTGACGTTTAGCTAATTAAAAAAAAGGAATGTTGAGACCTGACATTTTATTTTTTATAGATAAGGATGCATTGATGAGATTTTTGTTGGGAAATCCCCTTTTAAAAGTTTTACAGCGTCAACAGAACAACCCCATTTTAGGTTGAAAGACAAAAATATATATTATCTTAGATCTGAATATCTTATTTTCTTAAAGCAATTCAAACTCTTCAATATTTTTTTGAATGCTCGATCACAGAAACTTTGGACATTTAATCATATTTTTTTTTTTTTTTCAGGTTGCTCTCTGGCTCAGTTGTTGGCACAGTTGTCTAACATGTTTTTTTCCCCCTCCAGGCAGGGCCTATGTGTTTGGACTTTACATGTTCTGGCTGTGCACAGCCGGGTTTTCTCCTCATACCCCTGCTTCAGCCTACAGCCTGACGATCTGCACATTAGATTTATTGGCCACTCTGCTGTTATTGTTAAATCAGCTGGTCTATGTTGCCAACTTTCAGCCTGGATAGCTTAGGCTGAGCTTGCCTTACAACTCAGCAACGTGAATATAGGTACAGAAAGTACTGTTAGTAAAACATTTTTAAACGTGTTTTACATATAATAATAATAATAATAATAATAATAATAATAATAATAATAATAATATAATAATAATAATAATAATAATAATTAATACAAAAAAAGTAATACTGACTGATAAATGTTCTTTAACTGTTAAACCAAAACACTAACAGCATTCAGTGGTATTTGCACAATGGTTGAAGCAGGGGAAAGCTATTTTTTTATTACATTTTGTAACCGTTTTTGACAGTTAAAAAAAATTGTATTTGAGACAGAATATTCTAATGATAAGTAAATGGTGATTAATTGCCTTACGAACTGACATTTTGTCATTTACATTTTGACATTTTTTTTTTCTTTTAATTGTGTTGGGGTACTTGGGTTGATTAACTGTATCTGCAACAGGAAAGTACTGCCTTAAATGTAGGAGTTTACATTTTTAACTGGATGAAAACGTTTTTCCCCTCTAACTTTTTTCAACCAATTGGATCATAATAACCATCTTTTAATTAAATTTAAACTAACTTAATCTAAGGATAGAAAACAATGCAAAAACATTGTTCTAGCACCTAATCTCTAAATGTGTGACATGGTTTCAAATTCATAAAAAGGTAAATTCACCCATTTAGACAGAACTGTAGCGCTAATTGGAAGATATTTACTGTGTAATTACTCGGTGGTAAACTTTATCCATTTAATTCTACCTTAATTTATTATTTATTTCATATTCACTAATAGTTTTCTTTTCAATAAATGAAAACCATAAAAATAATCGAAAAAAATACAGTTTATGTGGCGTCTAACCCTAGCCCTGCAGTTATACAACTAAACTATCCGCGAAGGATCAACAACATGGAGCAGATAATTGTAATTTCGTTTGTTTATTAGGCTCAGTGAATTTCTGCTGTGATCTCGGCCATTCCTTTTTTAAATTTACATTTATATATTTGCTGTCCCTGAACAGCGAATATATAGGACTGAGCGGTGGTCTTTTATTTGCATGAGTTTGTCATGTTAGAATTGTCAAGGTTTTGTTTACTGATGAACTCAGGACGCACACACGGGACTAAAAGTTTGAGTCTTTATTGAAGGAAGTATGCTGGGTGGTGAATGATGAAGACCGGAGGTTCAGGACTGCAGAAGGTCAGGGATGAATGTGATGGCAGGAGCTGACGGCCCGGAGACAGAGAGTCCACACTTGCAAGGTGCTGCTCGGCTAGCAGGCCTCATAGCACTCAGGTTAGCCGTTCATTGGAGACACCAGGGCACAGAGCTGAGCTTCACCAGGGCGGCTAGTCAGGTTAGCAGAACTTGAGAGACACCAGGGCACAGAGCTGAGCTTCTCCAGTGCGGCTAGTCAGGTTAGCAGAACTTGAGAGACACCAAGGCACAGAGCAGAGCCTTTCCAGGATGGCTAGTCCAGTTAGCAGTTCTCTGGAGACACCAGGACACAGAGCAGAACCTCTCCAGGAACAAACAGTGAACAAACAGTCTTTAGAGTGACTGACAGGACTAACCTTAACAACAGGAGCAAAACAAAGCTTCCAGGGCAAAACGGGGACTGGCATGGAGAGGTGTGGAATGATGACGGCCCAGTGCTGAACTGAAGGCAGAGGGAGGTTTAAATAGAGCACTACACAGGTGGAACAAGGATCTGGCTAATTGACTGGTAAATGATAACAGGTGTGACTGACTGCTGAGGAGGTGAAGTGAAAAATGACAGAAAATAACTGATGACTGAAAACTAACAATAAATAAAGTCAAACCTAACCCAAAAGAGATGAAAAAATGAAAATAACAGAAAAACAAAGCCAAACCAAAACTCAACCATGACATTACCCCCCCCTCAAGGCCGGACTCCGGACGGCCTATCAAACAAAACAAACTACAAAGTGACCGAACCAGGGTGGGTGGAGGGACGGCAGGATGGCGGGCAAGAGTCATAACTAAGCTGATCTAACCAGGGTGGGTGGAGGGACGGCAGGATGGCGGGCAAGAGTCATAACTAAGCTGATCTAACCTGGGTGGGTGGAGGGAAAGTAGGATCGTGGGCTAAAATCAAACCAAAACTACCCACTAGGGCGAACTAAAAAGGATGTCTAACAGATGCTGGTAGGCAAAACAAAAGGCGTTTAACCGACGTTGACAGGCGAACATCGCCACCAGGCAAAAACGGGCACGACAGGCGAACATCGCCACAAGGCAGAACAGGCGTACGACAACGCCAGAGGGAAGAAACAGGCGTACGACAACGCCAGAGGGAAGAAACAGGCGTACGACAACGCCAGAGGGAAGAAACAGGCGTACGACAACGCCAGAGGGAAGAAACAGGCGTACGACAACGCCAGAGGGAAGAAACAGGCGTACGACAACGCCAGAGGGAAGAAACAGGCGTACGACAACGCCAGAGGGAAGAAACAGGCGTACGACAACGCCAGAGGGAAGAAACAGGCGTACGACAACGCCAGAGGGAAGAAACGAGCGCACGACAACGCCAGAGGGAAGAAACGAGCGCACGACAGCGCCAAAGGGAAGGAACGAGCGCACGACAGCGCCAAAGGGAAGGAACGAGCGCACGACAGCGCCAAAGGGAAGGAACGAGCGCACGACAGCGCCAAAGGGAAGGAACGAGCGCACGACAGCGCCAAAGGGAAGGAACGAGCGCACGACAGCGCCAAAGGGAAGGAACGAGCGCACGACAGCGCCAAAGGGAAGGAACGAGCGCACGACAGCGCCAAAGGGAAGGAACGAGTGCACGACAGCGCCAAAGGGAAGGAACGGGCGTACTTAACGCCAAAGGGAAACCCGCCGGGGCGTGAGGAAAACGCCGGGGCTGGGGAAGAGAACGTCGGGATATGAGGGAAGCAGGAACATCTAAAACGCCTAGGAACAAGAACGGAGGGCGTACTTACACGCCGGGGAACCGAGAACAGAGGGCGTCCCAACACGCCGGGGAACCGAAAACAGAGGGCGTCCTAACACGCCGGGGAACCGAAAACAGAGGGCGTCCTAACACGCCGGGGAACCGAAAACAGAGGGCGTCCTAACACGCCGGGGAACCGAAAACAGAGGGCGTCCTAACACGCCGGGGAACCGAAAACAGAGGGCGTCCTAACACGCCGGGGAACCGAAAACAGAGGGCGTCCTAACACGCCGGGGAACCGAAAACAGAGGGCGTCCTAACACGCCGGGAAACAAAAATACCAGGAACTAAGGGCGTCTAAATTCCAGAGAATGGAGAGCGTCAAACACGCCAGGGGACTAAGAGCTAGGGGGCCAAAACAAAACTAAGAAGCGCTGGGACCTAAAGAGCGCTGGGAAACTACAGATCTAAACCAAAAACTAGAAAACCAGGCATGAACTAACCTATAGAACAAAACCAGAAGAACTAGGGTAGGGATAACAAAAGAAAAACCGAAGCAAAAAACTAGAAAATCAAAATAAAACAAAAAAACTAGGAAAAAGATCAAGACATTCAAGAAAAACTATAAAACTAATGCAAAACCAAAACAAATTACTAAGCAGAACTATGAGACTAAGGCTAAACTAGAAATTAAGGCAAAACAAGAAAACTAGAACATGAATAAGTAAACTAACGAGAAAACCAGAGAACTAAGGCTATAAATGAGGAAACAAAGCAAAGCTTGGAAACTAAGGCAAAACCTAGAATCCTAAAACGGAGCAGGAAAAACAAAAGTAAAACAGAGACTAAGAACTCTAAGAAAACAAGAACCCCTAAATAACTCTAAAACCCCAAAAATCCTAAGTAAATCAAAAACTGGAATCGAGCCCAAAAAAATAACAGAAGGCACTGGCCTTAAGGGCTCAGGCAAGAACGGCTGCTAAGCAAAAAAGAAAAAGTCTTCGTGGAGGTCGTCCTGGACGAGGCAGGCGGCGGAGCAGCATCGCCCGACTAAACCCTCGAGGAGGGCGGCCCCGACGAGGCAAAGTCAAGCGGCCCGGAGACCGCAGTCGGCGGCTCTGGCCGAACAGGAAAGTCAGAGACGGGTGCCGTGGTGGACGGCCCCGACGAGGCAGAGTCGAGCGGCTCGAAGTCCGCAGTCTGCGGCTCCGGCAAAACAGAGAAGTCAGAGGCGGGCGCCGTGGTGGGCGGCCCCGACGAGGCAGAGTCGAGCGGCTCGAAGTCCGCAGTCTGCGGCTCCGGCCAAACAGAGAAGTCAGAGGCGGGCGCCGTGGTGGACGGCCCCGACGAGGCAGAGTCGAGCGGCTCGGAGTCCGCAGTCGGCGGCTCCGGCCAAACAGAGAAGTCAAAGGCAGGGCCAAGCTACCGGTCTCGGCGGAAACCGTGGGCGGAGGCAGGTCCTCCTGCACCTCCTCACGAGGCTTGGGCGGAGGCAGGTCCTCCTGGACCTCCTCACGAGGCTTGGGCGGAGGCAGGTCCTCCTGGACCTCCTCACGAGGCTTGGGCGGAGGCAGGTCCTCCTGGACCTCCTCACGAGGCTTGGGCGGAGGCAGGTCCTCCTGGACCTCCTCACGAGGCTTGGGCGGAGGCAGGTCCTCCTGGACCTCCTCACGAGGCTTGGGCGGAGGCAGGTCCTCCTGGACCTCCTCACGAGGCCTGGGCGGAGGCAGGTCCTCCTGGACCTCCTCACGAGGCCTGGGCGGAGGCAGGTCCTCCTGGACCTCCTCACGAGGCTTGGGCGGAGGCAGGTCCTCCTGGACCTCCTCACGAGGCTTGGGCGGAGGCAGGTCCTCCTGGACCTCCTCACGAGGCCTGGGCGGAGGCAGGTCCTCCTGGACCTCCTCACGAGGCTTGGACAGAGGCAAAGCGGCTCCCTCGGAGGCCTCGGGCTGAGGCAAAGCGGCTCCCTCGGAGGCCTCGGGCTGAGGCAAAGCGGCTCCCTCGGAGGCCTCGGGCTGAGGCAAAGCGGCTCCCTCGGAGGCCTCGGGCTGAGGCAAAGCGGCTCCCTCGGAGGCCTCGGGCTGAGGCAAAGCGGCTCCCTCGGAGACCTCGGGCTCATCCTCGTCGGCCGGTGGATCTATCTTCTTGGCGGCCGGCAGAGCGGAGCCTTCAGTGGTCGGCAGAGCAGATCCTTCGGCGGCCGGCAGAGCGGAGCTTACTGGTGGAGGCGGAACCCTCTCCTCGGCTACTTCAGGCAGTGACGGGCAACAGGCTTCAGAAAGCGGCGCCGGGCTACAGGCTTCAGAGAGCGGCGCCGGGCTACAGGCTTCAGAGAGCGGCGCCGGGCTACAGGCTTCAGAGAGCGGCGCCGGGCTACAGGCTTCAGAGAGCGGCGCCGGGCTACAGGCTTCAGAGAGCGGCGCCGGGCTACAGGCTTCAGAGAGCGGCGCCGGGCTACAGGCTTCAGAGAGCGGCGCCGGGCTACAGGCTTCAGAGAGCGGCGCCGGGCTACAGGCTTCAGCGGACGCCGAGGTTGGAGGCGGATCCTCCTCTTTAGCCTTGACGGACCCTCCGCGCCGGTGGTTCTGCTGTCTTCGCCGGGAGGGGACAGATGAGGAATCTGGGGCAATCTCGGGGGTGGCAGCTGGCCAGCAAGGCAGAAGGTCGTCTCGGTCACCGTAGTAGAACTCCCACAGCTGGCTCTCCTTGATGCGTGGGGCTCTGCTAGGTGGAATGATGAGCCTCACTCGAGGGGCCAGCTGCGAGTCATGGAGGTGATGACCGAGACGACGAGAGGCTGAGCGGCTTCTCTCACTGGGCTCCGGGGTAGCTGTAACAACGCCCACGTGAACCACGGGGGAAGTGGAGTCGACCCGGATCGGTGGCGCAGGGTCCCGGGCAGAAGCCATCTTGGCGTACCTCTCCCTCATCTGGCGTTCGCACATCTCCAGATATGCGAGGATGTCCGGGTCGTCAACTCCTGCAGGTAAGCCCCGCATGGCGCCTGAGTTCACCCTTTGACTGGGCCGTACTGTCAAGGTTTTGTTTACTGATGAACTCAGGACGCACACACGGGACTAAAAGTTTGAGTCTTTATTGAAGGAAGTATGCTGGGTGGTGAATGATGAAGACCGGAGGTTCAGGACTGCAGAAGGTCAGGGATGAATGTGATGGCAGGAGCTGACGGCCCGGAGACAGAGAGTCCACACTTGCAAGGTGCTGCTCGGCTAGCAGGCCTCATAGCACTCAGGTTAGCCGTTCATTGGAGACACCAGGGCACAGAGCTGAGCTTCACCAGGGCGGCTAGTCAGGTTAGCAGAACTTGAGAGACACCAGGGCACAGAGCTGAGCTTCTCCAGTGCGGCTAGTCAGGTTAGCAGAACTTGAGAGACACCAAGGCACAGAGCAGAGCCTTTCCAGGATGGCTAGTCCAGTTAGCAGTTCTCTGGAGACACCAGGACACAGAGCAGAACCTCTCCAGGAACAAACAGTGAACAAACAGTCTTTAGAGTGACTGACAGGACTAACCTTAACAACAGGAGCAAAACAAAGCTTCCAGGGCAAAACGGGGACTGGCATGGAGAGGTGTGGAATGATGACGGCCCAGTGCTGAACTGAAGGCAGAGGGAGGTTTAAATAGAACACTTCACAGGTGGAACAAGGATCTGGCTAATTGACTGGTAAATGATAACAGGTGTGACTGACTGCTGAGGAGGTGAAGTGAAAAATGACAGAAAATAACTGATGACTGAAAACTAACAATAAATAAAGTCAAACCTAACCCAAAAGAGATGAAAAAATGAAAATAACAGAAAAACAAAGCCAAACCAAAACTCAACCATGACAAGAATTATATGACTTCTTATTGTTATGAATTAACTTGTAATTATTAAATTAGTGGAATAATTACAGGTTTTCTTATTCCCAACTCATCATTTTACTCATCACTCATTACAACAGTGTTGTAAGGTTTGCCCTCCAAGCTGCAGCTCCACTTTAACGGGTGATCATTGCTTTTCTGGTTCTGGACATCAAGCAATCAGAGTAAATTTAGTCAAAATTGGTTGGAGGTTTGGGCTTTGCTTCTGCCTTTTTTAAACGCGTTACAGGACGTCCACCGATTTAAGGAAAACAAGTGTGATCAAGGCCGGGAATGTCAAAGTCCAGCGTGAGCATCCACAGCTGCTGACGCCTGCCATCGCAGAGAGGTCCGCCTCTCCGTCTTTTGTTTCCCTGGTTTGTGCTGTAACTTGTACGGTTATGGAAGCCGAGCCCTCGGACGGGGAGCCAGGGAGAACAGATGTTTCTCTCTTTCCCTGCGCCTCTTTGACATCTCTTCATTCAGTGTGCACATATAGACCCCGCTCAGGCTTAGGAGACATGAAGGCATTACCAGAGTGTCAGTCACCACCTCACTGCCCTCAGGGAGATCTACAGGAACACTCACTCACAGGCTGTTACGTGGAGTAGCTATGGGTAACGGTACTGTTGCGGCCGTTCTTCATGGTTCCACTCGGTTCTTTTCTCACTTATTGGCTTTGACGGGTGGGTTAAGTAAGAAAATACGCCCCACCATAACCACACAAGGAGATTCTGCGCTACTTTTCCTTATTTTACAGATTAATGGATCTTACTGGGGATAGTCCTGTATCTGGTTTGATTTAAAGTTATTAAAGTTAAAACCTTTAGAAATGAACCCTCAGTTTAATGTTTATTCTAAGTTTTGTTCTAAGAAACCTTTAGCCACGATGATAAAAAGACAGATTTGTAGTCACTGTCTTAAAACTCTAGTAAAATACTCAGTGGTTAAAAACACATAAATATGGTTTTGGAAGCTAACTGAGGGATTTTTTTTATTATTATTTTTGTAGGTTGTAAACAGAAGTGAGTGTTTTTGGAAAGTATTTTACTTTATTGGGACAACCACACCATATAAATACCCCAGTAATTGGTCATCAGCATTGGTCCGGAAGTTTAATGGGTTATTATCAAACTCATTAAAAGAAAATAAATGTATAATTTTATGGTTTAAAAGCGCTCTGTTAAGACTCTTAGGCAGGCTTTCAGATAGAAGCAAAAACGTATTGGGCGTGTGTGTTATGTCTTTCGGGAATCGTCAATTAAAAACACATTATTTCTGCAAATATACCTCATCTTTTTTTTTGTACAATAGCCAATTGCATACCCTCATCAAGGCCATGTATGTCATATACATTTGTAACTTCCACTGATTTGTGGATTTGATGATTTATTCCAGGAAGACATTTTTATGCAACATAAAGTGCAGTAATGTCTAAAGACAAGAATTGGGTGCAAACATTTGTGTCAACTCATTGATGGTCTTGGCTAATCCGTATAGATTGATAATTATACATACAGACACCTTCACCTAAATCTTCTAATAGAACGTTACCTTGACAAGGTTCCGTTTCAGTGATCATGATTTATCGTAGCTGTTATTTTTTTTTTGTTTTTCTTATCTGTGCCAGCATGATAATTAGATTCTTGGCAGTACTTGTTAGAATAAAAAATTCATTGAAGAATGAGGAAATCCAAGAAACTTAGGTCTTAGAAAAAGATGGGTGCATCATGGTGAGGGAATGTGATGCTGCCTTTCATACAAAGTGAATGGAAAAGGAACAAGAACTTCCTTCAAATTGTTAGACAAAATTTGGGGTTACAGGAGGACAATGATCAGAAACACACATGAAAAGTGGGTTTTGGAAAAGATGAAACAGACCAATATTAAGCTTCTATAACAGAGATTAAAATAATTGGCTATATCTCAGCTTTCCTTACACAGGACAGGAAAACAGTTTTAGATTTTCTATCAGAGGTTTGCGGTATTATTTTTGAATAAAGAAAAAGATAAGAATCCAACCAAGGCAATCTGAAGCAGTTTACATAACCAACATGGAAAATATGCATACACAATAAAGTAGTTTAAAAAATCACATGTTCTATCAGTTTTACTTTGTTTGCTCTAAATTTGAGAACTGGAGACATTTATTTAACATCCACTTTTCTTATTTAGCCATTACTGTATTATGTCTTCTCAAACAGCCTATGTAAAGCCTCCACCTTGAGGTGTGATTGTTTTATCTGCCAACACATTTAAAGATCCTGTCATAACTCGGAAGATAATCCCATCCCAAAGGACGTTGTTGAAAGAATGGATGCCGTCAGCGACCGTACACGTCGTCTGTTCAAACACGCTCCACCGAAATGTCTTCAGACAATCGCGGAGCTTTTCCACACTCAGAAAACAGAAGAGAAAACCGTGTAAAAACCATCAACCTCAATGAGCCTGGGATTAACCGACAGGAGTGGCTGCCAACGCAGACTTGGCAGAACACCAGTGGTGTCACTGTGGTATGTTGTTGTTTGCTTACAAGTGTAACCGCACTAAGGAGATCGTCACAGACACAATACTAGCTCTCATTTCTCCATGCGAGCGTCTGTTGATACTTGCTGTCAGATTGAGAGATGATCCGTGACGGCTACGTGACTGGCAGGTCTCAGCAGAATTCCTCAACTGCCAGTTTCTGTGGCAGCATCTTTACTTTCTTGATGAATTTCAACAACAATTCTTTGTCTGAGAGGCAAAAGGCAGGATTTATCAGGTCCGATGTAGCATTTTGTGTCAGTAAAGCCTGACACAGGCCAAGATTTTTTTTAAGCCTAAGCTTGCCAGCTTTGATGGGTTTGTACTGAACCTTGTTTGGTTTCTATGTTTCAGTGACAGAAACTCTTTGAGAACCTATGAAAACTGTCTCTGTGCCTGGCTTTCCTTCAGTCTCAACCAGACAGGACGTGAACACAGGGTGATGAATATGTGAATATGCAGAAGAAGTGTAACGTATCTCTGCAACGGAAGAAATTTCATATGCAAGGCTTTGAATAGCGCTCTGTGTGCAGAAGCACTGTACCCACTCCCAATGCGGTAAAGGGGTTAGGTGACCCGGGCCGGACAGGTTGCGGTCGGCCTTACCGGGAAAGCGGAGGGTTTAAGAGTTGAGCGTTGTTGTGAGTTTGGCTGCTTGGGCGGAATAGCCTTGTAGAGGCGAGGACAGAGAACTCTGAAAACATAAACAAGACAGGACACCAGATATGAGTGTGGACTTGCATTTGCATAGACCGGTAGGGCACTCTTAAGGTTTTCTACCAGAGCTTGTTGGAATCGCTTGATCAAATGCGGTTTAAATTTCCAAAGCAGAGTTTTGATGGACTGTTCGGAGCGTAGCCCTCTTCATGCATCCTTTGTAATGGAAAGGCCTCTGGGAATACATGCAAATCAGTACTCACATTTAACCATTGCTGTTCAGGCCCTTCCTACTTCCACTTCATGGTTGTAAACAAACCATGTTGTTCCATTGTCCCTAAACTTGTTCTTATTAGTTTATTTTTTCATGTAATTTAGTATTTCCATAAATTATGCAATAAATTGGTCATAAAAATGTTCAAATCTGGACGTACTCCGATGGTGTAGGGGTAGAGGGTGCGACTCATGTGCGGAGGCCTTAGTCCTCAACGTGGCTGACCCGGGTTCAATTCCGGTCCGAGGTCCTTTGCTGCATGTCTTTCCCCTCTCTCTAACCCCCTGTACTATCAGCCTATTTGAAAAATTTGCCACTAGTGCTGTAAAAACTGAGAAAAAAAAAAAGAGTTAAAAAAAGCTCAAATCTTCCTTATGTGATTTTGGTTCTAGTCACATATTGTGGCCTGTTGGCTTTTTTTGGAAGTAAAAAAGTTTAATAACGCAAGATTTGTACAACAGGTCTTTCAGCCGACGACTAAGTTTTGCTCCTGAAAAGGAACAATACAAAACCACCAAGACTACAAAGGGACAAAATGGAGCAGGAGTGAAAGGAGTAGCACATTTGAAGAAGTCCAAAATCAGAAATGGTTTATAATTGACAGGAATGTCAGTGCATTCACTCCAGCAGAAACGTGTACTCTGAATGGAAAGACTTGGTGATTGAGTTCTGTTTTAGTTGTTTTTCCAATATATCTTCAGAGATGAGGTATTTAGCACTCGGACACCGTCACAGAGACACCCCATGCATGCACACACCCAATCCAACGGGCAATTTAAAGAGACCAGTTAACGTAACTGGCATGTTTTTGAACTGCTGGAGGAACGCAAAGTACGCAGAGACAACCCACGCCTGCAAAGGGAGAACATGCACACTCCATGCAGAAAGAGCCCAGGCTGGGATTTGAAGCCAAGTTCGACTTGCAGCAAAGGAACAGTGCCAACAACGGTGCTAGTGTGTGCCGCTCCAAACTGAAGCAACAGATACAAAGTGTTTATTTCCTCAGCCCCAGTGGCATATACCTGAAGTTGAGGTTTAAAAAAGCCAGACTTTGTGGTATTTTTTGTGTGTTGTGCAGGTCTTCTCTATGGTTTATAAAGCTTGCATGTGTTTATTGTTAGAGAATGTTGAAGTATAGAAATGTTGTTTCTGCAGAAAACCACAACTTGGCACAGAAGCATTTAAAAATAGTCTTCAGGCACTTAGTAGCACCTTAGTTTTTCATCTATTTTTGCTGCATCAGTGAAATAACACTTAAAAATGTGCACACGGCTGACACACACATGAAAAAGGCTGGAGATGGGTAAATGTGGTTTCTATCACAACTAACATTATCATGGAAATATTTACCAGTTGTATTACCATCGCCTGATTCTCTAATCAGTTTGCAGCTCTTTAGTGAACTCATTTGAACAAGAACCGATGCGGACAATCGTTCTAATGGTCCATGTTTATTTTGATTATTATTCCCACATTTTTCCAACGATCTGACAACTTTTTGAGCAATGTTTTGTCTGGTTAAATTAACTTTTTGTTCACTTTTGATTAGAAGTGTTATTGTTTTGGTGTTTACCAAAGACAGCGCTTGAACTTTCCCTGGAGTAAGCCTTGATATCGATGGGAGCTGGTTCCGAAATTGGAAAGCAAAATCAGAGCCATTGTCACCAAGAGACCTGTATGATATTAGGTATTTTTCCTGCGTCTTGGTGGTGCAGTCTCATAGTGTTGTATATGTGAACTATGCTCACAAGATTCTGGTCTTAAAGCATGCACTGTATATACACAATAATATTTTTTTTAATTTTATTTTTCATTGTTGACTGGACAAGGCGTTGTCAGCTCCTGTTCTGAAAAGAAAAACATGCATATTAGTTTGAAGTGTAACTTGAGAGTAAATCCCAGATTCCCCCCCCCTGCTGGAGTTTCTGTGAAAATAATCGCGCTGTGTTCTTGAGCAAGCAGCTGGATAGCCAGAGGTTGAGTTTGTGGTTTCGACAGGTTGCTTTTGGATCGTGGGATAGTTCGGGTCAGCAGACTTTCTTCCTTCATGTGCTCATGTTGGCTTATCACTCTTTTTTTTTTTTTTTTTCCACTTTAGGCACAGTCCTCCTATAGTCCCCTAATTGTGCTGCAGTTTTGCAATAAAGCGTAATACTCCAACTCTCAATCTCAATCAACAAACTCCTCATGTTCTCTTTTTTGGGATTGTATTGCGGCCGTCTCTGCCGTCCCTTTCCTGGAAATAATCCAGTTACATGTTTCTTTGACACGGCCTTTCCGCTGATGTAGGAAAAGTGTTGCAGGATAAAGGAATCTCCTGCCATGCGTGGCGGAGAAAGGCTTTCCACTGATATTCAAAACTTCAAGCGGAGCACTTCCCCTTCCCAAAAATCCTTCCTTACCACGGGCCTCCTTCAAAGACCGGCTTCTCCGCAACGGGCCCGACCCGGCATGCCGACCCTTGCTCCCGTGTTCCCGCCCTGGTGAGCGAGGCGGGTGGGACAGGCAATTGTTTTCTGCTAACCTTTCTTTGTGTCTTGGTATGTGTGTGTCCGCATCTCCACGTGGATTTGTGAAAGTGTGAATCGTGAGTGTGTGCTGAGGATATGCTGCTGGTATTTAAGGCCCTGTGACCAACAGATGGGTCACGCACAGGGAACGGTCCGTTGTTAGGGTAATAATGCATGAGTAATAGGGCAGTGGCTTCGGAAAAGATTATGTTCAAGTTGGTTCAATGTCAGCAAAATTAATCCTGTTTGCTTTTCCCCTATAATTACGTTGGATTAATGATAAAGAAGGCAGTAAAAGCATAATAAAATGGTGCCGTATGTTGGAGTATTGAAACATATTAAGAAGATCAGGAGAATCAAGAGGCAGCAAATGAAATAATTGTCACAAACATTCACAAAAGAAATGATACAAACCAAAGCTGCTGTTCTCACCGACACCTTTTGTCTTTCCAATAAGATAAAACAATATGTGGCCAAATATACGCAATTTGACATCATATTCACACTTTTAAAAAAGTAAGATTAAACATCCTTTTCATGTTTTTCAAATGCACTGCAGCTAGGGAGAAAAAAGGCAACCAAGTCAGTTACACCCAGTGCAGCAGCTTGTAGAAGCTCGTTCAGCAACAGTTACTTTTGTTAGTCACGTTGTGTCTCATTTGAGCCGTTTCTTTCTTCGCTGTGGGTTTTTTTTTTTTTTTGGCTCATCTTTTAGACCAGGGGTTCTAAAGGTTTTCGTGGCGAGAGACCCCGTAGCAGTGGTAAAATCTTTCAAAAGGACCTTTTTAGATTCCTCATGCTGATGGTATTTTTTTAAAATAGCCCTTTGTACTGTTAAATACTTTGGGAATTATGTATGTTTTTTAAAAAAATATGCACCTAATATTTGAGATTTGGTGGAGATTAGATCCTCATTCTCAATAAAGCCAAACTTTATGTAACTTGTCATACTTCCTAATTTTAGCTTATTTGGCTTGTACCTTACTTGATGATGTGGACAGGGTTAAATATTTGTCCATTGGGTTAATTAGCTCAACCCAGACCCATCCTCAGCATTGCCTCCTCAGGCCCAACAACATGCTTTTCACACACCCCCAACCCATGGTTCGGGAACCACCAGGGGTCGGGGTACCCCAATTTGAAGGCCGCTGTTTTAGACATTGCCCTCTTACGTGCCGTCCTCTGCCCTTCAAACAGGTTGACGTAAAACTTCCATTGCACCCGCTGTTAAGCGTTTGCTGCTGCATTTGGGACTATATTCCTGTTGGTGACCCAGTTTTGACCAAGATTCTGCTGTCAGATGGACAGGCTCTCATTTGACTGTAGAATACGTTTGTAGACAGAGGAGTTCATCCTAAATACAGATTGCTCAGGTCCTGTCACTGCAAAACAAGCCCGAATCATAACCCCTCCGACACCTTGCTTCACAGTTTGTATGATGGTGGTACGTGTTGATATGCTGGGATTGACTTTCCTCAAACACAACATTGTTGATTATGGTGAAATATTTTTACTGTGCCATCACCTTTCCAAAGGTCAGTGTTCCAGAAGTTTTATTGTTGAAATCATATGTTATCCCAGGATATTTCCTGGGATGTCACATTATGGGAAGATTGGCAGCCGTCTTAAATGTTTTCCACCGTGTAAATAATTCTCTCCACACAGTGATGGGCTTCAGATTGTTTGGGAATGCCCTTAAAATCTCCCCAAAATAACAAGCAGCCAAAGTTGGTTGCAAACTGATCAAACTCTTTGGGGTTGGGTTAACTCATCCAATGACTGGGATTGTAACCATGAGTGCCTGGGGCCCAGATATAAAAACATTTTTCCCCCACCTCAATCAGAAATACTTCTTTGTGTGCCTGTAAGGTTGTTTGCTGACTTGGTGTTGCAGCTGCACTTAAGCCTATAGAGTTGACAATGTTGTGTCAGAGCAGTGTTAAACCTGTAGGGTATCTGAAGCCGTTACAACAAAGATAAATGACAGAGATTAAATTCCCATTGCTGCCCAGGCTCCTCAGCATCATGTTAGGACAGATGACCGGCTTTAATGTGGATTACCGGCTGCGTCTGTTTATACACACTGAGCTAATTTTAGCTTTTGCGCAAATACTCTTGTATTTACAAGCCTGTCGCACTTCCTGCATGCAGCACACAAATGGCCAGGTCTCATATAAATGTTTTGTAAGGCACGAGCTTCAGAGACAAAGTTTTAATTCATCCCCCCCCCCCCCCCCCCCCTTAAATCGCATATCTACATATTTATTATTTTCAAACGAGAGCAGTGTGAACTCTGCCAGCTTTCATTCACAAGGGTTAGCCGCTGTGTTCTGATCAGTGGTTCTGAGTCTGAGCCAGCTGTTTCTAGTTGAACAAGAAAGTTTGTCAAGTGTGGTGGTATTTTTGGTTGCTATCCGTCTTCACCGGGTAAAAATAGATATTTATGTTTTCATTTGTTCTATTACCTTTCAGAGTATTTAAAGAGTGCACGGGTACGCAGATGTAAAAATGAAGTAAGTATTGTTATGCGAGGAAAGAAACAGGAACGCGGGGGAGAAGAGGGTGAAATACACAGGGGAAGGACTTTGAGATAAGAAAGTGATAATGTCTCTAATCCATTCCAGATGAAAGCCGTTGGAGTGATGGGGTTGGGAATGATGGGAAATGTCGGTCACACTCACATCACACCATCTTTTAATGAGTCTCCTCACGTTGAGAGATGGGGTGTACCCATAGAAACGAAGAGCAAAACACACACGGTCAGAAACGCTGGAAGGTGAAGGTGGTTCGTTTGCTTCATTCGACCAGCGTTCGTGGTGTTTTCATTCTGGCATTGTGTTAGCGATGTCCCAGCATGAAGAAATCTTAACACCGTGTCGCTCACACTTTGTTTGATTACCCAGGAGATTTTAAATGATATCATCATTGATAATCAATCAGGAGTTTTCAACTAGGAGTTGTTGAAGATGTTGAAGATATGTTTATTAGAACTTTTTCAAATCGTTCTTTTCCATGATCTAAAACCCTGCATTCACACACCCTTAAACAGCACCAACCAGACCCCTTTAATGAATCTGAAGGACAGACAGGAAGGTATTTATAACCATCGTGAAACTGCTGGAGCATCACCTGGATCCTGCTTGTTCTCGTGTCTCTACGATGGGCACGCAGCTGTCGAGCTGCTTCTGACCAGGGGGTCCTGGGTGGAGAGGTGTGAGGAAGTGAAGGAGCCCCGGAAAAGGAGGCTGTGTAAATCTGGTGTCATAATTCCCACATGTTTGCTGTGAACTCAATCTTATTTATGTTGTTTATTTAGTCCTTTTTTAAAATTGGTTATCTAGCAATGTTTGCTTGCTTTAGAAATGTATATATTGTCAGGTGTCAGGCAGAAAAAAGTTTTTGAAATCTTGCTCATTACAAATTGTACCGTCCTTTTGTTTGTTTGTGTGTGTGATAAAAAGATAGGTGACAGCTTGCATGACCTAATGCAAGCTGCTAATGGTGGTGTGTCATCCAAGTGTTAAGTGGCAATGAGAGTGCCTGTAGTTGACAGAACTTCAGAATAATAACACAATAATAATAACTTGCAGCTGTTAGGTAGTTTATAAAACAAGGATGAAATGTGTGTGAATGGGGGAAGACGAGGGGCAGGGTTGATATCTGACTCCATGCTCACAAGGGTCGCCTTTATCCAGTGAGTAATACAGGATTAAAAGTTTGGGGATGCTGCCAGATGTTAGAGAGCTTGGTGGATGTTGGAGAGAGAGGGAAAGGAGATAGGGAATTATGGAGTAAAAAGGTGGAGTTTCTTGAGAAAAAAACCCCCATCAATTGTTAAAGTTTAACTCACCTCGGTGTAAAGGCATGCCCCCGACCCATTTTGAAAAATGCCATGATGGGGGGAAAAAAAGATGATGGTGGAATGAGGTCCTGAAAGGAGGTCTCATATATTGGATGTCCTTAATTGTCTCTACAGTAAAAAGTTCCCTTTGAAGTAATCTGCTCTTGCTCTGCTGATAAAAAAAAAAAAAAAGAAAGTGTGAAAAGTTACACCGGGGGGGAATCATAAAAGGATCCAGCAGGTTTTTTAGTTACTTTTTAATTTAAAAAAGAAAAAGCAAAATACAGGAAATAGAACATAATAGAATAGTAGATGTTTTTTTTTTTTTTTTTTTTTTCAAATTTACATTGTTAGTTTAGTATAGGGTTCGATGAGAAAAGGAAATGAAAATGGTAAAGATCGAAACTGGAGGTAAAAACGGCGGATAATGATCAATTGCTAAACACACAAATCGCAAATGTGATATTAAAATAAGGAACAATGTAAATATGTAAAAAAATATTTAAGAAACAGAAATGTTCTTATGCAACTCAAACTACAAGATACAATGTTTATAAAGTAAACCTCAGAAATAATAAATTAACCAGTAACAAAATGTAGTATGCTTCCTTTTATAAATCTATTCACCTTTGAATTAAATTACACAACCTCATGAGGATTAACATTGGCCTCGCCTTTCCAAGGTGGCAAGCTTTTTTGAGAGCAGAAGCAGCTCCAGTTTGACTCAGAGCTAGCTTCTCTCCTCTGGACAGGTGAGTCAAATGTTTGCTTTTGTTGGTGTTAGAGTCTTGTTAGACTTGTGTTGCTATGTGGATTCGATTCAGTGTAATGCTACAATTATATGGTGCTAAAACAGCGACAGTTTGGAGCGACATTGACAAAAGATTTGGCATTGTAAAATCAAACACTGAAAAATTAAACATTGAAAAATCACTTGCAATGACATCAAAAAAGAGGTTTGGCATTGGAAAATTAGACATTGAAAAATCAAACATTGTTAGAAAGTAAAAACTTGATATTCTCATTTTATGCTGCAGCTTTTTTTCAATGAGAGATGTTTTCAGTGTCACTGCAGAGTTCCTTCAGCTACAATGTCACTACAAGCTGGCCTTGTTTTGCTGTCGGGGGAGGGGCTAAATTGAAGACCCATTTGTGGGCCTTCCGTTTTACCGGTACTCATGATCTAATTAGTATAATGGTCCACGGTAAATAGGTGAATATTGGGGCAGCTAATTTCTATTCAGTCAGGTTTTTATGATTCAGCTTGAACAAGGCGTGGAGAAAAACAAGAGATGCACTAGTTGAAGTAACCCATACAGCGTTGCCGATTTCTAAACTTTTCTCAATATTTCCTCCCAAACTGGGGTCTCCGGACCCTTGGGGGTCCGTGAAACGGTCTTGTGCTTTGTCTAACTTCATTTTTGGACGCATTAACGACTTTAGAAAATGTTCCATTTAATTTTTTTGATATAGAAATATGGGATTTTTATTTTGTGACCCGCACAGATAACAGAAGTAATGGTAAATGTAAACATTTCTAGAAGTGTTTTTAGAAGTGAATAAAATTTTGTTTAAAAAAAAAATTCAAAACGAAAAAAAAATTTAGATACCGGCCGGCATCTCTCCTCGTTATTATTAGAAAGCTGTTGAGCAATGGGAACTGACAATATTAGGACCACATCATAGCAAGACGAAGTAGGTAAGAAGAAAGCAGCACAGCTATTAATAATGGTCCTTTATGGAGCGCTAACAGCTACTACTGTGCGTGGATGTGTAGTGAGAGACAGGGGAGTGACATGAAAGACGGATAAAACACGACATCACCGTCCAGACTGCGGACACGGAAAAAAATTGTATCCGAATTAGTACCACGTATGGAACTAGAACAGATCGGATTTTCGGAGGGTTGAAAAGTTTTGGAATTGGGCCGTTGACACTGCCGTGAAAAAGACACATATGGGTCGTATATGGGCAAAAAGATAATATTTGGGTCTCATTTGCCAGCAGTGTAATCGTAGCCCTAGACAAGTCTGATTGGGACAAACCACAAGAAACCACTCCTGGGAATTACGTGGCTGTGAAATTCCTAGGAAGTGTCAGAGATACCAGAACCCCACCTGCATATCAATAACTTCCCATAGTGAGGACTCCTCCAGAGAAACCTACGGGCATGACCTCAACTCCCTGCTGTAGGACCTGTTGCTATGTTTACATGTGTATTTATGATTGCAGGGTAGCAATGAGTGATTGGTGGTAAATGTCTGCAGGGAAGATGAGCAGACTGGAGGATAGAAAGAATGTGAGGCTTCTTCTGTTCTTGAATGACTTTACCAGGGAGTTTCTATTCCTGGCTCTCTGATCCAATGTTTAAGGAATGGAGTGTAGAAATCCACCGTCTGCTGTCTGCTCTCTGAATAACCAACAATGGTCACCATGATGGAGTTGTTCAGAGCAAAATTATGGGGAGAGACGAAAGATTTTTAGACTTCTTGCATACATTTGGCTGGATAATTTACTGCCATTTGTTTCAGGTTTGTTTACTGGCACAGAACATACACTTCCCAGATGATTTTTCATGTGTTTGGGTTCATTATCCTCATGGAACCAAATTTCAACCATGTGACCTAGAGTGCTCCATACACTTAAAACCAATGTTCCCTCTAATTTTTCATGTGTCTGAGCATTCACTGGACCTCTGTGAGCAACATCACACGTGCTACTCAGTGTTACACCTGTCTAAAACCTGAGATTATAAGAAGTTACATGGCTTACTAAAAGAATCAAATTACAGAAGTAATGTATTTCATATTACTAAGTTTAGATACAACTGATTTAGCCTGTTATATGAAAAAGACAAAAACATTTTTTTTAAATAAGCTGTATAGAATGTTTTATGTCAGAGTAGGCATCCTGCTAAGGAAGAACTGACATCTATCACAGTTCAAATTTTATTGCAATTAAATTATTTACATTTTGCGCAATGAGATTTAGCACAAGCATGTGGTACTGTGCAGCCTCAATTCTGTCGGTCTGCTGCAGGGCAGCTGTGGCTACAATTTAGCTCACCACCGTCAGGCTGTGAATGTGTGCGTGAATGGATGAATAACTGACGGTAGCGTGAATCGCTTTGGGGTCGCCGAACTTGATAAAACGCTGTACAGGAACAAGCCATTTATATAAATTGCTATAGTCCCTAGGCATGCGCTCATAAAATAAGAAACATATAAACCGAGTTGCTTTTCAAAACGGAGGTAGAACAAGAAGGCTGGTCAGAAACCAACAGAAGCCGTGCGCTGCAAAAGGCTTCAACTGCAACGGCTCAACAGCGCTCTAGGAACAAACAGCAGGTGTAGGGCTCCTAATTGGTTGAAAAACGGCACTTACGATCTCACATAAGCAGATCCCCAAAACACGGCCACACAAGCAGCTGACATGCAGCAGCAGCTAACTAGACGCACACCGCCACCTGGCCAACTAGAAGGGTGTCAGCCCGACCCATCAATCAGTGCGCGCTGACAAGCACCTGACCAGCACCTGATCAGCACCAGAATTGCAAAGTGATACAGTATAACTTGGTTTATGATCACGTTATATGCAGTTCAGCTTGGATTTGATTTTCTGCGTTGCATAGATCTGCTGTGCGTGCTGAATCCAGATGCAGTATGCGATTAAGCATTTCTACAGCACCAGGGGAGCTTACAGTACACTCCCGAGAAGTTGAAAACTGTTATTTTCACGTGTGCTGCTGAAGGGTTTTCAATGATTTTTCTGCATCCCTCCACTAAAATTAAGCTACCAGAAACACTGATTGTTTATTACTGAGTAAGCAAGCGATCAATAAATGTAAAAAACAAAAATCAGTATCCTATATACCTCATAATCTGTACTCTCCCTGAAATTATTATAAGCTGTTGAGTGAACAACCACCACCTGTTCAGATCATGTCATCGATTGACAATAACGCGTGCAGACAACTAGAAAAGGAGTGAAAAAGGTTAAGAGTGCCGTAGGACAGATGAGGGACTTTCCACATTCGTTGTCGAAACTTCTGAATTTGACAGTCCATCTCCAACGTTTTGTCTACCTGCCCTGACATAGTCTCTTCTGTCTGCATGTCTTCTCTCCACCCCTCTGTCTCTCAGATTCGCCTGATCTGTGTACAAGTTTTCGTTCATTGCCATAGCTGCAGCAACACTTGCACTCACTGAGCAGATGACGCCTATAATTAGGCACAAAAATGCTGGGATTGAGATGTGATTGTAATGATGAGTGAACATCAGAGGGCGGGAGGATTAGCGGGTGGATGCATGTTCTGCCTTGTGCCGATCCGAGATTTGAACAATTAATGTTCACTCAGAACTCTCCTTTATGTTTCAGGCACTTAAGTTTATCTTCTAAATCCCATCTCCCAAGCTCTCTTTAAGTAGTTTTGCGTTTAGCATCACATCATACGGCTGTCTGAACATAAAGGGCCCCAATAAAAGAAAGACCTGAACAAATGAGGGATGAACTGTTTTGAAATTATGTTGAAGCAATTCATGTCTTTTTAGAAGGTTGCTAGGAAACACAAAAACCATCATTTGTGAAAACTTCCATCTCAAAGCTGAGTTAAAGCCAGTCTGAGACTATTATTAGTTACCATTTGCAAAGACTTGGCACAGCTCCCTCCTGTTAACACACATGAGGTTTAAGAGTTTGTGGTAAAGATGGACTTTGGCTGGTTGCAGCGAACATAAATGAGTCTGGGAACATAATTACTTCTGTTTAATACATAGCACATACAATGGTGCTTGGTTCTTGCAAACATTCACACAGATCAAAAGTAAAAGGGCTGCATAGGATGATTTTATATGAAGGTAATTTATTTGTTAGTGCATAATACATATGTGTGCAAAGTTCTATCTCTAGGATTTGAATAAAAACCTACCTTTTGAAAAGGCTTTTGTCTTTCTTCTACTTCCCTGTTTGCCAGCTAGGTTTATAGAACTTTAACAGACTTGCAGTGTTGTTGGACTAATCTGTTAGCACAAGTGGTTTGTAGCTATTTTATGAACTTTACCTGTGCTCTCACTGGACAAACTATTGAACTGTTAAAAATAGCTTATTACTATCCAAACATAGGAAACTGCATTTTTTTTAGATGGCTTGAGAAGTGATAAGCTTGCGTTTGCTTCAAAAAACATAAATCTTTGTTGTTACAGCCTCTGTTGCATCTTCCTGGTAATTTATCACAAATATCGACAATATGAGCAACTTAATTTGCTCATTTAGTGTAATGTTAGAAGTGTCACCACTCCACATACCACAGATCATTGTAGTTTTTACCTAATTCAAGTTCACAGAACAAGCAGTTTTTATTTTTGTCTCTTATGGCGTTAGCCAGCCATGAACCAATTTAAAAAAATTGCTAATTCACCAATATTATTGGTGAAACAAAGGTTTGGTTTGGGCTGACTGTCGCTCTTATGATCACTGGGTATGAATCTTCACATCGCTGTGGAGGAATATTGCCCCTGGCTTCGTTGCAGGCTTGTTTTCATTGAGCTAATTTATAGTAGACTCTGACTAGGCCAATCCAAAACATTCATTTTGTTTCATTGTCCTGCAACATAACCCAAACTTACTTGGGCTTAAAGTCATAAACTAATGCCCAGACATTTACAGTCTGGATTTTTTGCTAGAGAGCAGAATTCATGGTTACATCAGTAATGAAAACCTGAGATGATCACATTTTCATTAGCCTCTGTGTTGTCTTATATGAGCAAAGGTATTTACCCTTACCCGCTTCCATGAATGCCATTTTTGCCCAGATCCTTTCTTTTTGTTGAATAATGAATATAGACCATAACAGTGGCAAGTGAGAATTGTTGTGCTTTTTAAAATTTCTGTTATTTTTGTGACCTGAATCAGTCATTTATTTACTCCTGGATTAACTAGGTAGGCCAGCCACTCCCCTGAAGGTTTCACTTTGCTTTGCTGGAGTCCAAAAGCCTTAGAAAATACTTTTTTAAGTCTTTCCAGACTTATAGAGGTAAATTGGTCTTTAATATATTCTTTCTTGGCATGAAATGTTTCTTTGAGATTTTTCTGAAAGGTCCTGTTTAAGTGAATTCTTGTTTATACAGGTCATACAGTAATCATGCTTTGGTGTGGCTCGTGAAACTGAACAGATACATAGTTTTTCACATAGGGCTAATTTGGTTTTGATATCTTTTTCCCATAATAAATAAAATTATCATTATTGCTGTTGTGTATTTTCTCAGTTTGTTGATGATTGACATTCAACTTGGTTTGGTTTAATCTTGATGCCCTAGACAGTTATTTGTGACTAGGAATTTAATTTTGAAACTCTTGGCATTAGGTTGGCGTCTCTATTTGTGCCTGCATTGTACACCGATGTTTGCTGAAAGTTTTCTTATCACATACTCATACCTGTGGTTTTACCTGATGATTATCAGAATGGGGAGGGATATTGTGCTTTATAATCCATTTAAAGAAACACTTGGTTCCCAGCGACAGCACACCAGAGGAGAAATGCATTTCAGTTGGATGATGCACTACTGCATCCTCGTCTCACTCTCATGTCACTCACTGATAAAAAATACACTTCTCATGGTTTGATTGATTGATTTAATTTATTTTTTTAATTTATCATTGTGTCTGCATTTTAGGGGAAGGCCGTATGGCACAGAGTGAGGGGAAAAATATAGCTCTTGTTTTTCCCAGAAGGTGTGTGTTTATGTACTGTGACACATTGCAACAAGATGGAGGTGAAGGCGCAGAGATTCCTGGAGTTTCATCACACCACAGCAGTTCCTGATGATGGAGATGCTGCTCTGTTTGCATGGTGTGCTGAGAGTGTGGGTTCACATACAGCAACAGTAGCTTAGGCTACAGTTTGGGGAAAACACAGAAAGTCCAGGTCAGATTGGCCTCCGTCGTTGTTGCTCTCGTAACTTATTGTGACACTTGGTGTTGACTTTGAGCTGCACTGCGTGGGTTTGGCTCGGTCCTGGAGGGAAATCAGTCTGTTTGTCTTTGAGAACGCATGACTGCTCTAATTTGGACCGGCCCGTTACGTGTTGAGTAAAGGTGTAATTGTCTGTGGTTTCTTACCACAACCTCCCTTGCGCACACCGAAGCATAAACACACTCCTTTCCTGATTCTGTCACCTTTTCTCCCCGTTCCTTGTCTCCACCTTCAGGCGATGTTATTGACATTTTTCTTAGTTAAGTGTTTGCAGTTGAGAGAGATTTGCTAATGTTTGGAAGTAGAAAAACGCCTCAGGTGAGCACCGCCAGGAACTCTCACTTATAAGCCCAGTTAAGGAGCTCACCAACATTTTAAACAACATGCTAAATATTTTTATCAGATGCCTAAAAGCGTTGAGACATCCCAGTACCATTTAAATAATTAGACATATTACCTTGTGTCCATTCTCATGTTTACATCAATGTGTTGCTCCTAGTTGTTCCAAAGTACAGATCAATACCAAAGATGGTTATATTGGATTTCTGAATAAGTTTGTTGTCCTTGTAGTTCTTACTACTTCTCTCTTTTTTCCTTCACTAGTCTCTTGTTTTGTTTTATCATCTCATACTTCTTTCATTTCGGTTTAACTTCTCCTACTCCTTCTTGATGTTGTGCTTCTTCCTTGTGACCCTTGCTGTTACTCTTTTCTATTATTTCACTTCCTTCTCCTTTGTTTACCAACTCCTTTCTCCTCTTTATTTTTGTCTTCTTGTCCTTCCTGGTTATTCCACGCAGCTTCCTCTGAGACCGTTTTTCCCTTTTTATTTTCCATTTTGTTTTTTTTTCTCCTTTTCCTTTTCCTTTACTCTTTGATTCACCACACTGTGCCTTTTGTAATTAATAAAGTGCTTGTAAGGTTCACTGTTTAGACTTTACCACCGCAGTTTGGAATCCAGGTGTTTCTGTTCAGGGGTGGCCAGCCACTCCCTTAGAGAAAGGGTGAAGAGCTTGACCATCTGAGATGGGCTCAGCCACTTCTCCACATCGAGAGGTGTCTGCTGAGGTGGCATTTGCTACTATTGCCCCCTGGACGCCTCCCTTGGGAGATGCTCCAGACAAGTCCTACCAGGAGGAGGCTAGGGGACAACCAAGCATACCAATGAATAGCGTTGGTATGCTTGGTGCTCAAACAGGTGGAAATGGGCATTGGCTTTCAACAAAGCACCAAACTTCTAGAGCACCCGAACAAAACTGGTTCAGGAATGAGAGTTCTAGGCAATGGAATAGGCCAGTCTGTTGGCAGGCTTGTGAATGTACTGGGCTGGAGGAGGGGC